>NW_024070206.1:53483000-53696814 GCF_014754425.2 Oryx dammah
CAAGGCTGAGTGAGGTGGTAATCCTGTCTGCTGATGATGATTGCATTTGTATTTTTATTTTGTTTGTTATTTAGATGAGGCATCCTGCACAGGGTGCTATTGGTGGTTGGGTGATGCTGGGTCTTGTATTCAAGTGGTTTCCTCTATGTGAGTTCTCTCTATCTGACACTCCCTGGGGTTAGTTCTCTGGGAGTCTAGGGTCTTGGAGTCAGTACTCCCCCTCCAAAGGCTCAGGGCTTGATCTCTGGTCAGGAACGAAGGTTCCACAAATGGTTTGTTGTGGCATTAAGCGAGATTAAAACGAATACCCAAAAGTGAGAAACAAAGATGAACCCCAGACAAATGGAAGCTACAAAATCAGGCAAATACTAGTTAAAATAATGGAATATATACATATACACCCATAAGCAAAGTCAACCAGTCCAACTAAAATAAAGTACAGCAGATTGAGCCAGCAAACAAAGGAAATTAAAAATTATATTTACCAGTTAAGAACAAAACTAACTAAAACACAAACCAGAATACAAAACTAAAGCAAGGTGCCAGGTGGGAATAAAACAATGAAAATAAATCTAACAAATATTAGAAAGGAAAGGAAAGAAAGAAAGAATAGATATGGGAAGTTAAACAGAGGTAGATTAAGAAGATTTATGTACACTAAAGATTAACTGAAAGGAGCAAAGAACATTAGGAAAGGCAGACAAAGGAATAAATGTAGGAAAAATATAATAGGTTTAAAAAAATTAAAAATATAAAAAAAGAGGAAAAAACAAAGGAAGAAGAAAGTAAACACAAAAGGAAAACTCCACAGAACTGTAAAAGCCCAATGTGGAGGCAGAGGTTTATACCACCAATGAAAAGTGTGACTGAATATACACATATACATATGCACCCAGAAGCAAACTCAAAACAGTCCAACAAAAATAAAGTAAAATAGATTGACCAGCAAACAAAGAAAACCAAAAATTATATCTACCAGTTAAGAATAAAACTAACTAAAGCACAAAATGGAAAACAAAACTAAAGCAAGGTGCCAAGTGGGAAATAAAGCAATGAAAATAAGATATATGTTGAGAGGAAAGGAAAGAAAGAAAAGAAAGAAAGATTATATATGCAACGTTAAATAGAGGTAAATAAAGGAGACTTATTGCACGGGCACAGGAGGGCCTAGAGAAGCTATTCTATGTTCAAGGTCAGGAGGGGCAGTGGTGAGGAGATACCCCTCATCCAACGTAAGGAGCAGCGGCTGCACTTTGCTGGAGCAGCCATGAAGAGATTCCCCATGCCCAAGGTAAGAGAAACCCTAGTAAGATGGTAGGTGTTGCAAGAGGGCATCAGAGGGCAGACACACAGAAGCCATACTCACAGAAAACTAGTCAGTCTAATCACACTAGGACCACAGCCTTGTCTAACTCAATGAAACTAAGCCATGCCCACGGGGAAACCCAATATGGGCAGGTCATGGTGGAGAGGCCTGACAGAATGTGGTCCACTGGAGAAGGGAATGGCAAGCCACTTCAGTATTCCTGCCTTGAGAACCCCATGAACAGTAGGAAAAGGCAAAATGATAGGATACTGAAAGAGGACCTCCCCAGGTCATTAGGTGCCCAATATGCTACTGGAGATCAGTGGAGAAATAATTCCAGAAAGAAAGAAGGGATGAAGCCAAAGCAAAAACAATACCCAGCTGTGGATGTGACTGGTGATAGAAGCAAGGTCTGATGCTGTAAAGAGCAATATTGCATAGGAATCTGGACTGTCAGGTTCTTGAATCAAGGCAAATTGGAAGTGATCAAACAGGAGATGGCAAGAGTGAAGGTCGACATTCTAGGAATCAGCGAACTAAAATGCACTGGAATGGGTGAATTTAACTCAGATGACCATTATATCTACTACTACGGGCAGGAAGCCCTTAGAAGAAATGGAGTAGCCATCATGGTCAATAAGAGTCCAAAATGCGTAATTGGATGCAATCTCAAAAATGACAGAATGATCTCTGTTCGTCTCCAAGGCAAACCATTCAGTTTCACAGTAATCCAAGTCTATGCCCCAACCAGTAACAATGAAGAAACTGAAGTTGAATGGTTTTATGAAGACCTACAAGACCTTTTAGAACTAAAACCCAAAAAAGATGTCCTTTTCATTATAGGGGACTGGAATGCAAAAGTAGGAAGTCAAGAAATACTTGGAGTAACAGGCAAATTTGGCCTTGGAATGCAGAATGAAGTAGGACAAAGACTAATAGAGTTTTACCAAGAAAATGCACTGGTCATAGCAAACACCCTCTTCCAACAACACAAGAGAAGACTCTACACATGGACATCACCAGATGGTCAACACCAAAATCAGATTGATTATATTCTTTGCAGCCAAAGATGGAGAAGCTCTATACAGTCAACAAAAAGAAGACCAGGAGCTGACTGTGGCTCAGATCATGAACTCCTTATTACCAAATTCAGGCTGAAATTGAAGAAAGTAGGGAAAACCACTAGACCGTTCAGGTATGACCTAAATCAAATCACTTATGATTATACAGTGGAAGTGAGAAATAGATTTAAGGGCCTAGATCTGATAGATAGAGTGCCTGATGAACTATGGACGGAGGTTCATGACACTGTACAGGAGGCGAATCAAGACCATCCCCATGGAAAAGAAATACAAAAGACAAAATGGCTGTCTGGGGAGGCCTTACAAATAGCTGTGAAAAGAAGAGAAGTGAAAAGCAAAGGAGAAAAGCAAAGATATAAGCATCTGAATGCAGAGTTCCAAAGAATAGCAAGAAGAGATAAGAAAGCCTTCCTCAGTGATCAATGCAAAGAAATAGAGGCAAACAACAGAATGGGAAAGACTAGAGATCTCTTCAAGAAAATTAGAGATACCAAGGGAACATTTCATGTAAACATGGGCTCGATAAAGGACAGAAATAGTCTGGACCTAACAGAAGCAGAAGATATTAAGAAAAGGTGTCAAGAATACAGAGAAGAACTGTACAAAAAAGATCTTCTAGACCAAGATAATCATGATGATGTGATCACTCACCTAGAGCCAGACATCCTGGAATGTGCAGTCAAGTGGGCCTTAGAAAGCATCACTACAAACAAAGCTAGTGGAGGTGATGGAATTCCAGTTGAACTATTTCAAATCCTGAAAGATGCTGCTGTGAAAGTGCTACACTCAGTGTGCCAGCAAATTTGGAAAACTCAACAGTGGCCACAGGACTGGAAAAGGTCAGTTTTCATTCCAATCCCAAGAAAAGTAATGCCAAAGAATGTTCAAACTACTGCACAATTGCACTCATCTCACATGCTAGTAAAGTAATGCTCAAAATTCTCCAAGCCAGGCTTCAGCAGTACGTGAACTGTGAACTTCCTGATGTTCAAGATGGTTTTAGAAAAGGCATAGGAACCAGAGATCAAATTGCCAACATCCGCTGGATCATGGAAAAAGCAAGAGAGTTCCAGAAAAACATCTATTTCTGCCCTATTGACTATGCCAAAGCCTTTGACTGTGTGGATCACAATAAACTGTGGACAATTCTGAAAGCGATGGCAATACCAGACCACCTGACCTGCCTCTTGAGAAAGCTGTATGCAGGTCAGGAAGCAACAGTTAGAACTGGACATGGAACAACAGACTGGTTCCAAATAGGAAAAGGAGTGCGTCAAGGCTGTGTATTGTCACTCTGCTTATTTAACTTATATGCAGAGTACATCATGAGAAACGCTGGGCTGGAAGAAGCACAAGCTGGAATCAAGATTGCTGGGACAAATACCAATAACCTCAAATATGCAGATGACACCACCCTTATGGCAGGAAGTGAAGAGGAACTAAAAAGCCTCTTGATGAAAGTGAAAGTGGAGAGTGAAAAAGTTGGCTTAAAGCTCAACATTCAGAAAATGAAGATCATGGCATGTGGTCCCATCACTTCATGGGAAATAGATGGGAAAACAGTGGAAACAGTGTCAGACTTTATTTTGGGGGGGCTCCAAAATCACTGCAAATGGTGACTGCAGCCATGAAATTAAAAGACGCTTACTCCTTGGAAGGAAAGTTATGACCAACCTAGATAGCACATTTAAAAGCAGAGACATTACTATGCCAACAAATGTCCGTCTAGTCAAGGCTATGATTTTTCCAGTGGTCATGTATAGATGTGAGAGTTGGACTGTGAAGAAAACTGAGTGCTGAAGAATTGATGCTTTTGAACTGTGGTGTTGGAGAAGACTCTTGAGAGTCCCTTGGACGCAAGGAGATCCAACAAGTGCATTCTGAAGGAGATCAGCCCTGGAATTTCTTTGGAAGGAATGATGCTAAAACTGAAGCTCCAGTATTTTGGCCACCTCATGCGAAGAGCTGACTCATTGGAAAAGACTCTGATGCTGGGAGGGATTGGGGGCAGGAGGAGAAGGGCGCGACAGAGGATGAGATGGCTGGATGGCATCACTGACTCGATGGACGTGAGTCTGAGTGAACTCCAGGAGCTGGTGATGGACAGGGAGGCCTGGCGTGCTGGAATTCATGGGGTCGCAAAGAGTCAGAGAGGGCTGAGGGACTGAACTAACTATCTACATAAAGATTAACTGCAAAGGGAAAAGAACAGTAGGAAAAGCAAACAAAGGAATAAATGTAGAAAAAATAGTAATAAGTTTAAAATTTTTTAAATTTAAATTAAAGAAAGAAAAGAAAAAAGGTAAATTCCACAGAACTGCAAAGGCCCAACGTAGAGGCAGAGGTTTATGACAACAATAAAATATGTAACTGAGGAAAAAAAAAAAAAAACTTAAAAACTTAATTAGATTTCATAGTGCCAATAAACGGAGAAGGCAATGGCACCCCACTCCACTACTCTTGCCTGGAAAATCCCTTGGACAGAGGAACCTGGTGGGCTACAGTCCATTGGGTCACTAATAGTGGGACACAACTGAGCAACTTCACTTTCACTTTTCACTCTCATGCATGGGAGAAGGAAATGGCAACCCACTCCAGTGTTCTTGCCTGGAAAATCCCAGGGATGAGGGAGCCTGGTGGGCAGCCGTCTATGGGGTAGCACAGAGTCAGACACGACTGAAGCCACTTAGCAGCAGCAGCAGTAGCAGCAGTGCCAATAAAATTGACAGCTACAACTGAGGGGGGATAAAAGGAGAAAAAAAAAATCCAAAAGAATCTGTAGAACAAGTCAAAACATAAGGATAAATGTTTTTGTTGAGTCACCAGTCAGAGTCACCACTGTCAGAGTCCTTTCCCTCGCTGGGGGTCACAGTCCACCTACCTCCTTAAGGTGCCCGCCAACACTGCACTGATCTCTGCACCTGCTGTGGGGGCAGCTCAGATTCTAATCTGTTCCTACTCCTTTGTGTTCCTGCCTCCAGTGTCCACATCTCAGAACTAGTGCGTTTTGTTGGTGGGAACTCTCAATGTCTTTTCATATATTCCATAGACACAGAGCCTGTCTAGTTGATTGTGTGGATTTAATCTACAGCTTTTACAGCTGGTGGGAAGGTTTTGGGTCTTTTTCATTAGCCACACTGACCCTGGGTTTCAATTGTGGTTTTATTTCCACCTCTGCATGTGGGTTGTCCACTGGGGTTTGCTCCTGAGGCTGCCCTGGAGGACTTGGATCTGGCCCAGTGAGGGTCAGGTGTGGAGGTGGTGCAGCTGCTTGGGTCACAGGGGTTCTGGCAGCACCAGGAACTCAGGGGAGTTGGCAGGTACGGCAGCAGGAAATATAGTGCTCTAGAAGGGTATGGCAACCAGTATTGGCCAATACGCTCCAGGATTCTTGCCTGGAGAACTCCCCTGACAGAGAAGCCTGGCAGGCGACAGTCTACAGGGATGCAAAGAGTTGGCCATGACCAAAACAACCCTGAGCGCATAGATGCAAGTTTTTTTTGCCTGTGGCACCTCTGCCCCAGTGAGAGTTGAGCATGAAGGTGGCGCAGCTGTTTGGCTTGTGGGGACCCTGGCAGCACAAAGTGTGCAGAGGCACAGATTGTCTCTGCTGCAGCAGTTATGGCCCTCTCAGAGCCTTTTTTCGAGCCTCTTGTAGCTAGCAATCAGAAGGCCCCTTTGGCCAGTCTTTCTCTGTCACTCCGCCCATTCAGGTACTTAAGAGGGCTTCCTTGCCTGGGGTCCTTCTCTGTTGTTCAGCGCATCAGGCACATAGGGGGCCCTCCCTGGCTGGGGTCCTACCCTGTAATTCAGTGCATCAGGCATTTGATGTGTCAGCCTCTTTAAATTCAGCTGCTGATGCTGGTGTGGGGAGAGAGAGGCTATGGTGATGGCTCCACCCCCTATGTGTGACTCAGCAGTATCGCCTGGCTTCCCTGGCTGCCCAGGTTTCCTCCACAGGCATTTCCCACCACAGTCTCCTCCCTCACATCTCCTCGATCGATCCGTCTCTCCACAGTCAACAGCAGCCCTCATCCCGGGATTGCTCCACAATCCCTAATCTCCAGCTCCCAGCTGCTGTGCCTTCCAGGGGATCTGTGTCCCTCTCTGGGGTATGTATGACTGGGGCAAGGACTGTCTGATTCTCATTCCATTTAGGCTGCCACAGATCAGCTCTTTCACTCTCAGCCTTAATTGTTTCTCCTCTGACTCACAATTGCCCCGATGTGCAGATCAGACCCCTGCTTCAGCTCCTCCACCCCCGAGGGCAGGTCCAGTCCTTCTAACACTCTTGTTTTTTCCCCTATTTCCTTTTTCCTACTGAGTTTTGCATGGGTCTATATATTCTTTTCGGCAGGTCAGGTCCTCCTGTCCACTCTCAGCTGTTCTGCATGCATTTCTGTGTCTGAAGATGTATTCCTGATATATCCGTGGAAAGAGATATACTCCACGTCTACCTACTTCTCTGCCATCTTGTTCTCTCAAACCCAATTTTTGAACACATACAATAAACTTATACAATCTCCCTCTACTCATTATTTTTACCTCCTAATATTGGAATCAAAATGTTGCCAGTGCTTTTCTATGTATCTTTTCCTAACTCCCCAAATATATATTATCCATTCTCCCAGCTGCTGCTACTGCTAAGTCACTTCAGTTGTGTCCGACTCTGTGCAACCCCATAGACAGCAGCCCACCAGGCTCCCCCGTCCCTGGGATTCTCCAGGCAAGAACACTGGAGTGGGTTGCCATTTCCTTCTCCAATGCATAAAAGTGAAAAGTGAAAGTGAAGTCACTCAGTCATGTCCAACTCTTAGCGACCCCATGGACTGCAGCCCACCAGGCTCCTCCGTCCATGGGATTTTCCAAGCAAGAGTACTGGAGTGGGGTGCAATTGCCTTCTCCTTTCTCCCAGCTAGAGTAAATAATTTTTAACAAGCAAGTTGGTAAAGCTGGTACTAATATATATATAATTCTTTCAACACCTAAATTGTTGTTCTTAAAAAGCATTTGTAAAAAGTCCGTTTTAATCAGAGTTCACTCCAGTTAACAGATTCAAACAGATAAATTGATGTCACCAAGAAAATAATAGATGTCTAGCCCAATAGCAACACTTAAAAATACACATTATATTCAGCAAAATATTCCTGAGAAAATAAACACCTAAATGTAGGGCCAAACACTATAAAACTCTTAGAGGAAAACATAGGCAGCACACGCTTTTACATAAATTGTAGTAAGATCCTTTTGATCCACCTCCTAGAGTAATGAAAATAAAAAAATAAACAAAAATAAACAAACGGGACCTAATTAAACTTAAAAGCTTTTTCACAGCAAAGGAAGCCATAAACAAGGTGAAAAGACAACCCTCCAAATGGGAGAAAATATTTGCAAATGAGGAAACTGACAAAGGATTAATCGCCAAAATATACAAGCAGCTCATCATAAAGCTCAATATCGAGAAAACAAACTACACAATCAATAAACGGGCAGAAGATCGAAACAGACATTTCTCCAAAGAAGACATACGGATGACCAACAAACATGAAAAAAATGCTCAACACTCATTATGAGAGAAACGCAAATCAAAACTACAATGAGGTATCACCTCACACCGGTCAGAATGGCCAGCATAAAAAATCTATAAACAATAAATGCTAAAGAGGGTGTGGAGAAAAAGGAACCCTTTTGCACTGTTGGTGGAAATATAAATTGATACAGCTCCTATGGAGAACAGTATGGAGGTGCCTTTGGAAAACTAAAACTACCATATGACCCAGCAATCCCACTACTGGGCATCTACCCTGAGAAAAAACATAGTTCAAAAATACACATGCACCCTTATGTTCATTGCAGCACTATTTACAATAGGCAAGACACAGAAGCAACCTAATTGTCCATGGACAGACGAATGGATGAAAATATGGTACATATATACAATGGAATATTGGAACATTACTTAGCCATAAAGGGAACAAAACTGGGTCATATATAGAGATGTGGATGAACACAGAGTCTGTCATATGGCATGAAGTCAGAAAAACAATATTGTTTATTAACACATGTATATGGAATCTAGAAAAATGGTACTGATGAACCTATTTGCAGGGTAGAACTTGACATGCAGACATAGAGAACAAGCTTGTGGACACAAGGAAGGAAGGACAGGGTGGACCGAGAGACTGGGACAGACATATATATACACACTATCATGTGCAAAATAGGGCTTCCCTGGTAGCTTAGGTGGTAAAGAATCCACCTGTGATACAGGAGACTCCAGTTTGATTCCTGGGTCAGGAAGACCCACCAGAGAAGGGACGGGCTACCCACTCCAGTATTCCTGGGCTTCCCCAGTGGCTCAGCTGGTAAAGAAACCACCTGCAATGCAAGAGACCTGGGTTCAATCCCTGGGTTGGGAAGATCCCCTGGGGAAGGGAAAGGCTACCCACTCCAGTATTCTGGCCTGGAGAATCCCATGGACTGTAGGGTCACAAAGAGTCAGACATAACTGAGAGACTTTCACTCACTCATGTGTTAAATAAATAGCTAGTGGGAACCTGCTGTCCAGCATGGGGAGCTCAGCCCAGGGCTCTGAGAGACCTACAGGCGTGGTATTGGTGGGTGTGAGAGGGAGGCTCAAAAGGGAGGGGAAATACGTACACATACAGCTGATTCATTTCACTGTATAGCAGAAACTAACAACAACCCTGTAAAGGAACTATACTGCAATAAAAAAGACAAATATTATATGATATTGCCTATATGTGGAATCTAGAAAAATGGTACAAATGAACTTATTTACAAAACATAAACAGAGTCACAGTTGTAGAAAACAAACTTACAGCTACCAGGGTGTAAGAAGCAGGGAGGGATAAATTGGGAGATTGAGCCTGACGTACACACACTACTAAATATAAAATAGACAACTAGTAAGGACCTACTGTATAGAACAAGGAACTCTTCTCAATACTCTGTGATTGACCTATACGGGAAAAGAATCTTAATAACAGTGGATATATGTATATCTGTAATTGACTTACTCTTCTGTATACCTGTAATTAACACAACATTGTGAATCAACTACACTCCAATAAAAATGTTAAAAAACAAATAAGTAAACAAATGAAATTAAAGCTGTGTTTTAATGTCCTATTCTTTACATATTTGATAAGCAACTTGGGATTTTTCAGTTTGGATAAAAGAGCAAAAAACAGGTCAAAAAAATCTATGAGACACTATGTGGGAAGTATCTGGTTTATGAGTAATTTGTAATATATTCCATTCATTTATTCATATGTTCCATTCTTTCATTCATCCTTCTATAACTATTGTAAGATAGCAATAAGCCAAGATTTTTCACACACTAGGGAAGGAACAGTGAACAGTGACAAATGTTGATGCTTTTGGAATTCATAGTTTAGAGCCAGAAGATAAGTAATCTAACACTTTCCAATAAAATGTGGTAAAAAGTCTGCACAGAACACTGGTCCCGAATTTGTGTGTGTTCAGTTATAATTGGGATATCTGTAAGCAGAGTTGTCCCATGAACAACCCAGGGCTTATGGACCCCAACCATCCATGGGGTTAATGTGTGTGACTTACATTTGGCTCTCTGCATTAGCAGATTCAACCAACCATGGATTATGCAGTCCTATAGCAGGTACTATTGAAAAAAAAATCTGGTTAGTGGACCCATGCAGTTCAAACACCACACCTTTTCTATTACTAAACCCTCTCTTCCCAGCCCAGGTTTGTACAAACTGCTTATCTGCAAAGAACATTTCTTCCTCCAGAGGTGTAATTAAACCAAACCATTATCACTTTGTAAGAATCGTCATTTATTTATCTGGACATAAGTTGAATCAACAAATGAAGTATAACATTAAGGAAATTGATTTTACCCTTTGTATTTCAGTATCTCCTATATTATATTAGTTCAGTTCAGTGGCACAGTCATGTCTGACTCCTTGTGACCCCATGAATCACAGCACGCCAGGCCTCCCTGTCCATCACCAACTCCCGGAATTCACTCAAACTCATGTCCATCGAGTCAGTGATGTCATCCAGCCATCTCATCCTCTGTTGTCCCCTTCTCCTCCTGCCCCCAATCCTCCCAGCCTCAGAGTCTTTTCCAATGAGTCAACTTTTCACCTGAGGTGGCCAAAGTACTGGAGTTTCAGTTTCAGCATCAGTCCTTCCAATGAACACTCAGGACTGATCTGCTTTAGAATGGACTGTTTGGATCTCCTTGCAATCCAAGGGACTCTCAGGAGTCTTCTCCAACACCACAGTTCAAAAGCAGCAATTCTTCAGAGCTCAGCTTTCTTCACAGTCCAACTCTCACATCTATACATGACCCCTGGAAAAACCATAGCCTTGACTAGACAGACCTTAGTCGGCAAAGTAATGTCTCTGCTTTTCAATATGCTATCTAGGTTGGTCATAACTTTCCTTCCAAGGAGTAAGCGTCTTTTAATTTCATGGCTGCAGTCACCATCTGCAGTGATTTTGGAGCCCAAGAAAATAAAGTCTGACACTGCTTCTACTGTTTCCCCATCTACTTCCCAAGAAGTGATGGGACCAGATGCCATGATAGTTTTCTGAATGTTGAGCTTTAAGCCAACCTTTTCACTCTCCTCTTTCACTTTCATCAAGAGGCTCTTTAGCTCCTCTTCACTTTCTGCCGTAGGGTGGTGTCATCTGCATTTCTGAGGTTATTGATATTTGTCCCAGCAATCTTGATTCCAGCCTGTACTTCTTCCAGCCCAGCGTTTCTCATGATGTACTCTGCATAGAAGTTAAATAAGCAGGGTGACAATATACAGCCTTGACATACTCCTTTTCCTATTTGGAACCAGTCTGTTGTTTCACGTCCAGTTCTAACTGTTGCTTCCTGACCTGCATGTAGGTTTCTCAAGAGGCAGGTCAGGTGGTCTGGTATTCCCATCTCTTTCAGAATTGTCCACTGTTTATTGTGATCCACACAGTCAAAGGCTTTGGCATAGTCAATAGGGGAGAGATAGATGTTTTTCTGGAACTCTCTTGCTTTTTCCATGATCCAGCAGATGTTGGCAATTTGATCTGTTTCCTCTGCCTTTTCTAAAACCAGCTTGAAATATTATTAAAATAAATCAAACTAAGAAACAGAAGCCAATAAGAGGAGTTCACAAAATGTACACCTCGGACTGTATATGACAGAAGATGAATCAACGATTTGGGGGTTAACTTCCTCAGGTCATTTCCTTTTTTAACAATAGTATAGTATAGTATAGTATAGTATAGTATAGTACAGTATAGTACAGTATAGTGAAGTCGCTCAGTCGTGTCCGACTCTTTTCGACCCCGTGGACTGTAGCCCACCAGGCTCCTCCGTCCATGGGATTCTCCAGGCAAGAATACTGGAGTGGGTTGCCATTTCCTTCTCCAGGGGATCTTCCTGACCCAGGGATTGAACCCAGGTCTCCCGCATTGTGGGCAGACGCTTTTACCTCTGAGCCACCAGGGAAGCCCTTTTTAACAATAAGTACACATTAATAATGATTATACCAATCCTGTCTTCTCTTTTTAAATGTTTCCTTATTTTTCTTGTAATAGATATTTGAGGCTTTAAAGTTCACTACTGTTTCAACATTCTGATATACTTAATGTGAAATTAAATCATGTTGCTCACATTTTAATTATAATTAAACAGTATTACTTTAGCACTTAATAAGATACCTGATATTTGGCAAAAGTATGTTGAATGTAATGAGAATTTCTGGGCTTGAGGAAGCACAAGCTAGAATCAAGATTGCCAGGAGAAATATCAAACCTCAGATATGCAGATGACACCACCCTTATGGCAGGAAGTGAAGAAGAACTAAAGACCCTCTTGATGAAAGTGAAAGAGGAGAATGAAAAGGTTGGCTTAAAGTTCAACATTCAGAAAATTAAGATCATGGCATCCGGTCCTATCACTTCATGGCAAATAGATGGGAAAACAGTGGAAATAGTGGCTGACTTTATTTTGGGGGGCTCCAAAATCACTGCAGATGGTGATTGCAGCCATGAAATTAAAAGATGCTTACTCCTTGGAAGGAAAGTTATGACCAAAGAGACATTACTTTGTCAACAATGGTCTGTCTAGTCAAGGCTATGGTTTTTCCTGTGGTCATGTATGGATGTGAGAGTTGGACTGTGAAGAAAGCTGAGCACTGAAGAATTGATGCTTTTGAACTGTGGTGTTGGAGAAGACTCTTGAGGGTCCCTTGGACTGCAAGGAGATCCAACCAGTCCATTCTGAAGGAGATCAGTCCTGGGTGTTCATTGGAAGGACTGATGCTGAAACTGAAACTCTAGTACTTTGGCCACCTCAGGTGAAGAGTTGACTCATTGGAAAAGACTCTGATGCTGGGAGGGATTGGGGGCAGGAGGAGAAGGGGACGACAGAGGCTAAGATGGTTAGATGACATCACTGACTCATGGCCATGGGTTTGGGTGGATTCCCGGGAGTTGGTGATGGATAGGGAGGCCTGGGGTGCTGCTGTTCATGGGGTTGCAAAGAGTCGGACATGACTGAGTGACTGAACTGAACTGAATAGAACCTAATTTCTATATCTAGAGGCAAACTTTATGAATTCACCTTAGATTATTTTGATAATAAAACTATGTATATGAAGAACTGGAAGAATATTGTAACTATTTCAATTATTTGCACTTATTATGTTTTCCTATATCCTCAAGTAGGAAAGTGTATTTTCCACCAGTTCTCCAATTTCAGATAAAACATCTGACCAACATCAAAATCCAATCTTATATTGCAATGCCCATAAATAACACATATGTGCTTTTAATTCTGAATATATTTAGTGCTCCTAAATCAACACTTATCCACTTGCCTCTATTATACTCAATAACAGCAAAGTGTCCCCATGTAATCGATGCAACTTGGCTATAAAAAACCTATCTCGTCTCAGGGTTTTGGTCCCAGGAGTAGAAGATTACTGAGGGAAAAACAGATGATACTTACATGGCTAGAAGTCTTCCATGCTGCTATTAATTTAGGTGGTTTAATGAAAATACATTTTTTTTGTATTTGTTACCTCCATCAATAAATACTGACTGAAATTATTTTAAAATACTTTAACATGACAAAATGAAGTAATATACCAAGCTTACATTATTAACCTGTATTTTAGGCCCCTATAGTCCATGGGGTTTCAAAAGAGTCAGACATGACTTAGCAACTGAACAACAACAAAATGTATGAGGATAGATAGGTGGAGACCTAACAAGTAAAGGAAGTTTTATGTGAAGAATGGACAAAGGCATAACAACTTTATATTAGAAATGTCCATTTGTGCTATGAACACTGCCAGCATGCAGCTGGAAACGTAAGACCCAAGAGCAGATGAAACAGTGCTTGGGGGTGAGATACAGCCTGTTCTATGAAATACATACCTTCTGCACGCATGCCACAGAAGTCTTCCCAGAATGAAGGAGAGGTATCAAGTTGTTTTTTTTATTTTCTTTTTATTTCTTATAAGGCCACACTATGAAGTGATGGACTTGGTCACTATAAACAGTACACGGTCTGAAGCTGCACAGCTAAAACTGAAGATCACTACTGTTTTCTGATCCTGTTTTCATTTAATAAAAAAGATCAGAAGTTTCCAAACCTGAAACAGCAGGCTTGAGATGTGCCAGGTAATTCAGTTACTGCCGTGGCTACAGTAAAATCACAGTGTATTCTGACACTGGAAGTTGCTTGGTAAATACATACATACCGATATGTTAGTTGTTCAGTCATGTCTGACTCTGCGACTCCATGGACTTCTGACATGACTGAGCGACTGAACTGAATGAACTGAACTGGACTGTAGCCTACCAGGCTTCTCTGGCCATGGGGCTTTCCAGGCAAGAATACTGGAGTGGGTTGCTGTTCCCTTTTCCAGGGGACCTTCCTGACCTAGGAATCCAACTCAGGTCTCCTGCATTGCAGGCAGATTCTTTTTAGTCAGAGCCACCACGGAGGCCCACCTAATACATAACCAGAAACACTTCAAAACACTTAACATTGCTTGGTAAATAAGTGAAAGTCACTCAGTCATGTCTGACTCTTTGCAACCCCATGGATTATACAGTCCTTGGAATTCTCTAGGCCAGAATACTGGAGTGGGTAGCCTATCCCTTCTCCAGGGGATCTTCCTGACCCAGGAATTGAATCAGGGTCTCCTGCATTGCAGGGAGATTCTTTACCAACTGAGCAATGAGGGAAGCTTGGTAAATGGGCCTCATTAAATCCATGCTATGATGAGGTTTACTTGGTTGGTTTAGGTTTCTAATATCTAACATCAATAAATTTTCTTCTGTGTCTTTTTTTTAACAATAAAAAATAACACAAAGATTTCATCTTGTTTACATAGCACCTGTGTCTGCATGGTAAGTAACTTCAGTCGTGTTCAACTCTTTCCAACCCTATGGAATGTAGCTCACCAGGCTTCTCTGTCCATGGGATTTAGGCAAAAATACTGAAGTGGGTTGTCATGCCCTCCTCCAGGGGATCTTCCCAATCCAGGGGTTGAACCCATGTCTCTTATGTCTCCTGCACTGGAAGGTGGGTTCTTTGCCAGTAGCGTCACCTGGGAAGCCCCTTATAAAGCACCTGTTAGTAGTAGTCACTCAGTCATGTTCAACTTTTTGCAAACCCTGTGGACTACAGACTGCCAACTTTTTCTATCCGTGGATTCTCCAGGCAAGAAGAGCAGAATGGGTAGCTATTCCCTTCTCCAAGGGATCTTCCTGACTCAGAGATCGAACCCACATCTCCTGCATTTAGGCAGATTCTTTATCATTTGAGCCACCAGTGAAACCCACCTAATATGTATCCAAGAAGTACTTCAAAATACTCCTCTAAATTCTGTTGTGTTTAGAAAGATAACAGATTTTTATAGGAAGGAATGCTTTGAGAGAATCTCTATTCTGTAAGAAAGTTCTGGGAATTATTTAAATGCTCAGAATTCATTACTTAACACAAGCATTTTGCCTTGATTACATGGAGAGATAATTACCCCTATTTACTGTCTTTTTCTACTGCTGTTCTTCAAATTCCTGTAACGTAATGACAACTAGTGATACACCACAGGTTCTCTTGCTTTGTACTGTGCTTACGATGGCTATAGCAGTGGCCACATATTATCATTGTGGGTAAAAACAAAAAATCCACTTGTCTATGGTGAGTATAGTATCTCCCATCATACAATTCAATATGGAAATCTAAGGGAATTTTGGTTCCGAGTATGAGTTTAGCTGTGGGATAATCTCTCCAACACTTTGCCCAATGATGGTAGGACACAGGTCCATGGGGGATAATGTGACATATGAACCTTAAAAGTCCCATGATCTATTCTGATCTGCAGAATGCAAACTCTTCAGAAAGTTTCAAAATTCTTTAAGAAGTGTGCTGCTGCTAAGTCACTTCAGTCGTGTCCTACTCTGTGCGACCCCATAGATGGCAGCCCACCAGGCTCCCCCATCCCTGGGATTCTCCAGGCAAGAACACTGGCGTGGGTTGCCATTTCCTTCTGCAGTGCATGAAAGTGAAAAGTGAAAGTGAAGTCACTCAGTTATATCCAACTCTCAGCGACCCCATGGACTGCAGCCCACCAGGCTCCTCCGTGCATGGGATTTTCCAGGCAAGAGTACTGGAGTGTGAGGGGATGGTAAATTTATCAAAAGCTGATGTACCAAAATCAATAGGGAGTAATACAACTGGTGTTTGAACAAAGCGTGAGCCTTGGGCAAATGGACTGGAACAAGGAAGTTACCCTATGTGTTCTTAGTTTTATTATAAGATTGTGGACACTCCTTTTCCGTGTGGTTAGATGAGATCGTGAGAATGAGTTACATACTTGCATGTTCATTCAGTAACTGATTTCAAAAGAAACCCTGGTGATCCAAGTCTATACGTATCTTAGTTAATGAATAGGTGTTACACATATGTGGTCATAATGACTGCATAACCAAAACAATCTTTTTGTACTTCATTGGATATGCATAAGTTTTATTTGATAATATCTAATCTAAGAGGATTAATTAAATACAAAGGAGATTTCTGTCAAAAAATCCTGTCATAAAAAACTCATTTTTTATGGCTTGATGATGGCTTACAATAAATATATAGAAGGTTTTCTGTTTGTGAATGAGTTATCTGCTCCAGTACAAAATCTGAGGTAGCTAAAAAGCATAAGGACTGAGAATGTCATGGATTGTTTTCAGAGATAGTGAATTCATATAATGAATGTTCATATAATGAATGCTGGATCTAGAATCACTGACCTTAGGTAGTAGGATCTTCCAACTAAAGCAAAGTGCAGATGGAGAATAATTGCCAGGTTGGGAAATACGAATGTATTAAAAGTGAAGCTCAGTGTATGGCGTAGAAAATCTAAAAAGCTACTAAATTTTACCTGGGAGGCAGTACTGAAAATGATGTCACTCTGATTTTCTCTGAGAAACTATTTATTCTTCAATGATGCTGACTTTTGGAGTTGAAGGTATCAGGAATACTTGACCTCATGCTCAATATTTTCTTAAAAAATTAAGTTTGTTACATATCCTATTAGTTTTCTTTGTAGTTACCTAAAAGGGAATTATTCCTATTTCTGTACTGCATAAAAGTTTAGAATTTCTAAATTTCCAGTTCAGATGCTGGTGGTGTTTTTTGTCTCTTGACTGGACTCTAACCGATACACAAGTTCAACAAATGTTATCTCTTACTACTCATCCTATTTCTTTACATCACATAATGGGGCTTTTGAAATAAACCCTGATGGGTAACAAAAGCTACAATACCTAAAGCATTAATTGGCTATCTAAAAATAAGACTATATTTTAAGGAGCATTATGTTTCAGTATTATTACTGTCATTACAAAGTAAAATGAATTCTAAAGGTACTACTACTGAGCCAACTGCTTAAACGCTCTCTACAGCAAGATAGGGATCTTCTAGGATGTAAATCAACATGCTAATTTCTTTATCAATAAACTCTTACTATATATATACTTTTTGAGCTGAAGTAAGGCGTGCTGCGATTCATGAGGTCACGAAGAGTCGGACACGACTGAGCGACTGAACTGAAACACCATACTTAGTTGCTTTATATTCTGGCACAAATTCCTTATCTTACTGAAGGACCAGCATCAATCTGCAATCCATGATTTGAATATCATGGTTTCAGAAAATCTAATTGAGAATTGCATGGCTATTTATTGAAGACTTCAAATTTCTTTGCATAATTCTCTTGAAGCTTCTCTCTTCTTATGACTCTCTAAAGCCTTCTGATGATCTCAATGCTTATAGAATTCTAGCTATAACTAGTGCTATTTTCAACTTTCAAATTTTTTTCTGTAATGAGTATTGTTTCTTTCTTTGAAAGAATTTCCTACCTATAGACTACTGCTCAATCTATTTCACTCACTTATTAATATGTTACTCTTTATCCCTCTATATATGATATTTTTGGCTATCTCTTTGTCAGGAGTCCATTTTTCAGTGGTTGTTATCCTACAGTTTATTTTTATTTTTATTTTTTTGGTCACTGCTCTATTCTATTCCAGTTTTAATTAGCACCGTTTGGTTCGATTAGCGTCTGCAGCTGTTACTGGAAATGAAGTCTCTCTGTCCCACTGCACTTTCTCCCATTGTAATGGGCAGGCATTTTGGTAATTAGATTACTGTTTACTTCAGAACCTGAAACTGAGCAGTCATTGTCAACCTTCAGAAGCATCAGTATGAATTCACACAGTACCTGCCATCTGTTCTTTTCATGCAGTCATAACAGATCATTTCTGAAATTTAACTGCATTTCCATCATTTCACTGAATGGTATATAAAAACATCCAATAATAGTCATCAAGCAATACACCTACATTTTCTTCTTTTATGTACCTGTCTAATCAAATGCTAAAATGCTTGAAGCCTGTAAACAGTGTCAGCCTCATAAACAATCAAGTAGAAATTATTTCCCTGCAATGGGAGAGCTGTTTTCATGCAGAGCTTTCTCTACCCTAGGAGAAAACTGAACCTTAAGGAATATCAACTCCATCTCAGTTCTTCTTATGTGTTTACCCAGTCCATATTTTAATAGAGGGTCCAAACAACCCACAATACACATTGCCAGATTTATAAATTCAAATTTAGAAGGTGTAATATTTATTTTTTTTATTTTTCATGCAGTTATGTATTCAGAGGATAAGAAACCATTTATATATAAATATATATATTTTTTGATGGACAAAGTGTGCTATGAGCCATAAATAGACACATTTTACTCATAGAAACCTGCTTGGTTAGGTTCAGCTGGTAAAGATAGTCTCTTTGAAATACTTTCTCTGCTTATTCAATCAAGTTATTCCATCTTTCCACTCTTAGCACCTTTGAGGGTGCTATCCACCATGTGTTCAGAAACCCAGGACAGCCCCTATGCTATTTTGTTTATCGAGCCTTTCCTGTGGGGACTTCTTTTTTCCAGGTTTTTCTGTCTAGGTCAACTAGCCTGTATTTTTCTCAAGACAACCAGTCTTGCTTCTCAGGATTTTCTCTGTAATTCAAACCTATTACAAAGCAATTTATTTGGTGTTTCTATTATTATTACCTACACTTTTGTTTTTGAGATTTCCCTACCTAATCTACACAAGATTGCATATATTTTCCAATTCCATTTATAAATCACATTCCAGTGAACACAAATATATTCATAATGTTTGAATTGACATCTGTAAGAAAAATGTCCATGCATTTAGAAGCTGTTCATAACATCCTATTTAAATTCTTACATGTTTCTTTGCAAAATGAGACAGTGTTAGCCAGTCATGTCCAACTCTTTTGACTCCAGAGACTGTAGCCCACCAGGTCACCCTGTCCATGGAATTCTCCAGGCAAGAACACTGGAATGGTTTGCCATTTCCTTCTTTAGATCATGTTTTATGCAAGATGTTAAAATAGAGGTATCTAAATAATATAAGACACGTGGACAGAGTCTATAAATGCAAAGTTAGAAGATGAAATGTTAATTTATTTTTATCTACTTTGTTACGAAAAGAATAAATGACAAGCAGACAAGTGATGCAAGTGTGGAGGTGTTGGAATTGTGTGAATCAGCTTGTTTTAATAACTAGTATTTGGAGGCAGTTGCTTGTCAATTTATATTCTTGAAGATTCACACCATTTAAATGTTGCTAAGAATTACACCAGGTGCACAAACCATCTCAAGTAGAATCAATTAAAAGTGCATTAGGACCCTTTCATTTATCAACAGCCATGGGGTCTCATGGGAGCCAGAAATCAGAACAGTAACTGTTTAATAAAAACACTTGTTCACCTCTATTTTAATGTGATAATTTAAAAGGACTATCTCTTTAAATATACCATTTTTCACTATTTTGAGGTTTGGAGTTTGACATTTTTATATAAAATTACATTTATGAAGTAGGAATATATTAAATACACAGAAGATCAGTATTTTCCTATTTTTGTCTAGGCAAGTTCTTTATGCTTTATGAGCTATGTATAGTTGTCTTTTGTTATTTTTATTATTTTGGCATTTATTCTGCTTGGTATACTCTGAGCTTCTTGGATCTGTGGTTTGATACCTGACGTTAATTTTGGGAAATTCTCAGGCATTATTTTATCATATATTTCTTTTCCTTTCTTTCTTCTCCTCCTGTATTCCCATGACCAGTATAGTAAGCCTTTTGCAGTTAATCTCCTAGTCCTTGGATCTTCTGTTCTAGCTTTTACAGTTTTTGTTCTCTTTACTTTTAGGTTTGAGGATTTTTTTTCATACAGTCTCTATATCAGAGATTCTTTGCTATGTCCAGTCTATTAATCAGTAATAAGCCCATGAAATGTGTTCATTTGTTTTATAAATATTTATAAATCTCTAGGAAGGCAATGGCACCCCACTCTAGTATTCTTGCCTGGAAAATCCCATGGAAGGAGGGACCTGGTGGGCTGCAGTCCATTGGGTCGCACAGAGTCGGACACGAATGAGCGACTTCACTTTCACTTTTCACTTTCATGCATTGGAGAAGGAAATGGCAACCCGCTCCAGTGTTCTTGCCTGGAGAATCCCAGGGACGGGAGCCTGGTGGGCTGCTATCTACAGGGTCGCACAGAGTCGGAGACGACTGAAGCAACTTAGCAGCAGCAGCATATCTTTTTGGTTCTTAAGATCCTCACCTCTTTGTATGCTGTCTACTTGTGTTAGGAGACCCCTCACTCTATTAATCATAGTTGCTTGAAATCTCTGCTTTGATAACTCTTAACATCCCTACTGGCGATGGCACCCCACTCCAGTACTCTTGCCTGGAAAATCCCAGGGACATAGGAGCCTTGTTGGCTGCGGTCCATGGGGTCGCGAAGAGTCAGACACGACTGAACGACTTTCCTTTCACTTTTCACTTTCATGCATTGGAGAAGGAAATGGCAACCCACTCCAGTGTTCTTGCCTGGAGAATCCGAGGTACAGGGGAGCCTGGTGGGCTGCCGTCTATGGGGTCACACAGAGTCGAACACGACTGAAGTGACTTAGCAGCAGCAGCAGCAACATCCCTACCATATCTGTTTCTGATGCTTGCTCTGCCTCTTCACATTGTGTTTTTTGCTTTTCGTTTGCCTGATAATTTTATATTGCTCACTGGACATGATGCACTGGTAAATTTCCCAGGGAAGAACATTGGAGTGGGTAGCCTTTCCCTTCTCAAGGGGATCTTCCCAACCCAGGTATCAAACTTGGGTCTCCTGCATTGCAGGCATATTCTTTACTATCATAGTCACCATGGAAGCCCATAAATAAGCCTTTGGTCACATGGTGATAAGATGTGCAAAGGGGCTTTCCTGGTAGCTCAGCTGGTGAAGAATCTGCCTGCAATGCAGAAGACCCCTGTTTGATTCCTGGGTTGGGAAGATCCCCTGGAGGAGGGCATGGCAACCCATGCTGGTGTTCAAGCCTGGAGAATCCCCATGGAGAGAGGAGCCTGGGGGGTTTCAGTCCACAGGGTCACAAAGAGTCGGACACGGCTGAGTGACTAAGCACAAAAAGATACGCATGGAGGGGACGCAATCTCTAATCCTGCAACCAGGTCTCAGTCACCAGGGAGCCTGACAGGCCTCTGCAAGGTAAGACTCAGTTTTCTCAGGTATTTCCTCCCCACTCAGGTGGGACAGGAAGACTGGAGGTGGGTGTTGCTTTTCTGAAGGTACGTGAGGGTCAGATAACACCCAGAAGTCAGGATCCAACCAGTTTCTCCTGAGGGCAGGATTTGATAGGAAGAAGAGTGCCCCCAGGTATATTTAGAACCTTTCCTTTTTCCCTTTCCCCCAGGAAGTCTGAAGGGAATCTGGTCAAGTTCCAGAGGTAAATCTCACAATACTATTTGAACCCCCTGTGCCTGGGTTTCCCTGGTGTTTAAAACTTGAGTTTACTGCACTGAACTTCCAGCAGCTCATCAAGTACAATGCCCCAACCCAGGTTCCCAGAATGTTTCTGCCTCTGCATCTCTGTTCTGAGAAGCCCTGACTCATCATAGTCTTCAGTTTCTTCCATCTTGAGGGCAGTGATTTGACCTCACCTCTTTCTTTTCTTGTTGTTCAGTTGCCAAGTTGTGTCCAATTCTTTGAGACCTCATGCACTGCAGCACTCCAGGCTTCCCTTTAGGATGGACTGGTTGGATCTCCTTGCAGTCCAAGGGACTCAAGAGTCTTCTCCAGCACCACAGTTCGAAAGCATCAATTCAGTGCTCCGCCTTCCTTCTGGTGCAACTCTCACATCTGTACATGGCTACTTTTCTTACAGAACCAAAAAAGAGTTGCTAATTTTCCAGTCTGCTCAGCTCTCTGCTTATTGTTAGGATACAGTGGCCCCTTCCAAGCTCGTTACATGAAGAACTGGAAAGCAGGGGTCTGCTATTTGATTTTATTTTTAAAATTTTCATCTTTACATGAGATTTGGCCGTAAGGTTTTCTTCACTAAATTTAAGTTGGCATCATTCACTGAAGTACAACTTCTAATTAGGTATATTGATTTATCAAATGAAGATTGTTTCCTATCTCTGCAGGACTACACTTTGCTTTCACATGTATTTCTATTAATATCATGTGAAATAACCTGGGTCCTTAGCCACATTATTACTTCTTTTTGTGTTGGCAAATAAAACCAGACTGTGAAATGTTTGCATGACTCAATATTTACTAAATATTATTGCATCTGAATTGCTATTCAAGTGGGAGAATTTATGGCATGTAAATTATACCTCAGTAAAGTTGTTTTTAAAAGTCAAGAAACAAAAAATTTCATTGGATACACCAAGGGTCTCCAGCCTCCAGGATCTGATGCCTGATGATCTGAGGTGGAGCTGATGTAATGATGATAGAAATAAAGTACACAATAAATGCAGCATGCTGGAATCATCCCTAAACCATCCCTTGACCCCTCTCCATGGAAAAATTGTCATCCATGAAACTGGTCCCTGGTGCCAAAAAGGTTGGCGACCACTGGTATACACATTTGTTTTTCTCTTTAAATATTGTTCTCATAGCTTGAAAAATGTTTCATTTTATATAACAAGTATCTTTTTCTAAATGTAAATATGCATTAGGAATCACTGGAATGACCAGAAATAATTATTTGAATGTTAAGGAATTAAGTTTTTTATTTGCCAAAAAATTAAAAATTAACTATTTTTGAAGCTACAGAAAAAAAATGTCATGCCTACTAATCCTTCACCAGTTTTTCTGGAATTCTTACCTTGGTACAACTAGTAAACAGAATATTTCAATAAAGATAAGGAGACTGAATGTGTGTTTTTAAGAAGCTTTATGGTGGTGCAGAGGTTAAAGCGTCTGCCTGCAATGTGGGAGACCTGGGTTCGATCCCTGGGTCAGGAAGATCTCCTGGAGAAGGAAATGGCAACCCACTCCAGTATTCTTGCCTGGAGAATCCCATGGACAGAGGAGCTTGGTGGGCTACAGTCCACGGATCGTAAAGAGTTGGACACGACTGAGCGACTTCACCTTCACCTTCACAATCTTAGAATTAGGGAGGGGTTTAAAAAACTTAATCTAATTTTAGAATGGAAATAATAATAAAACTAATATAATATGAAGTATTCAACTATCTTTTTTAAGACATATCAACTTTAAAATTAATATCAAGAGGAAAAGCTGATACATTGCTGACAGCCCTGATTTTCCATTTAATAATTAACTTTTAAGAAAGTCACATTTTATTAAAGTGACTAATTAATTCACTGTACTCCTTTCCTAATAAAACAAGAATCACAGTAATTAAAAAGGAGATAAGAGTTTTTTAAGTAAAAGGAACACTTGAGTGGTGATAGGGTCTTTGAAGTCAATTTAAATGTAAATATGCATCACAATATTGATCTCTTTGTTAAACCAGAAATGATTGAGATTTTCTGCTCTTGGTATTAAAAAACAACCTTAATGATAATGGTGAACATACTATAGGAAGATTTAAGATTAGTCAGATCCAAAAATCCCTTTTATCTTTTGCACTGATTTCAAATCTCTAGCAAAACATGTTTTAATAGGGGCAGGCAAATTGCATATAAGACAGCCACATCTTACTATTTTACTAGTCCCATTAGTATCAGAGCTAGTTTTTCTTTTTAATGTCAACTACAAATTGGCACTTGCCAAGGGCATTTGCCATCTGCCTCTGCAGGAATTGAATTCTCTGCTGCTGTAGCTGTTGACTTTCAACACCCCCTGAGAGAGTTCAGGGTGGAGAAGGAGGCACTCTGCTCCTAGGAAACTGGTAGAGCAGGTCTTTAGAGAGTTAGATATTTTCAGGAAATGATTTCATGATCCTAATCCTTGCATCTCTTCATATCTAGAAAAGCACTAAATCCCTTCATGGTGACATGAGCTCCTCATCACTAGCAAAAAACCTTTCCTAAAATAAGGGCATGATTGCATTCAACTCCCCCTTCACCAAAATCTTTCCTATTGACCTTCCCCTACTGTCTCTTTGAAGCAGTCTCTCAGAGATATCTGAGGTGCTGTCTCCTGGGCTGTAGTCCTCATTTTGCCCCAAATAAAAGTAGAACTCTCACACTGTTCATCTTTTTAGTCAACATTTGCATTATATATTATGCCTCATGATTAAATTGAATTAATATCTACGAATATCCTAGTGTCTAAGGTCTTGACACAAGATTCAGCATTTGTTTTTTAATCCCAGGTATATAAATAGTATTTTGTGCATGATGACCTAATTCATTTGTATCTATAAGGAATGGCAATTCCTTCCACTTATAGAGATTTGCAACTATACTGAAAATTAAATGGTATTACCAACAGAATAGAAATGGATATTTTTAGTAGATTCCAGAGGGAAAAAGTCCTAGCTGTGATAATTGAGATTTACCTGCTGGAATGAATCCTCTTGATACTACAAACAGGAAATTATTCAGATTTGACTTGAGTTTCCCTTCTGAGGGGTATTTATTCTAGGGAAACAGAATCTGTAAGGTTTTAGTGCATTTTCATAAATTTTTTATTGCCAGTTTCCCATAGTGACTGAATATGGAATTTAAAGATATCATGAGTAACCTAACTCAAAATCTGCTGCTGCTAAGTCGCTTCAGTCGTGTCCGACTCTGTGCAACCCCATAGACAGCAGCCCACCAGGCTCCCCCGTCCCTGGGATTCTCCAGGCAAGAACACTGGAGTGAGTTGCCATTTCCTTCTCCAGTGCATGAAAGTGAAAAGTGAAAGTGAAGTCGCTCAGTTGTGTCCAACTCTGTGCGACCCCATGGACTGCAGTCTGCCAGGCTCCTCCGTCCACGGGATTTTCCAGACAAGAGTACTGGGGTGGGGTGCCATTGCCTTCTCCAACTCAAAATCTAAAGCCCCATAAAAATATAAATTTTCATATTGTTTTATGAACTTGTTAGAGAACTACTATCATCTGACTGTAAGTGTTGTATCTTTTGAGATATCAACAGTAACACCTAACTAGGATGGGTATGCCTTCAAGCAGGGAGGGAACCATTAAATAAGAAAACAAGAAAGAGCATTTTACAGTGAAAACCTCTCGCAGATTGGCAGTCCACTCCTGGCCAAGTAGTTTCATGCTGTTGACAGGAAATCAGGCTTCCACCTTTCTGCGTCTCTATCATCTTTGATAGCTGCTAGACACAGCGCTGTTGTGTGTCTGTCTCACAGAGAAGGAGGTGGGAAATGCAAAAGCAGGTGCCCTATTCTAAGGGGTCTTCTCGGGACCACCCCTGACAATGGTAGGCTTCTCAGGGGCCAGATTTTAGGCACAGGCCACAGGGAACAGCAAGCAGTCTGGAAATTCTGCCTTCATTACAGTGGTAACGCACAGGAATAGAGCTGGGATATTATTATTACTAAAGAAAGTGAAAATGGATATTGAGAGGCAACAGCAGCCTAACACAACCAAAATATGTCTTCTCTTAGTATCTGTTGTTGTTGTTGCGTCGCTCAGTCATGTCCAACTCTTTGAGACCCGTGGACTGCAGCAGGCCAGGCTTCCCTGTCCTTCATTATTTCTGAGTTCGCTCAAATTCACGTTCAGTGAGGTGGTGATGCCATCCAGCCATCTCGTCATCTGCTGCCCTCTTCTCTTTTTGTTATACAGTAGTGGTAACCTTAACCAAAACTTATTCAAACTCACTAAGGAATTATTTCTTCCACGTTGGCATTTTTAAAATTAATGTTAAAATGCCATAATCACAACTAACATTTGAGATGATTCCAAATTCTCCACATCAGTTATAAACCCCCACATTTTGTTATCAAAGAATTTCACTACCTCCACTTAAATAACAACTTTCCCTCCCTTTCAGTTCAAAATGGAAATGTCATCTCTCACAAACAATCTCTAGGAAAACATTTCCCTATGAGCCAGAATGTGCCCTCTTGGGTCTCTGTTTCTCTCTGGGCGCTTTAACTAGAGAGGTGTGTCTATATGGGGGAATTATCAACACATACACCTTTCAAAGCTGTGACTTTCTTGCCCTTTCCTCTGAAAATGAATGTATTCTGAACAATCATGCCTATTTGTTTACATAGCAGGGAATGGGTTCCTGATTCCTTCAAGTCTGTTCTATCTTTGCCTTTAACTTAGTCACAGAGCAGAGAGTATTTTGCATTATTGTGCTTAGTTTTTATACAATAAAATGGAAAAAAAAATGAATAGGGTCTGAGCTATTTTTATCATTCCTCACCACTGAAGTTGAGTAAATCCAACATGTGGACTTCTTTGTGCACATAAGACAGTACCCCAGGGTCTGCAAATGTCCAAGCAGGCAAAGTAAACCCAAGGAATCCAAGTAAACCCTACTAGCTGGGTTGCTCTGCAGATCTGCTATAAGAAAACAGGTGCTAGAAATATCCATGTGAACTAAATTTAAGAATATATACTTTGATATAGAGTGCCACTTAACGTAATCAACATTTTTATTACTCTTCTTGATAGCCAGCTTATAATTGTGCATGCATCCCTCTGTATACCTATATGCATAGGGACATTATATATATATTTAATATGTGTTAATCTTAAGAATATATTTCATCAGCCTATATTTGCAGGTGGCTTAAATGTTTCCCTCAAGGATACTTCCTGTGATAAGATTAAATATATAAATAAATGCATCTTCTAGAAAATAGGTAAGTTGATGAGTATTTAAAAGCAGATAAATACATAAGTATGTTCATCTTATACATATGTAAGTATGTAAACATTTGGCAAATTTAATGTATTCATATAAGAACAATATCTGATAGATAACTATAGCTATAGATAAAGGTCAACTATGTGTGAGCAGAAAAGTTGCCAAGGAGAATGGTTAATGTGTACGAATACTTATGTATATGTTGGGAGGGTGAGGGAGCACTCTAGCAAGGTCCCTGCATAGAGTTTGGGTTCTTGCCCACATTCTAGGAATAAGCCATACAGAATAGTTACCAAGCTGTATCTTGGAGCCTCATTTTCCAATTTGCAAAATGAGGTGGATTGGCTTACTCTGGATGATTTCTAATTTTTAAAAAAAATATATATGATCGTTAAGAAGTGACAACCATACAAAAGCAAAAACAAAGAAAGATGCCATTTCTTGAATCAGTTTTAGACCTAACGATTTATCAATGGAGACAGCCATCTAAATTCAGAATAAGAGTATAGGCCAGGATTTTGAGAACTTGATATAACTTTTTTGTAAGTTGTCATTACACACGTTGAACTCAGACTAAGTCAATTTACATCTGCAACACAGTGTAACTATTAATAAAATTATAGCATGCCTGTAGCACCTACCACCTCTAAGGAGGTGTCAACTCTTAAATACTTTAATCATCACTTTAATTAAACAAAAAGGTGGTTCTTATGACTTTGTGATTCCTGCAGATACACTGGGTTCTAAAATTTAGCCACACTATACATTCTTTGTTGAGGGTCTTTTTTTTTCTTTCTTTCTTTTTTTTACATTTTTATACTTCTTTGAATCTCACACTTTATAGGTCCCTTAAAGAAGGTGAGTCAGTATGAGTGTTTTCAACCTGTGACATTGACATGATATGGAATGTGGACTGTCTGACAATTATATATTCAAGTGTGAAGATTTATGTAAGAAAACAGCCCTACCCAGACATGAGAATATTATTATTCTAATTCAGAAATTAGAATAATAGAATTCTATCAACTCCATGTCCTCATGTCCCATAATAATGAGCAGTTTTTGAAAGCAATAAAAAGAAATATACGGGTCCCAGAAGACAAAGTGAAAGAGAAAGGGTCTGAGAAAGTATTTGAAGATATTATAGTTGAAAACTTCCTTAACATGGGAAAGGAAATAGCCACCCAAGTACAGGAAGCACAGAGAGTCCCATACAGGATAAGCCCAAGGAGAAACATGCAAGGATGAATATTAATCAAAATTTTAAAAATTAAATTCAAGGAAAAAATATTTAAAGCAGCAAAGGAAAAGCAAAAACATATAAGGGAATCCCTATAAGGTAATCAGCTGATTTTTGAGCAGAAACTCTGCAGGCCAGAAAGGAGTGGTGGGATTAAAGTGATGAAACAGAAAAACCTACAACCAAAATTACTCTACCCAACAAAGGCCTCATTCATGTTTGGAGAAATCAAAAGCTTTATGGATAAGCAAAAGCCAAGAGAATACAACACCATCACATCGTGTTTATAACAAATACTAAATGAACTTCTCTAGATGAGAAACACAAGAGAAGAAAAAGACCCACAAAACAATTACAAAACAATTAAAAAATGGTAATAAGAACATGTATATCAATAATAACAATGAATATAAACATTAAATGTTCCAACCAAAATGAAATTGACACAAAACAAAATGGATACAAAAACAAGACTTGTATACATTCTCTCTATAAGACATAGGGACTTCATACCTAGGAACACATATATAAAGTGAGGGAATGGAAAAAAGATATTTCATTCAAATATCAAAAGGAAGCTGGAATAGCAATACTCAAATCAGACAAAATAGGCTTTAAAACAAAGACTGTTACAAAAGACAAGAAAGGGCACTATATAATGACCAAGAGACCAATCCTAGAAGTAAAGTAAAGTAAGACATAACAATTGTAAATACCTATGTACCCAACAGGGCTTCTCTGGTGGCTCAGAGGTTAAAGCATCTGCCCACAATGCGGGAGACCTGGGTTCAATCCCTAGGTCAGGAAGATCCCCTGGAGAAGGAAATGGCAACCCACTCCAGTATTCTTGCCTGGAGAATCCCATGGACGGAGGAGCCTGGTGGGCTACAGTCCACGGGGTCGAAAAGAGTCGGACACAACTGAGCGACTTTACTATGTACCCAACATAGGAGCACCTCAATACATAAGGCAAATGGTAGCAGCCAAACCAGGGTAAATTGACAGTAACAAAATAATAGTGAGGGACTTTAACACCCCATTACACCACTGGACAGATCATTCAGTCAGAAAATAAATAGGGAAACACAGCAGACCAGATAGACTCAATTGATACTTAAAGGACATTTCTGAAAGTGGCAGAACATTTCTTCTTCTCAAGTACACATAGAACATTCTCTAGGATAGTTCACATTTTGGATCACAAATCAAGCCTTGGCAAATTTAAGAAAATTGAAATCATATCAAGCATCTGTTCCAACAACAACACTATGCGATTAGAAGCCAACATAGGAAAACTATAAAAAACACAAACACAAGGAGGCTAAGCAATACACTACTAAATAAAGCTAATTTTATTCTTCAGAGATCACTGAAGAAATCAAAGAGGAAATTAAAAAAAAAACATAAAAACAGATAAACAATGAAAAGACAACAATCCAAAACCTATGGGATACAGCAAAAGCAGTTCAAAGATGGAAGTTTATAGGAATACAGTCTCACCTCAAGAAACAATAAAAAAACTCAAATAAACAACCTAAACTTACACCTAAAGCAACTAGAGAAAGATCATGAAACAAAATCCCTAAGTTAGCAGAAAGAAACCATAAAGATCACAGAAGAAATAAATGAAATATAAATGAAGAAACAATAGCAGAGGTCAATAAAGGTACAAGTTGGTTCTTTGAGAGAAGATAAGCAAAACTGATAAACCTTCAGACAGACTCATTAAGCAAAAAAGGGAAAGGATTAAAACCAATAAAATTAGAAATGAAAAGTTAGGAAATCACAACTGACACTGTACAAAGGATCATTCAGTTCAGGTCAGTTCAGTTGCTCAGTCGTGTCCGACTCTTTGCGACCCCATGAATTGCAGCACGCCAGGCCTCCCTGTCCATCTCCAACTCCCGGAGTTCACTCAGATTCACGTCCATCGAGTCCCTGATGCCATCCAGCCATCTCATCTTCTGTTGTCCCCTTCTCCTCCTGCTCCCAATCCCTCCCAGCATCAGAGTCTTTTCCAATGAGTCAACTCTTCCCATGAGGTGGCCTAAGTACTGGAGTTTCAGCTCCAGCATCATTCCTTCCAAAGAAATCCCAGGGCTGATCTGCTTCAGAATGGACTGGTTGGATCTCCTTGCAGTCCAAGGGACTCTCGAGAGTCTTCTCCAACACCACAGTTCAAAAGCATCAATTCTTCGGCACTCAGCCTTCTTCACAGTCCAACTCTCACATCCATACATGACCACAGGAAAAACCATAGCCTTGACTAGACAGACCTTAGTCGGCAAAGTAATGTCTCTGCTTTTTAATATGGTATCTAGGTTGGTCATAACTTTTCTTCCAAGGAGTAAGCGTCTTTTAATTTCATGGCTGCAGTCACCATCTGCAGTGATTTTGGAGCCCCCCAAAATAAAAAGTCTTACACTGTTTCCACTGTTTCCCCATCTATTTTCCATGAAGTGATGGGACCAGATGCCATGATCTTCGTTTTCTGAATGTTGAGCTTTAAGCCAACTTTTTCGCTCTCCTCTTTCACTTTCATCAAGAGGCTTTTTAGCTCCTCTTCACTTTCTGCCATAAGGGTGGTGTCATCTGCATATCTGAGGTTATTGATATTTCTCCCGGCAATCTTGATTCCAGCTTGTGTTTCTTCCAGTCCAGCGTTTCTCATGATGTACTCTGCATATAAGTTAAATAAGCAGGGTGACAATATACAGCCTTGATGTACTCCTTTTCCTATTTGGAACCAGTCTGTTGTTCCATATCCAGTCCTAACTGTTGCTTCCTGACGTGCATACAGATTTCTCAAGAGGCAGGTCAGGTGGTCTGGTATTCCCATCTCTTTCAGAATTGTCCACAGTTGATTGTGATCCACAGAGTCAAAGGCTTTGGCATAGTCAATAAAGCGGAAATAGATGTTTTTCTGGAACTCTCTTGCTTTTTCATTATAGGGGACTGGAATGCAAAAGTAGGAAGTCAAGAAACACCTGGAGTAACAGGCAAATTTGGCCTTGGAATGTGGAATGAAGCAGGGCAAAGACTAATAGAGTTTTGCCAAGAAAATGCACTGGTCATAGCAAACACCCTCTTCCAACAACACAAGAGAAGACTCTACACATGGACATCACCAGATGGTCAACACTGAAATCAGATTGATTATATTCTTTGCAGCCAAAGATGGAGAAGCTCTATACAGTCAACAAAAACAAGACCAAGAGCCGATTGTGGCTCAGATCATGAACTCTTTATTACCAAATTCAGACTTAAATTGAAGAAAGTAGGGAAAACTGCTAGACCATTCAGGTATGACCTAAATCAAATCCCTTATGATTATACAGTGGAAGTGAGAAATAGATGTAAGGGCCTAGATCTGATAGATAGAGTGCCTGATGAACTATGGAATGAGGTTCGTGACATTGTACAGGAGACAGGGATCAAGACCATCCCCATGGAAAAGAAATGCAAAAAAGCAAAATGGCTGTCTGGGGAGGCCTTCCAAATAGCTGTGAAAAGAAGAGAGGCGAAAGCAAAGGAGAAAACCAAAGATATAAGCATCTGAATGCAGAGTTCCAAACAATAGCAAGAAGAGATAAGAAAGCATTCCTCAGTGATCAATGCAAAGAAATAGAGGAAAACAATAGAATGGGAAAGACTAGAGATCTCTTCAAGAAAGTTAGAGATACCAAGGGAACATTTCATGCAAAGATGGGCTCGATAAAGGACAGAAATGGTACGGACCTAAGAGAAGCAGAAGATATTAAGAAGAGGTGGCAAGAATACACAGAAGAACTGTACAAAAAAGATCTTCACGACCCAGATAATCATGATGATGTGATCACTAATCTAGAGCCAGACGTCTTGGAATGTGAAGTCAAGTGGGCCTTAGAAAGCATCACTATGAACAAAGCTAGTGGAGGTGATGGAATTCCAGTTGAGCTGTTTCAAATCCTGCAAGATGATGTTATGAAAGTGCTGCACTCAATATGCCAGCAAATTTGGAAAACTCAGCAGTGCCCACAGGACTGGAAAAGTCAGTTTTCATTCCAATTCCAAAGAAAGGCAATGCCAAAGAATGCTCAAACTACCGCACAATTGCACTCATCTCACCTGCTAGTAAAGTAATGCTCAAAATTCTCCAAGGCAGGCTTTAGCAATACATGAACTGTGAACTGCCTGATGTTCAAGCTGGTTTTAGAAAAGACAGAGGAATCAGAGACCAAATTGCCAACATCTGCTGGATCATGGAAAAAGCAAGAGTGTTCCAGAAAAACAAATGATCATAGGAGGCTACAAGTGATTATATGCCAATAAAATGGACAACCTGCAAGAAATGGACACATTCTTAGAAAGGTACAACCTTCCAAGACTGAACAAGGAAATAAAAATATATACAGACAAATCACAAGTAATGAATTTGAAACTATAAAAATCTTCCAACAAACAAAAGTGCAGGACCAGATGGCTTCACAGGCGGATTCTATCAACATTTTGAGAAGAGCTAATACCTACCCTTCTCAAACTCTTCCAAAAATTTACAGAAGGAGGAACACTCCCAAACTTATTATACAAGGCCACCATCACCCTGATACCAAAACCAGACAAAGGTATCAGAGAAAAAGAAATTACAGAAAAGAATCACTAATGAACACAGATGCAAAAATCCTCAAGATTCTAGCAAACAGCAGTCAATAACATTAAAATTATGATATACCATGATCAAGTGGGATTTGTCTCAAGGATACAAAAACTCTTCAATATATGCAAAGCAATGTGATAAACCATAAACAAATTAAAGAATAAAAATCATTAATCATCTCAACAGATGGAGAAAAGCTTTTGATAAAATTCAATACTCATTTATGATTTTAAAAAAAGAACTCTTCAGAAAGTAGGCATAAAGGGAACATACCTCAACATAATAAAGTCCATATGACAGACCCCCAACAACATTCTCAAAAAAACCTGAAAGCATTTACTATATGGTAAGGAAGAAAACAAGGATGTACACTCTTGCTACTATTATTCAATATAGTTTTAGAAGTCCTAGCCATGGCAATCAGAAGAATAAGACTAAAGTGAAAAGTGAAGTCGCTCAGTCGTGTCCGACTCTTAGCGACCCCATGGACTTCACCCCACCAGGCTCCTCCATCCATGGGATTTTCCAGGCAAGAGTACTGGAGGGGGTGCCATTGCCTTCCCCAGAATAAGACTAAAGAAGACCCCAAATTGTCAGTGTTTGCAGATGACATGCTACTATGCACAGAAAATCCTAAAGATGCTACAAGAAAACTACTACAGCTCAATGAATTTGGTAAAGTTGCAGGATACAAAATTAACACACAAAAATCTCTGGCATTCCTATACAAGAACAAAAGACCAGAAAGAGAAATTAAGGAAACAATCACATTTACCATTGCAACATAAGGAATCAAGTATCTAGTAATAAACCTACCTACAGAGGCAAAAGACCTGTATTCTGAAAATTTAAAACACTGATGAAAGAAATCAAAGATGACACAGACGGAAATATATACCATGTTCCTGGCCTAGAAGAATCAATATTGTGAAAATGACTATACCAGTCAAAGTGATCTAAAGATTTAATCCCTATCAAACTACCAATGGCATTTTTCACATTAGAACAAACATTTTCTACAATTTGTATGGAAATATAGAAGGCCCTGAATAGCTAAAGCAATCTTGAGTAAGAAAAAATAAAGCTGGACAAATCAGGCTCCCTGACTTCAGGCTATACTAGAGTGCTATAGTAATCAAGACAGTATGGTACTGACACAAAAAAAGAAATACAGATCAATGGAATAGGATAGAAAGTTCAGAGATAGCACCTATGGTCACCTAATCTATAACAAAGGATGCAAGAATATACCATGGAAAATGGTTTCTTCAATAAGTTGTGCTGGGAAAACTGGACTGCTATATGCAAAATAATGAAATTAGAACACTAACACTATACACAAAAAATAAACCCAAAATAGATTAAAGACCTAAATATAAGTCTGGACACTATAGTACTCTTAGATGAAAACATAGGAAAAGCACTCTTTGACGTAAACCACAGCAAGATCTTTTTTAAAGTAATGAAAAATAAAAAGAAAAATAAACAAATGGGACTAATTAAACTTAAAAGCTTCAGCTCAGCAAAGGAAACCATAAACAAGATGAAAAGCAACACTCAGAATAGGAGAAAACATTTGCAAATGAAGCAGGTGACAAAGGATTAATCTCCAAAGTATATAAACAGTTCATACAGCCCAATATCAGAACAAACAAGCCAATAAAACAATGACACAGCAGAAACCAACACAACATTGCAATTTCCTCCAATTAAAAAATAAGTTTAAAAAAGAAAAAAGAAATGGGCAGAAAACCTAGACCTTTCTCCAAAGAAGACATACAGATGGCCAAGAGGCACATGAAAAGATGTTCAACATCATTAATTATTAGAGAAATACAAATCAAAATGACCATGAGGTATCATCTCACACCACTTAGAATGGCCATCATCAAAAAAATGTACGGCAAAACCAATACAGTATTGTGAAGTAAAAACAAATAATAATAATAATTAAATAAAGAGCACACACACATACACACAAAAAAATCTACAAACAATATATGCTGGAGAAGGTGTGGAGAAAAGGGAACCCTCTTATACTGTTGGTGGGAATCTAAACTGATAGAGCCACTATGGAGAAGAGTATGGAGGTTCCTCAAAAAACTAAAACTACTGTTTGACCCAGCAATCTCATTACTGGACATATACCCTGAAAAAAACAGAAAGCAAAAAGATACATGTATCCCAATATTCACTGCAGCAATATTTACAATAGCCAAGACAGGGAAGCAACCTAAATGTCCATTGACAGGTGTATGGATAAAGACGTATAACATATATATAATGGATATTATTCAGAATGAAACTGGGTCATCAGTACAGATGTGGATGAAACTAGAATCTGTTATACAAAGTGAAGTCAGAAAGAGAAAAACAAATATCGTACATTAACTCATGTATGTGGAATCTTAAAAAAGTGATACAGATGAATGTATTTGTAGGGCAGGATTAGAGACAGACATGGAGAACAGACATGGGATGGGAAGTGGGATGTGGGATGAATTGGGAGATTAGGGTTGACATATATACCTCACCATGTGCAAAACTGATAGCTAATGGGAACCATCTGCCTAGTACAGGGAGCTCAGTTCAATGTCCTGTGATGACCTAGAAGGTCAGAATTGAGGGGAGGAGGCTCAAGAAGAGGGGATATATATGTACATCTATCCAAAGCTGATTTACTCTGGTGTACAGCGGAAACTAACACAACATTATAAGGCAAGTATGACACCCCACTCCAGTACTCTTGCCTGGAAAATCCCATGGATGGAGGAGCCTGGTAGGCTGCAGTCCATGGGGTCGCTAAGAGTCTGGCATGACTGAGCGACTTCCCTTTCACTTTTCACTTTCATGCTTTGGATAAGGAAATGGCAACCCACTCCAGTGTTCTCGCCTGGAGAGTCCCGGGGACGGGGGAGCCTGGTGGACTTCCGTCTATGGGGCCGCACAGATTCGGACATGACTGAAGCAACTTAGCAGCAGAAGCAGCAGCAGCATACACCAATTAAAAAAAAAAATTCAACAAAAGAGGGTATGGATATCTTCAGGCAGCATCACTGAGATGCTTACTCTGATCAGAAAGATCACAAGGAAGTAAGAGGAGTCAAAGAATTTGGGGAACTTTTCACGCAGACCACAGGCTGAGGTTTTAGGTCATTTTTCAGCACAACCAGGGACATTAGGGTATCCTAGCTGAACTGGACTTTAGAGACCATTTGTCTCCCATCCTTTGAGGTGTATCAGCTTACTCCTTGGAAGAAACGTTATGACCAACCAAGACAGCATATTCAAAAGTAGAGACATTACTTTGCCAACAAAGGTCCATCTAGCAAGGCTATGGTTTTTCCTGTGGTCATGTATGGATGTGAGAATTGGACTGTGAAGAAGGCTGAGTGCTGAAGAATTGACACTTTTAAACTGTGGTGTTGGAGAAGACTCTTGAGAGTCCCTTGGACTGCAAGGAGATCCAACCAGTCCATTCTGAAGGAGATCAGTCCTGGGATTTCTTAGGAAGGAATGATGCTGAAGCTGAAACTCCAGTACTTTGGCCACCTCATGCAAAGAGTTGACTCATTGGAAAAGACTGATGCTGGGAAGGATTGGGGGCAGGAGGAGAAGGGGACGACAGAGGATGAGATGGCTGGATGGCATCACTGACTCGATGGATGTGAGTCTGAGTGAACTCCAGGAGTTGGTGATGGACAGGGAGGCCTGGCGTGCTGCGATTCGTGGAGTTGCAAAGAGTCAGACATGACTGAGCGACTGAACTGAACTGAGTATGAAAACAAAGACCCAGAGAAAGTAAATGACCCATGCAAACTTCAAGCATTTTGTAGGTTTGCAACTTCACTTAAACTGGAACTCAGTCCTCTTCCACTCGTTCTCTAATTACCAACATGTTTCTTATGTGCTTTTGTTTCTGTTCTAGTTCAATCATGCGAATTACTGGAATGAGGAATTTTGGAAAGAGGGTTAGTCAAAAGTAAAGAGACAAAATTAACCTCTGTGTGAGTGTATGTGTGTGTGTCTGCGTGCGTGCTTGTATGTATCAGTCCTTCAACTGACATGTAAAGTTAAACCTCTTGAAGAAAATTGTGTTCCTTCACATTTCAGTCTGCATGGTCTTACATGTAAGTGTGAGCACATCTGTATGTGTGTGAGAGCATGTGTACTGAGAGGTAAATAAATAATCTATGGCCATACCACCCTGAAGGAAATAAATGCTGAATATTCATTGGAAGGACTAACGCTGAAGCTGAAGCTCCAATCCTTTGGCCACCTGATACAAAGAGCCTCCTTCCTGGAAAAGACCCTTGTCCTGGGAAAGATTGAAGGCAGGAGGAGAAGGGGATGAGATGATTGGATGGCATCACTGATTCAATGGACAAGAATTTGAGCAAACTCAAGGAAAGGTCAGGGAAGCCTGATGTATTACAGTCCATGGGGTCACAAAAAGTCAGACACTACCGAGCAACTGAACAACAACATACCTCTCTGAATGCACCCGATCTCATCTGAGAGGTAAATAAATGAAAATTAGGGAAGAAGATTGTGTTTGCTTTTCACTCATAAACTGGTGTTTTTCTTTACACCTTGATAACACACAAGAAATAAACAACCTTAAAGTAGCATGGCATTTTCTATTAAGGTTTTCTATCTTACTTTGATTTTTCCATTTCAGTGCTTCATTTTTACCCCCAAGTAATTGTGCTAACCTGATGAACATGCAGCTACCAATCCCCAAATGCCTTACAAGAGAGAAGCATAGTAGAGGCCATATTAATTCTAAAGGGCACTGATTTCTTTCTTGTATTCTGTTAATAAATCATTGAAAATGCAACATTTTCTTGGGAAACGTTCTTAAAACCAGGTCACCATTCATGGCTTTAAAACTAGCTTCCAACATTCTGCAAATGGGGAAAATACTTAATATGAATAAAAAGTGAACTGATTTGCATAATGAACTTTTCTGTTCATCTATGGGCAAGCTAAGGGAATTCTCTGAAAGTTGTAAAATTATGTTTCTGCTTTGTTTCAATGCACCTGAAAAGTACAAAGTAATCAATCTCATTTGGCAGAAATGACACTAGCTCTTCAACCCTGTTTAAGATCCATACATCTCTGTATAAAATGATTCTGTCAAATCTGACTATCTTATTGCCAAAACTGACATAGGTGAAAGCAAGGGTAGTGACAAAATTTGACTTTTATCCAGAGAAAAATGAAGCTCTCTTGTAGCAGAGTTTTGAGTTGAGCAGCAACATGACCTAACAACATATTTCAGAAGGACCCATCTGTCTGAGAACAGAGCGTGGAGGATGAATGCAGATGCAGAGGGTCCATTTGGGATGCTGCTGGGACAAGGCAGGAGAAAATGCCAGGTAGCAGGGCAAAGACAAGAACTAATACGCTGATACTGGAGCGGTAGCCATTCCCTTCTCCAGGGGACCTTCCCAAACAGACATCAAACCTGGGTTTCCTGCATTGCAGGCAGATTCTTTACTGTCTGAGCCACCTGGGAAGCCTCAATTTAGGATTATAACTATAGGGAAATTATGGATTATAGGAAGAGCCTTTAATTATTTTTTTTATATATTTGTGAGTTTTATTATCAAGTAAGCCCAAATACATTTATGTTGGCCTTCCAGTAACATACTTTTCTCTGAAATACCTTAGAGCTTTAAGGAAAAGAAAAAAAAAGGGTCACTGCTATAAGGCAAACCAATCTTTCACCACCTAATCAGTTCAGTCACTCAGTCGTGTCAGACTCTTTGCGACCCCATGAATTGCAGCATGCCAGGCCTCCCTGTCCATCACCAACCCCTGGAGTTTACTCAAACTCATGTCTATCAAGGCAGTGATGCCATCCAGCCATCTCATCCTCTGTCATCTCCTCCTCCTGCTCTCAATCCCTCCCAACATCAGGGTCTTTTCCAATGAGTCAACTCTTCGCATGAGGTGGCCAAAGTATTGGAGTTTCAGCTTCAGCATAAGTCCTTCCAATGAACACCCAGGACTGATCTCCTTTAGGATGGATTGGTTGAATCTCCTTGCAGTCCAAGGGACTCTCAAGAGTCTTCAATACTACAGTTCAAAAGCACCTATTCTTCGGCACTCAGCTTTCTTCAGAGTCCAACTCTCATATCCATACATGACCACTGGAAGAACCATAGCCTTGACTAGATGGAACTTTGTTGGCAAAGTAATGTGTCTGCTTTTTAATATGCTATCAAGGTTGGTCATAACTTTCCTTCCAAGGAATAAGTGTCTTTTAATTTCATGGCTGCAGTCACCATTTGCAGTGATTTTGGAGCCCCCCAAAATAAAGTCTGACATTGTTTCCACTGTTTCCCCATCTATTTCCCATGAAGTGATAGGACCAGATGCCATGATCTTCGTTTTCTGAATGTTGAGCTTTAAGACAACTTTTTCATTCTCCTCTTTCACTTTCAGCAAGAGGCTTTTTAGTTCCTCTTCACTTTCTGCCATAAGAGTGGTGTCATCTACATATCTGAAGTTATTGATATTTCTCCCAACAATCTTGATTCCAGCTTGTGCTTCCTCCAGGCTAGCATTTCTCATGATGTACTCTGCATATAAATTAAATAAGCAGGGTGACAATATACAACCTCGATGTGCTCCTTTTCCTATTTGGAACCAGTCTGTTCCATGTCCAGTTCTAACTGTTGCTTCCTGACCTGCATATAGGTTTCTCAAGAGGCAGGTCAGGTGGTCTGGTATTCCCATCTCTTTCACAATTGTCCACAGTTTATTGTGCTCCACACAGTCAAAGGCTTTGTCATAGTCAACAGGGCAGAAATAGATGTTTTTTCTGGAACTCTCTTGCTTTTTCAATAATCCAGTGGATGTTGGCAATTTGATCTTTGGTTCCTCTGCCTTTTCTAAAACCAGCTTGAACATCTGGAAGTTCATGGTTCACATATTGCTGAAGTCTGCCTTGGAGAATTTTGAGCACCGCTTTACTAGCGTGTGAAATGAGTACAATTGTGCTGTAGTTTGAGCATTCTTTGGCATTGTCTTTCTTTGGAATTGGAATGAAAACTGACCCTTTCCAGTCCTGTGGCCACTACTGAGTTTTCCAAATTTGCTGACATATTGAGTGTAGCACTTTCACAGCATCATCTTTCAGGATTTGAAATATTTCCACTGGAATTCCATCACCTCCACTAACTTTGTTCATAGTGATGCTTTCTAAGGCCCACTTGACTTCACATTCCAAGATGTCTGGCTCTAGGTGAGTGATCATGCCATCATGATTATATTGGTCGTGAAGATCTTTTTTGTACAGTTCTTCTGTGTATTCTTGCCACCTCTTCCTAATATCCTCTGCTTCTGTTAGGTCCATACCATTTCACCACCTAGTAGAGTTGAAATTTTTTTTCTTAATGTAATTATAGCCTGTAAGGTGGCTATGAAACTGTTTTATTTCAATACTTTTTTTCTGTCCAAGAGAACAACATTTCATGACATTTTTTTGCCCACCGCAAAAATCCATCACACATAAAAGTAACATGCAGTTGGGAACATAAGGTTACCATTAGTCTATTTCAATAACACTAAAGGCCTGCTTTAAAAAAGATGTTGCTAATCTATGCTAAATATTGGCAAGTGAAATAAGCCAGGCAAACTGAATTACATGTTATTCCATTTTCATAAAATTCTAGAATGTCAAACTAATCTATGCAAGATTTCTACTAACAAAAGATATAGAAACATATTTATTTCACTGAAAGTCAAGCACATTGAAAAGTCCACAGATTTCTAAAACTACCATCTTTATCCTGATTGGTATGTTCTGTGCTTGTCCATGAATTTTGTGTTAGTTTTTATGAAAACTTTTAGAGAACAGTACCATGAAAATTAGCACACAATAATGGATAACAAGCTTCTTTCAAATGAAAATTTTAAGATTAATAAAATCATACAATTTTAGAGAAATATGTGTTTCTTACACTACAGTTTTCTGCACTATTAAAATCATAAAAGTATTCTAAAATGCTGAGAGACATCAAACAAATTAAAACCCAAATTCTGTCATTAAGGGATAATTTTATAAATATCCAGGAGAAATATCAATAACCTCAGATATGCAGATGACACCACCCTTATGGCAGAGAGTGAAGAGGAACTCAAAAGCCTCTTGATGAAAGTGAAAGTGGAGAGTGAAAATGTTGGCTTAAAGCTCAACATTCAGAAAACGAAGAGCATGGCATCTGGTCCCATCACTTCATGGAAAATAGATGGGGAAACAGTGGAAACAGAGAGACTTTATTTTGAGGGGTTCCAAAATCACTGCAGATGGTGACTGCAGCCATGAAATTAAAAGACGCTTACTCCTTGGAAGAAAAGTTATGACCAACCTAGATAGCAAATTGAAAAGCAGAGACATTACTTTGCCGAATAAGGTCCATCTAGTCAAGGCTATGGTTTTTCCTGTGGTCATGTATGGATGTGAGAGTTGGACTGTGAAGAAGGCTGAGCGCTGAAGAATTGATGCTTTTGAACTGTGGTGTTGGAGAAGACTCTTGAGAGTCCCTTGGACTGCAAGGAGATCCAACCAGTCCATTCTGAAGGAGATCAGCCCTGGGATTTCTTTGGAAGGAATGATGCTAAAGCTGAAACTCCAGTACTTTGGCCGCCTCATGGGAAGAGTTCACTCATTGGAAAAGACTCTGATGCTGGGAGGGATTGGGGGCAGGAGGAGAAGGGGATGACCGAGGATGAGATGGCTGGATGGCATCACAGACTTGATGGACGTGAATCTGAGTGAACTCTGGGAGATGGTGATGGACAGGGAGGCCTGGTGTGCTGTGATTCATGGGGTTACAAAGAGTCGGACACGACTGAGCAACTGAACTGAACTGAACTGAATGTCATTCCAGGTGTGTGTACATCCGTGTGTGTGTGTATGTGTGTGTGTGTGTGTACACAGACATGATTGGATGAAGGAAGCATTTGAAAAGATTGAACATTGTTTGAATGTTCAAAAGATCATACAATATTGTCAATGTTGAACACTGAGAAGGTCTTTCAGTCTATCAGCATTCCCAGTCTTTCTTTTGGGTTATTTTCCTCTTAGCCATTTCTTTATCCTTCCGTGCTTTAACACCCATGACAACAGAGCACTTGTGGAATTATTAATTATGAGAGTGAAATGTAGTCATACAATATGTGCCTTTCTTTGGCAGATGCTTGTCAAGTCAGCTCTATAATCAAGGATTCTACTGCTTTCTTTCCCTTTAAAGAAATTTTGGTCAAGAGATAAGAGGCGTGAATCTTCCTGCAGAGAGAGTTAAAATGATAATATGTCAAATTCAGCCATGTAATTCAGGAAAGTTGTCCAAAGGAACCATAAGATGTTCTTTATGTAAGATACTCATGCTATAAATATGATGAGTTTGAGACATTTTCCCACTAACTGTTATCTGTAAAACTTTATACAAATACTTGATCTTCATACATTATTTCCTTTCTAGAAGCCTACTGGTCACTTACGGAAAAGTCAATGGCAACCCACTCCAGTGTTCTTGCCTGGAGAATCCCAGGGATGGCAGAGCCTGGTGGGCTGCCATCTATGGGGTCGCACAGAGTCGGATATGACTGAAGCAACTTAGCAGCAGCAGCAGCAATCATTCAGAATCCTATTTCATCCCCTGGTAAAGAAAAGAGGTGAAGAAATGTCCACATCTAAATCAACACTGCCACAGCGAGTGATGATATGTTAAGGTGATATTTGCTTGGTTTCTTGGGTTGGGAAGATCCCCCGGAGAAGGGAAAGGCTACCCACTCCAGTATTCTGGCTGGAGAATTCCAGGGACTATACAGTCCATGGGGTCGCAAAGAGTTGGACATGATTGAGTGTCTTTCACTACCACTAATAGAACCAAAATTAACAAAAATGTGAAATGAATGTATGTGTCTAAAATATGTTTCAGACCAAAAATGAAGCTGTCCAGCCATTTTATTATCAGGAAACATCCTTGGTCTTTAATCACATATGCACATTTCTGCCCAAATCTGAAGAAGTAGTTTTAACTGATCTCTACATGAAGACAACACACAAGAGAGAGTTTTCTCTAACCATCTATTTTGTTCGTTTTTTTTTTTTTTTTGGTAAAATATGTATCAGGGTCTAAAGCTTTAGACAACAAACCTACTGCTTTCATAAATATCATTTCTACTTTATCTATCATCAAGCAATTTATTCAATTGTTTAAAAGTTTGGTTTCTTAAAACTCTAATTCTAGAAACAGTCCTTTGGGATCCCCTTGTGTGAATCAAGTGACCTGTATGGTGACAAGACCACTGCCTGCAACCCGCATTGTGCTGGCCTGCCCATTTATTTTTATTGAAGACATTTAAGAGTAATTACATATTATGTGAAAGCAAAAAAGAGGTAGGTTTAAGGAACATGATATTTAGGTAAATGTTATTCATAGCTCAATTTGTGGTCTTTTGAAAAATTCAGTTTCAATCATCATCATCATGAAGGGCTACCTAAGGCTATTCCCTTGACACAGAAGCTCCTCTGTGCTCCAAATGGGGATACAGAATTTCAGCTCAAGTTTCCATACTATACAGTTTATTTTATGTAGCCTCTAGAAACATACAACCTTCCTGAATCAGGAAGAAATAAGACAGCAGAACAGACCGATCACTAGCAGTGAGATTGAATTTGTAATTAAAAAAAAAAAAATCCCAAGCAAACAAAAGTCCAGGACCAGACAGCTTCACAAGGAAATTCTACCAAATACATAAAGAACACCTATCCTTCCCAAAGTATTCAAAAAAAACTGAAAAGGAGGGAACACTTCCAAATTCCTTCTATGAAGCCATCATTACCCTGATACCAAACCAGGTGAAGGCATTGCAACAACAACCACAACAAAAAATCATAGGACAATATCTCTGGTGAATACACACACAAACTACTTTCAGGAAAACCAAGCTCTGTTCAGAAACCTAATAATTCACAACACACTAAATTTTAAGTATATTTCTGTAGTCATTATAATTATTTAATAACTATAAAGTATCTGCCTACAATGCGGGAGACCCAGGTTTGATCCCTGGGTGGGGAAGATCCCCTGGAAAAGAAAATGGCAACCCACTCCAGTACTCTTGCCTGGAGAATCCCATGGATGGAGGAGCCTGGTGGGCTACAGTCCATGGGGTCACAAAGAGTCAGACACCACTGAGCAACTTCACTTTCTACCTCCAAAGAGGTTTTCAATCTGGTCAACTTATTTTTTTACAGGAAATCTGTAAGTGCTCCATTAAGCTGAGAGATAGGGGTCACTGAGGTGAAGGTAACACAGGGAGAGAGGGGTGCATAGCAGTGAGGGCAGTTATTCACCACCAGGTGGTCTAACAGTAAAAACATTGTATTTTCTATGACTTTTTGGATCTCAACTCGCTGAAGGAGAGGAACTCTGTTAAAAATGCAGGATGTGAGTTCTGCGTGAACCCTCGGGTTGTGTGCTTAGTCGATCAGTCGTGTCCGACTCTGTGACACTACGCACTTTAGCCCGCCAGGCTCCTCCGCTCATGGGATTCTCCAGGCAAGAATACTAGGGTGGGTTGCCATGCCTTCCTCCAGGGGATCTTCCCAACCCAGAGACTGAACCCAGGGCCAGCACACTGCAGACAGATTCTTCACCATCTGAGCCACCAGGGAAAATGAACACTCAAATTACCCTTGTCTAAAACTAAGCAACCTGGATTATGTCAGCTCACGTTAAGCTATCCTGAAAATTCTCCTTTTAAGTGTTGAGTTTTCCACTGTTTCCATCATAAGGAATATTACTACCTAACATTCAGGTCATCATAAATAGACTTTGTATCCTTACATAAAATTAAGGTAGTTCAGTTGAAAATGCTTTCAACATTATTTTGTCTCCTGTATACTTAGCACTTTGTGGGTGAAAAAATGCCATTATTTTTGGTCTGTGTTTCCACAATTTAACGTCAGATGGACTAATGCTCTCCTTTCCTATAGAGGCATCATTTTCAATATGACTTCTTATAAACTATTATATTTGTTATTTAATTGAAAATTGACAGTTAAGAAAAAAGAATTCTTTATAAATCTAAAACTCACTTAAACAAATATGATTTAAAGTAAGTTGACATATACAGGAATATTTGGCCTCCTGTTTGTATACACAGGTATTCCTTTAGCAAAACTAAATAACCCAAATTATTCTCATTTCTGATATTTAATTTAATATGACAAAGGCCATATGATACATTAACAATACAACCTATATAGGGATTTTTTAGACACTGCATTTATGTAATAACTTACACTTAATAATTGTATTAAAATTCCTTAAGCATCCCTGTTTTTTTACTTGTAATATTTGTGTAGCAGGATTTCACTTTGAGGATAAAATATGTTCTTAATAAATTCATTAAAGAAATTAATTTTACCTCACCTTTTATTCTATTATCAGGGCATATAATTGAACTTGCTATCACTTTTCAAATTGTGTAAATGCCTATGTATCTACATTTAACTTTTTTTTTTTTTTACTTGCAATGCTCTTACAACTCTTGAATTTTTAAGCTATCATGCTCTTGTAGCCCTTCCCAGATACTACTGCTTATTTTGAGATACAAATTAACCAAATAATAATAGCATGTTTACTTAGAGGAGAGAAGGAAATGGTAACCCACTCCAGGATTCTTGTCTGGGAAATCCCATGCACAGAGGAAGCTAGCGGGCTACAGTCCATGGGGTAGCAAAAGAGTCAGACACAGCTGAGCCACTAAAGAACAATAAACTTAAAAATGATCAGGATATATAGACATTTCCCTGTCTTGAAAGACACGTGTAATTAATGATTACTCACTAAATAGCACATGCTGCTGCTGCTGCTAAGTCGCTTCAGTCATGTCCAAATCTGTGTGACCCCATAGACAGCAGCCCACCAGGCTCCCCCATCCCTGGGATTCTCCAGGCAAGAACACCGGAGTGGGTTGCTATTTCCCTTTCCAATGCATGAAAGTGAAAAGTGAAAGTGAAGTCACTCAATCGTGTCCGACTCTTTGCGACCCCATGAACTGCAGCCTACCAGGCTCCTCCATCCATGGGATTTTCCAGGGAAGAGTACTGGAGTGAGGTGCCATTGCCTTCTCCAAAACAGTACATGAAACAGAGGCAAAGTCTGAGATGTTGAAACATGACACACAGGAATGTCCAAATTTGGGCACAAATTCTTGATACTTATATTAGCCAAACTCCCTCATGTTCTGTGGGAATTTACCACCAAAGATGAAGAGAAACTCCAGTCTAGTTTACATGTTACAAATTAATCAGTGGGTATATTTTAAAGGCAATGAATTAAAAAGTCAAAGTTGGGAGTTACATTTGTCCAGCAAGTTTCTTTGAATAAATTCCCTTTATTTTCTGAAATAAGGATCTGATATTACTCTAATTTCTTAAGCCTCTGTTTTCCTTGAAATGTTTCTTTTTTTAATTACCAGCAGAACTTGAAGCTTCCCATCCTCTCACCCAAGTTCATGATAGGAAGGAGCAACAGAAACACATTCTTCTCCCAGTGCATGATCTAATCACAGCTTCCTGGTCTCAAAATAACTCACCTCTCACTTTTATCTCAGGAAGATTTTCAGGGATGTCATGCCATTACTTTTGCTTTTTCGGTAGGTTGGAAAACAGCACAAATTATAAACACTGGAAAACATCTCATATGTTTGTTCTGGTCTTTTATTATTATTTAATAAATACAGGAGAGCCAGCCTTAATGCCAGGTTAGGAAAGGTGATTTAGGTTCCTCCTGACTCTCTCTTTTGGAATACAACTTTGAGCCCTGAGTCACTGTGTAAGAAATCTGGCGGCCTTGAAGCGATCTTGTTGGAGAGATCCCAAGACCCACGCAAACACAGACAGACGGCCCAGCAGCCCAGGTTCGCCCTGCGTCTTGGAGCATCAGCACTGAGCCAGACAGACACATGAGTGAGTCGAAAGGTTCCGCTCTTCAGTCTCACACCTGACGAAGGAGCTTCACACATCAGGGAACAGAGACGGTTCCCACTCTGTGCCCTCCTGGGATTCCTAACCAACAGAATCTAAGTGAAGTCAATGGTTGTTTGATGGCACTAATTTGAGAGTCATTGTTTCATAGCCACTGGAACACAATGGACTAGGTTGAACCATAATACCACATACATCTGGCGTGCTGCAGTCCATGAGGTCGCAAAGAGACACAGCTGAGCGACTGAACTGACCTTGTTTTAGTGACAGTGAAATTTATTGGTATATTAGCTAACCTTCAGAGAAGGCGATGGCACCCCACTCCAGTACTCTTGCCTGGAAAATCCCATGGATAGAGGAGCCTGGTGGGCTGCAGTCCCTGGGGTCGCTAAGAGTCAGACACGACTGAGCGACTTCACTTTCACTTTTCACTTTCATGCACTGAAGAAGGACATGGCAACCCACTCCAGTGTTCTTGCCTGGAGAATCCCAGGGACGGGGGAGCCTGGTGGGCTGCTGTCTGTGGGGTCGCACAGAGTCGGACACGACTGAAGTGACTTAGCAGCAGCAGCAGTAGCTAACCTTACTGCAGTAATCATTTCACAATGTATACATGTATCAAATCATATTATACACATTTCATTGTGTTTAATTGACATCATTGTTTAAATTGATACAATGTTTCATGTCAATTATATATCAGTAAAGGTTGAAAATGAAATAAAAATAAATGAGTAAATAAGTCCATCATCTCTAGATGGGGGAGGATTGTCATATGACAAGAGTTACCATCTGCTGTACACCTAGCATCTCAGGGTTCCTGGGCACTCCTAACACCACTACTGGGGTAGCAATATCCTTTATGGATGTGTGTTGTTGCCTGATATCTTAGGGGAACTTGTAGTCTCTTATTTAAATGCAGTGTTTACTTGCTCACTTCATCACTTTTTTAACTTTTGTGCCCCAAATTTGTTCACTTCCTCATTAGAAATACTTTAGTATTAATTGGAAGTTTCCATTGCCTAGATAAGTGCTTCCTTGGAGTAGGAAAAAAAAAAAAAACATAAATTCTGGAAATCATCTATGACAGTTCTTTTTTGCTACTGAGAAGTATAAAAATGATATAGAAGTATAAAATAAAATGTTTGCAACTCATACTAATTTATTTTTCAAGAAGTATGAACTTTGTTAATATTCTCTGAGTAAAAATATCTTTGCTGTAAACAACAGATGCTTGCATTCCTGTGTGCAGACTCAAACCACAGGTAGGAACACTCATCTGAGTTGAATTCTTAGCACCAGTGATGACAAATGTGAAATATATTTGCATATTTTATTATATAATACTCTTTTCTAAACTGATTTAAAGGAATTTTCTCTTCTATTTGTTTCAAACTGAAAGTCACAAAATATCTGAAAATTCATTTAAACTGTCAATTGTCTTTACTATTAGATATCTATTGCTATCTTTAATGAAATATCAAAAAGGATGAATTTGAGTTTTATCCACTCTTTTCTGTGTACTGTTGTTTATAACTTGTTCTCCAGTTTCTGCCACTACCCACCCCCCACAACCCCACAATGGGTTTAGGAAGTAGCCAAAAGTGGCCAAAGGTTTTGGATACTGACAAAGCATATAACCAGTCTTGTAATTAAGGACTATTTCTTACACAAAATTTATTACACATAAGAAACTTAAAGTAGCCTTTGCATAGAAATAATTTTGTCTATTTGGTAATATTTTCCTGATTAAGACCTTTATCTTAATTAGAAGACAGAAAAAGTGCATTTGTTTCAAATCATTTGCCTCTAAATTGCATTGCAACACCAAGATTGCCATTTTTCTAAGATTATTTTTCTTTACTTCAACACGTACATTTAATAAAAATAAGTATTGCAGCTTCCTCCAAACTGCCTTTAAAGCTTATTACATCTCAAATATTCTCAATCATTTTTCAAGTTTTTACATACTGTTTTTAGCACCATGTGATAGCCAACTGAGCTAACCAGCCACCTTTATGTGTTGAATCTTGTGGAAGAAATTGAGTTACAGCATCTGCGGGGAATAAAAACACTACACTATAAATGGATGCTAGCCATTTAAGGAAATTGAGTTTAGTTTTTTGTTCCTACACTTTTGCCAAGTACCTTTCCACATTATTCTTTTTGAATACTGTATACAGCACCCTGGTAAAAGTTCCCCACAATACTTTCAAACCAGTGCACCTTTATTAATGGATGTTCTAGAGGAAGCAAGTAAGACTTGGGCAGCATTGGTCCAAGACTAGGTCTGCACGCTGATAAGACACCACAGGGCCCTTGCTTCACAATCCCTACATTACCTCCTATCTCAGGACATGGCAGAGTGGTACAGAAGCATCTTTCTAAGCAGCTCCCTGGTCCCTCTCATCCTATTGGCTGACAGCTGGTACCCAGGGAACTCTGACAAGCCTCCTGACAACCTCTCCTTAAATACCTATTCTCCTTTCTTGGGCACGAATGGAAATTTTCTGTACGATCATCTGAAAAATCTTTAATCAAGCAGTATATACATTCTAACTAGACAAAATATATCTATAATGTGTATATTTGGGGATGGGCACCTTTTGGAGATTTCCCTTTATATGAACCCAATTACCAAGCTATCACCCTCATTAAAGTGTGTGTGTGTGTGTGTATCAAAGATTATCCAATTATCACACTAGGAAAGCCAGCAAAGCATAATATAAACCAATGAATAAATACACAAATATACAACAAGAAAGCAAATGATCAAATGAACAATGAATGGATAGTGCATTTTAAAAAGCACTAGCATTTGTTACATGAAATACTTAGTCAAGTTCGAACTCTTATTTCTTGGCATGCTGTTTGGACAAGTGACAATCTTGCTGACTCTGGACTTTTCATAAGAAAAGGAAAAATAAAAAAAGAACCATACCCATATGTCTGTTATAAATATTAAATGAGAACATCCACAGTAAAAGACATCACACTGAATCTCTAGCATAAATAAATTATATAATTGGTTCCCCATGACACTGTACCAATAAGTCTCTAAGACCTTGAGCTACCAGGGGTCCCAGGCTTAGGTTCACTCCAAAAATTAGGTCACTTCTCTATCTTTAGTCTGCTAGTGCTCAAATAGATCATTTTTAGGTTTTTAAATGAAGTGTCATGAATACCTGGATGGAAGTCTTGCCAAAACTGAGCATCTGCCATATAAATCTGCAGAGGTTATACTTGACTGCATTAAACTCAAACGATGCATCCTTTCAGATATCAGGAGATGGAGGATACGACTTAAGCCTGACATCTCAAGTATCTCTAGTTCTTCCCAAAAGGCAAGAAGGTAGGCTGGTATTTATCTCAGTGAGAACAAACCATTGTGTGTGAGCATGCATGCTTAGTTGTGTCCAACTCTGTGTGACCTCATGGACTATAGCCCACCACTCTCCTCTGTCCATGGGTAAGGATACTGGAGTAGGTTACCATTTCCTTCTCCAGGGGGTCTTCCCCACCCAGGATCAAACCCAAGTCTCTTGCATCTCCTGCACTGGAAAGTGAATTCTTTACCACCAAGCCACTGGGGAAGACCACATTAAGTCCTACCAGATGAATGAAAACCCCCTAAAGGGCATTTGCTAGACATGCTATGATCCCAACCACTTCTTCCTTAAAAATTCATTATAGTTAGCTCATGTGTATGAGCGTGTGTGTGTGTGCGCGCACAAACTTCCTTTTGTAAGCCATAAAACCGCAACCAAATTTCCATGTTTCATACTCTGCCATGTGTACCAATTTATTACATTGTTTATAGTGTATAACAAAATGAGAACCACTATACTCTTGTATTGACTTCTGTATACATATTGTATTTATAAAATCATAAATGTGGATGCTTGTATTTGATAATCTACTAAGAAGAGATGACTAGAAGCAACTATATGCCAAAAAATGGACAAATTCTTAGGATGCTACAATCTTATAAGATTGAACCAGGAAGAAATAGAAAATATAAACAGACCAATCACACACAATGAAGTTGAAAACTGTGATTTAAGATTTTCCAACAGACAAAAGTCCAGGACCAGATGGCTTCATGGGTGAATTATATCAAAAATTTAGAAAGGAGTTAATATCCATCCTTCTCAAACTTTCAAAAAATTGCAGAGGGAGCTGCAATTCCTCTTGCTAAAGGCCACCATCACCCTGATACCAAAACCAAAGACATGTTCCCCCCAAAATTACAGAAAATTACAGACCAGTACCACTGATGAACACAGACACTAAAATCCTCCACAAAATACTAGCAAGCAGAATCCAACAACACATTCAAAGGATCATACATCATGATTAAATAAGATTTATCCCAAGGATGCAGGGATTCTGCAATATATGTAAATCAATGTGATACACCATACTAACAAATTAAAGTATAAAAACCATATGATCATCTCAACAGATGCAGAGAAAGCTTTTGACAAAATTTGAAACCCATTTATGATTAAAAAAAAAAGAACTCCCCAGAAAGTGGGCATAGAGGGAACCTACCTCAACATATTAAAGGCCATAAAAAAATTAAAAAAAAAAACACAACAAACATCATTTTTTTTTTTTAAGCTTATCACAACCAGTATTCCCAGGCGGTCACCCATCCAAGTACTAACCGGGCCTGACCCTCCTTTGCTTCCGAGATCAGGCACATTCAGGGTGGAATGGCTGTAGACTCAAACATCATTCACAATGGTGAAAAACTTAAAGCATTTTCTCTTAAGATCAGGAACACCACAATGATGTCCGCTCTTGCCATTATTATTCCCTATAGTTTTGGAAGTTCTAGCCACAGCAACCAGGGAAGAAAAATAAATTAATAAAACAAACAGGAAAAGAAGTAAAACCGTTACTGTTTGCAAATGACATGATATTATACATTGTTGTTTTTCAGTTGTCGAGTCCTGTCAACACTTTATGACCCCGTGGACTGCAGCACCCCAGGCTTCCCTGTCCTTCACTATCTCACAGAGTTTGCTCAAATTCATACCATAGAAAGAAAATTCTCAAGAGACCACCAGAATACTACTGGTGCTAATCAATGAATTTGGTAAAGTTGCAGGATAAAAAATTACACAAATATCTCTGGCACTCCTATATGCTAACAACAAAATATCAGAAAGAGAAATTAAGGAAACAACTCCATTTACCATTGCAACCAAAAGAATAAAAAACCTAGGAATAAACCTACCTGAAGCAAAAGATATGTACTCAGAAAACTACAAGATACTAATGAAAGAAATCAAAGATGACACAAACAGAAGAGATTTACCATGTGCTTGATTGGAAGAATCAATATTGTAAAAATGACTATATCACCCAAAGTGAGCTATAGATTCAAAGAAATCCCTATCAAATTATCAATGGAATTTTTCACAGACTTAGAACAACAAAATTACAATTTGTATGGAAAACACAAAAGATTCCAAATAGCCAAAGCAATCTTAAAGAAAACCAGAGCTGGACAAATCAAGCTCCCCAACTTCACACTATCCTACAAAGTTGCAGTAATCAAGATGGTGTGGCCCTGCAGCAAAACAGAAATATAGACCAATGGAACAAGACAGAAAGCCCAGAGACAAACTCATACACCTAGGCCCACCTAATCCATGACAAAGGAGGCAAGAATATACAATGAGGAAAAGTTAGCTTCTTCAATCAGTGTTGCTGGGAAAACTGGATAGCTACATGTACAAGAATGAAACTGGAACATTCCCTAACACCACACACACAAATAAACTCAAAACAGATTAAAGACCTAAATGTAAGGCCAGACACTATAAAACTCTTGGAGGAAAACACAGGCAGAACACTCTTTGACATAAATCACAGCAAGATCTTTATTGATCCACCTCCTAGAGTAATGAAAATAAAAACAAAAACAAATGGGACCCAATTAAACCTAAAAGCTTTTGTATGGCAAAGGAAATCATAAACAAAATGAAAATACGACTCTCAGAAAGGGAGAAAATATTTGCAAATGAAGCAACTGACAAGAGATTAATGTCCAAAATATACAAACAGTTCATATAGCTCAATAAAAAAAAAACACAATTATAAAATGGGCAGAATACCTAAATAGACTTTTCTCCAGAGAAGACATACAGACGACCAACAGACACATATAAGATGCTCAACATTACTAAATTGTCAGAGAAATGCAAATCAGAAGTTCAGTGAGGTATCACCTGAGGTATCACAGTCAGAATGGTCATCATCAAGAAATCTATAGACAATAGATGCTAGAATATAGCATTTATTTATTTCTATAGTATATGATTTATTATATATTTATAATATATATAAAGTATATTATATATAATATATATTAGTATATTATTCTATAGTATATTATTTATTTCTATAGTATATAGAAAAGGGAGCCCTGTTAACACTGTCAGTGGGAATGTAAATTGATACAGCCAATATGGAAAAAAGTATGGAGGTTCCTTAAACTGAAAACAGAACCATCATATGATCCAGCAATTCCACTCCTGGGTGGAGAAAACCATAATTTATCAACCGGAGAAAACCATAATTCAAAAAGATGCATGCACCCCAATGTTTATTGAAACACTATTTACAATAGCCAGGACATGGAAGCAGCCTAAATGTTCATCAACAGAGGGCTGGGTAAAGAAGATGTGGTACATATATACAATAGAGTATTCCTCAACCATAAAAAGGAATGAAATTTTGCCATTTAATAGACACACAGATGGACCTAGAGACAGTCATACAGAGTGAAGTTAGAAAGAGAAAACCAAATACTGTATCAGTTCAGTTCAGTCGCTCAGTCGTGTCCGACTCTTTGCGACCCCGTGAATCGCAGCACGCCACGCCTCCCTGTCCATCACCATCTCCCGGAGTTCACTCAGACTCATGTCCATCGAGTCAGTGATGCCATCCAGCCATCTCATCCTCGGTCGTCCCCTTCTCCTCCTGCCCCCAATCCCTCCCAGCATCAGAGTCTTTTCCAATGAGTCAACTCTTCGCATGAGGTGGCCAAAGTTCTGGAGTTTCAGCTTTAGCATCATTTCTTCCAAAGAAATCCCAGGACTGATCTCCTTCAGAATGGACTGGTTAGATCTCTTTGCAGTCCAAGGGACTCTCAAGAGTCTTCTCCAACACTACAGTTCAAAAGTATCAATTCTCCGGTGCTCAGCTTTCTTCACAGTCCAACTCTCACATCCATATATGACCACAGGAAAAACCATAGCCTTGACTAGACGGACCTTTGTTAGCAAAGTATTGTCTCTGCTTTTCAATATGCTATCTAGATTGGTCATAACTTTTCTTGCAAAGAGTAAGTGTCTTTTAATTTCATGGCTGCAGTCACCATCTGCAGTGATTCTGGAGCCCAAAAAGATAAAGTCTGACACTGTTTCCACTGTTTCCCCATCTATTTCCCATGAAGTGATGGGACCACATGCCATGATCTTTGTTTTCTGAACGTTGAGCTTTAAGCCAACTTTTTCACTCTCCTCTTTCACTTTCATCAAGAGGCTTTTTAGTTCTTCACTTCCTGCCATAAGGGTGGTGTCATCTGCATATCTGAGGTCATTGATATTTCTCCCACTAATCTTGATTCCAGCTTGTGCTTCTTCCAGCCCAGCGTTTCTCATGATGTACTCTGCACATAAGTTAAATAAGCAGGTGACAATATACAGCCTTGAAGTACTCGTTTTCCTGTTTGGAACCAGTCTGTTGTTCCATGTCCAGTTCTAACTGTTGCTTCCTGACCTGCATACAGGTTTCTCAAGAGGCAGGTCAGATGGTCTGGTATTCCCATCTCTTTCAGAATTGTCCACAGTTGATTGTGATCCACACAGTCAAAGGCTTTGGCATAGTCAATAAAGTGTATCCTGTATATTAATGCATAAATGTGGAATCTAGAAAAATGGTACAGATGAACCTATTTGCAAAGAAGAAGTAGACAGACACATAGAGAACAGATGTATGAATACCAAGGGGGAAAGAAAGGGTGGGATAAATAGGGAGATTGGGATTGACATATACAGACTACTATGTATATAGTAATGAGAACCTACTGTCCAGCACAGGGAACTCTACTTAATGCTCTGTGGTAAACGGGAAGGAAATCTTAAAAAAGGTGGGGGGCAGTATATATGTATAGCTGATTCTCTTTGCTCTACAGTAGAAACTAACAAAACATTGCAAATCAACTATATTCCAACAGAAATTAAAAAGAAAGAAAAGAAGTGCTGAGCTTGAGAGGCCCATCCAGGGTCCACTCAACAGGACTTCCTTACTTCATTTTGCTGCATAAAATACAGTCTTAGAATCAGCAGCGACAGTAGGACCTGGCTGCATTTTAGAACTGCAGTTCCACTGCAGATATACTGAGTCAAAATCTACACTCTAATAAAATCACCAGGAGATTCAGCTGTTTAGGAAGCATGGCTCTAGAACTTGCCATGGTTTCATCAGGTCCTCCTCATTTGTGTGATTATACAGATGCAAGTGTCCTCAAACTTATGGTTAGACAGAGAGACACTAGAGAATTGTCACAAAATGCATTTAGATGGGTTTCTGATGATCATCACTGTGTGTGTGCATGAGTGTATGTGCGTATTGACCCAGTCATTAAAAACTGAGCATTGTCTACAAGAACGGAAAAAAAGACAACGCCGCCTAATAAAAATTTTAGCTGGCCATTTTATCACCCACATATTAATATAACAGCAAATAAACCATTTCGAAAAAGTAAAAAAAAAAAAAAAAAAAAAAAGACAGATTAAGAACTTCATCCAGGTAAGAGGTAAGGAAAAGTAATGGTGAATATTAATCCTATATAACCATAGCACCAAGAGTAACATAGATACGGGATTATATTTACAGAATCAAGTGAAAGTGGTATGAATTTTGACAATATAGAAGTTAGACAACTTCATGTTATGTAGCTGGGATTTAAGATACATTACTTAGATGTGGAAAATAATAGAGTCATAAGAACATGAAACAGTAAGAAGTTAAACATTAAGAAATATATTGTGTGTGTGTGTGTGTGTGTGTGTTAAGTCACTTCAGTCATGTCTGAATCTTTGTGACCCTATGGACTGCCACCCTCCAGGATACTCTGTCCATGGGATTGATTTCTCCAGGCAAGAATACTGGAGTGGGTTGCCAGTCTCTCCTGCAGGGGACCTTTCCAACTCAGGGACCAAACCCACATCTCTAATGTCTCCTGCATTGGCAGGCAGGGTTCTTTACACTAACACCACATGGGAAGCCCCAAGAAGTATATTATAATCAATCAAAATGGATGGGAAAGAGAATGGGTAAAAGAATGAGAAGGAAAAAGAAATACCTAATTTTATTCCTCATAGAAGGAAATTAACAGATACTATTTAAAACAGAGGATTAAGAGTATTACATAAAGTAATACTTATAACTGTAATAAATAGAACACAAACACAGACCTTCAAAACACACAATCAAAAAAATAAAAACAAACCCAAAACTTTAAACCCATAAAAATATTTTAAAGCATATTATAAAATATAATCCCCAAAGTACCTGTTATATCAACAAATGTCTAACCTATTAAAAGAAAAATACTTTCAAATAAAAAAATAGTGAACTACAAGGATTGATTTTGAAAGTCAAAATGAATATTCCAAAGAATAAAACTGAAAGAAAAAGATCTAAAGATTCATAATTATTGATAGTTTGTTCAAAATCTCTAGTCTTGGGATTTGTTAAGCTAACATCTTCTGTTTGTACTAGAAGTAAAAGTTTTTAAAGTAGTCAGAAGAGTCAAGAATTACTTACATACAGACAGAAATATACATACATGTGTGTATAATAAAACACTATTCTAGAAGATTTATAGAAGCTAATATTCAGTGGTGTTAGTCAGGATGATTATTTATATAATTTGTTTTTCCGAAGTTACATTTTGTAATCAGGAAAAAAATGTAACTAAGCAAAAAATAAAACACTTTATCTTCTGAAAAATACTTGATATACATTTATTAATATCCAGAGTGAAATGCCTAAAATCTGAGAAACCTGATTCTATATTTTATTGGTAAATGGTTGAATATAAAACTCATAAAAAGACAAACTGATTTTTATTACCTATAACTGAATAAGGAAATCTTCAAAAATTTAATTTTTAAAATGAGAAGTTACATATAACATTTTTAGAAGCAATTTCATTATTGAAATCCTTAAAGTTTCTGCAAAAAATATTGCAATAATAGTTTGATGCCATTACCAGTTCAATGGACAAAGGTGAAAAGGGTAATAAGTAAAATTAAAATCATTAATGTATGTCATAAAATATCCCAAACTGCAACTTAGGAAATTGAATAGCTGACTAATGCCTTAAAATTTAATGAATTAAAAAAATATATTTGGAATATTCTGAACATTATCCATGCCATATATTTTGATACAATAATAATAAAATAATCAATGATCAAAGACTTCAGTTTGCCATTCATACATATCAACAACTCAGAAATAAAGATTATAAAGCAAATGTTTCTTTGATAGCTAATAAACACTCAGCATTTGTTAAGAAATAACTTCCATTATGCATAAATAGGAGCTGTTCCATCTGTCCTAACAGTATATTCCTAGCTGACTGCCTCTTCAAGTCCTCTGGGTTTTATGCTTTTTCCACATGCTCCAGGGTAGACTGGCACTTGCAGGTTATTAGAGAAATAGACATGTGCCCTCACACATCCCAAGGATCCAATCACACGTGCTGCTCTTGAGGGCTCACTATCATTAGGAGGACAGGGAACAAATCTCCAAATGGTTGAAGACAGATTATTCAAACTTTCAGCTTCTAAAAAGACAGGCTGTTCTACTGTGAGCTCTCTGAAGGTTCTCAATGCCAGACGGAGTGTCAAAATGCATAACCTAAGAATGGAGTAGAAGTCCATATGAAAGCGAGGCAGGACAGACTATCTGGGCAAGTGACATTAAACCACAGATTCATCCAGCGGGTGGATCACATGTCAGACAGTTCTAAAATAAGCCTCCAGGGAAATGCTCATGACAAAAACTATTTATTACAAAAACACAGACACATCCATCCATCTACACCCACACATACACACAGCTTCTCTTCGTAATTTGAAGATCTTTTATAAGACATTAATGTAGTAAGAGAATATATCAAGACTGTCATATAGAAAAAAAAATAAATCCATGAAGGAACACCATCTGGTAGTTAACAGAGATGCACACTCACCCTTTATGCTTCTGTCTAAACACACCATGGGCCAGAGAACCAGATGCTTGTCCCAAAGGTAACGAGCAAAGTCCTGTGGCTTCGATCTCTCTTGGTAGCCCTTCCATATCCATGTATTTTTAAGAGTACTGTGACTTTTTGGATGATTTTTTATTCTCTATAGATTCTAACAAAAAATCATGCAAAAGAAAGTGCAAATATTACTTTGCATTTCTTCCCTACCCCCCCAACTATGACCCAAGTTATCAATCCATTTGAATGGGTATTTACAGAGAATTCACTGTACTTCCCAGGTGGCACTAACGGTAAAGAATCTTCCTGCCAATGCAGGAGACTTAAGAGTCTGGGATTTGATCGCTGGGTTTGAAAGATCCCCTGGAGAAGGGAATGGCAACCCACTCCAGTATTCTTGGCTGGAGAATCCCATGGACAGAGGAGCCTGGTGAGCTACAGTCCACAGAGGGTCACAAAGAATTGGACATGACCAAAGTGACTTAGCATGCACTCAGCACAAACCACTATATTCAAAGATATTCAAAAGCTTGTCTTAATCTTGACTCCATGATGTTCACAAGCTAAGAGTAGCATCTTGTAACTAGAAAAGACTTAAAAATTTATGACAAAATGTTTCATGTTATTCTTTCAGATTGTCGTATCACCTGTTAAGACTGAATGGATTTCTTTTAAAATCTGCTTTACAAAACAAATAAGTGTGAGGAAAAACTCAAAGCCCCAAAACCTGGATGGCTTAAAGCATCAGAACTGTTGCTACTGCTGCTGCTAAGTCACATCAGTCGTGTCCAACTCTGTGCGACCCCATAGAGGAGCAGCCCACCAGGCTCCCCCGTCCCTGGGATTCTCCAGGCAAGAACACTGGAGTGGGTTGCCATTTCCTTCTCCAATGCATGAAAGTGAAAAGTGAAAGTGAAGTCGCTCAGTCTTCAGGACCCCATGGACTGCAACCTACCAGGCTCCTCCGTCCATGGGATTTTCCAGGCAAGAGTACTGGAGTGGGGTGCCATTGCCTTTTCTGAACAGAACTGTACTGCCCCATGAAAGTCCAAAACAAAGAGCTTCAGCAGGGCTGGTTCCCGCTATGAGCGATCTAGGGGGGGAACCTCCCTTGCCTGTCCTAGCTTCTCATAGCTACTGGCCATCCTTGGGGTTAAAAATCTTGACATCACAGTCTCCATCCTCATGTGACCTACCCTGTGTCTCTTTTCTTACAAGGATCCCAGTCATAGAGGAATGCAAGTATCAGTGAAAGACTTGAAATTATTGAAGAAATTCAACAATTCCTTTCTACGATGTAAAAAAAAATGCTTCTTTAGGTATAAGTTATTTAAACCTATTATCTGAATAGCATTTGTTATGATTGAAAGAATATGCAAGCATTTTTTTTTTTCTTAATTAAGAACTCCAGGTTTGGGAGCTTTTTTTTTTTTTCTTTCTTTCTATTGTTTTAGCCAGTCACCACTTACTCTACAGTAAGGTAAGCATCATCACCCATTAACAGCAACTTTACTGCCCCTGGGACATTTGATTCAGATCATAAGGTACCTACACCCTGCATGTCTCAGATAAGCAGGTTTCTTCACCTCTACTGAGAGGTCTCGGGAATGACCTAAGGCAATTTTTTTCCTTACATCGTTCAGTTCAGTTCAGTTCAGTCGCTCAGTGGTGTCCGACTCTCTGTGACCCCATGAATCGCAGGACGCCACGCTTCCCTGTCCATCACCATCTCCCGGAGTTCACTCAGACTGACGTCCATTGAGTTCGTGATGCCATCCAGCCATCTCATCCTCGGTCATCCCCTTCTCCTCTTGCCCCCAATCCCTCCCAGCATCAGAGTCTTTTCCAATGAGTCAACTCTTCCCATGAGGTGGCCAAAGTACTGGAGTTTCAGCTTTAGCATCATTCCTTCCAAAGAAATCCCAGGGCTGATCTCCTTCAGAATGGACTGGTTGGATCTCCTTGCAGTCCAAGGGACTCTCAAGAGTCTTCTCCAACACCACAGTTCAAAAGCATCAATTCTTCAGCGCTCAGCCTTCTTCACAGTCCAACTCTCATATCCATACATGACCACAGGAAAAACCATAGCCTTGACTAGACGGACCTTAGTCGGCAAAGTAATGTTTCTGCTTTTGAATATACTATCTAGGTTGGTGATAACTTTTCATCCAAGGAGTAAGTGTCTTTTAATTTCATGGCTGCAATCACCATCTGCAGTGATTTTGGAGCCCCAAAAAATAAAGTCTGACACTGTTTCCACTGTTTCCCCATCTATTTCCCATGAAGTGATGGGACCAGATGCCATGCTTTTCGTTTTCTGAATGTTGAGCTTTAAGCCAACTTTTTCGCTCTCCTCTTTCACTTTCACCAAGAGCCTTTTTAGCTCTTCACTTTCTGCCATAATGGTGGTGTCATCTGCATATCTGAGGTTATTGATATTTCTCCCAGCAATCTTGATTCCAGCTTGTGTTTCTTCCAGCCCAGGTTTCTCATGATGTACTCTGCATATAAGTTAAATAAGCAGGGTGACAATATACAGCCTTGACATACTCCTTTTCCTATTTGGAACCAGTCTGTTGTTCCATGTCCAGTTCTAACTGTTGCTTCCTGGCCTGCATACAGATTTCTCAAGAGGCAGGTCAGGTGGTCTGGTATTCCCATCTCTTTCAGAATTGTCCACAGTTGATTGTGATCCACACAGTCAAAGGCTTTGGCATAGTCAATAAAGCAGAAATAGATGTTTTTCTGGAACTCTCTTGCTTTTTCCATGATCCAGTGGATGTTGGCAATTTGATCTCTGGTTCCTCTGCCTTTTCTAAAACCAGCTTGAACATCAAGGAGTTCACGGTTCACGTATTGCTGAAGCCTGGCTTGGAGAATTTTGAGCATTACTTTACTAGCATGTGAGATGAGCACAATTGTGCGGTAGTTTGAGCCTTCTTTGGCATTGCCTTTCTTTGGAATTGGAATGAAAACTGACCTTTTCCAGTCCTGTGGCCACTGCTGAGTTTTCCAAATTTGCTGGCATATTGAGGGCAGCACTTTCATAGCATCATCTTTCAGGATTTGAAACAGCTCAACTGGAGTTCTATCACCTCCACTAGCTTTGTTTGTAGTGATGCTTTCTAAGGCCCACTTGACTTCACATTCCAAGATATCTGGTTCTAGATTAGTGATCACATCATCATGATTATCTGGGTCATGAAGATCTTTTTTGTACAGTTCTTCCTTGTATTCCTGCCACCTCTTCTTAATATATTCTGCTTCTGTTAGGTCCATACCATTTCTGTCCTTTATCAAGCCCATCTTTGCATGAAATGTTCCCTTGGTATGTCTAATTTTCTTGAAGAGACCTCTAGTCTTTCCCATTTTTTCTTTTCCTCTATTTCTTTGCATTGATCACTGAGGAACGCTTTCTTATCTCTTCTTGCTATTCTTTGGAACTCTGCATTCAGATGCTTATATCTTTTCTTTTCTCCTTTGCTTTTTGCCTCTCTTCTTTTCACAGCTATTTGTAAGGCCTCCCCAGACAGCCATTTTGCTTTTTTGCATTTCTTTTCCATGGGGATGGTCTTGATCCCTGTCTCTTGTATAATGTCACGAACCTCATTCCATAGTTCATCAGGCACTCTATCTATCAGATCTAGGCCCTTAAATCTATTTCTCACTTCCACTGTATAATCATAAGGGATTTGATTGAGGTCATACCTGAATGGTCTAGCGGTTTTCCCTACTTTCTTCAATTTGAGTCTGAATTTGGTAATAAAGAGTTCATGATCTGAGCCACAGTCAGCTCCTGGTCTTGTTTTTGCTCACTGTATAGAGCTTCTCCATCTTTGGCTGCAAAGAATATAATCAATCTGATTTCGGTGTTGACCATCTGGTGATGTCCATGTGTAGAGTCTTCTCTTGTGTTGTTGGAAGAGGGTGTTTGCTATGACCAGTGCATTTTCTTGGCAAAACTCTATTAGTCTTTGCCCTGCTTCATTCCACATTCCAAGGCCAAATTTGCCTGTTACTCCAGGTGTTTCTTGACTTCCTACTTTTGCATTCCAGTCCCCTGTAATGAAAAGGACATCTTTTTTGGGTGTTAGTTCTAAAAGGTCTTGTAGGTCTTCATAAAACCGTTCAACTTCAGTTTCTTCATTGTTACTGGCTGGGGCATAGACTTGGATAACTGTGATATTGAATGGTTTGCCTTGGAGACGAACAGAGATCATTCTGTCATTTTTGAGACTGCATCCAAGTACTGCATTTTGGACTGTTTTGTTGATCATGATGGCTACTCCATTTCTTCTGAGGGATTCCTGCCCGCAGTAGTAGATATAATGGTCATCTGAGTTAAATTCACCCATTCCAGTCCATTTTAGTTCGCTGATTCCTAGAATGTCGACATTCACCCTTGCCATCTCTTGTTTGACCACTTCCAATTTGCCTTGATTCATGGACCTGACATTCCAGGTTCCTGTGCAATATTGCTCTTTACAGCATCGGACCTTGCTTCTATCACCAGTCACATCCACAGCTGGGTATTGTTTTTGCTTTGGCTCCATCCCTTCATTCTTTCTGGAGTTATTTCTCCAATGATCTCCAGTAGCATATTGGGCACCTAATGACCTGGGGAGTTCCTCTTTTGGTATCCTGTCATTTTGCCTTTTCCTACTGTTCATGGGGTTCTCAAGGCAAGAATACTGAAGTGGCTTGCCATTCCCTTCTCCAGTGGACCACCTTCTGTCAGACCTCTCCACCATGACCCGCCCGTCTTGGGTTGCCCCACAGGCATGTCTTGGTTTCATTGAGTTAGACAAGGCTGTGGTCCTAGTGTATTAGATTGGCTAGTTTTCTGTGAGTATGGTTTCAGTGTGTCTGCCCTCTGATGCCCTCTTGCAACACCTACCATCTTACTTGGGTTTCTCTTACCTTGGGCGTGGGTTATCTCTTCATGGCTGCTCCAGCAAGGCACAACTGCTGCTTTTTACCTTGGCCGAGGGGTATCTGCTTACTGCCGCCATTCCTGACCTTCAACGTGGGATAGCTCCTCTAGGCCCTCCTGCGCCTGCGCAGCCAGGTCTCCTCGGGTTGCTCCTCCAGGCCTAGGGCCCTGGCCTCGGGCGTGGGTGGCTCCTCCCAGCTGCTGCCCCTGGCCTCGGGTGTGAGGTGGCTTCTCCCGGCCGCCACTGGCCTCGGACATGGGGTGGCTCCTCCCGGCATTCCTGCGCTGTCTCAGCCTGGCACTCTGGGCTGCTGTCCCTGACTTCGGACGTGAGGTAGCTCTCAGCCGTGCTTAGCGCGCTGGCCCGCCGCTGCTGCCTGCGCTTAGTGCAGCTTTTGGCATTTTCTGTTGCATTGCTGCTGCTGCTAAGTCGCTTCAGTCGTGTCTGACTCTGTGCCACCCAGAGACTGCAGCCCACCAGGCTGCCCCGTCCCTGGGATTCTCCAGCCAAGAACACTGGAGTGGGTTGCCATTTCCTTCTCCAATGCATGAAAGTGAAAAGTGAAAGTGAAGTCACTCAGTCGTGTCCGACTCTGTGCGACCCCATGGACTGCAGCCTACCAGGCTCCTCCGTCCATGGGATTTTCCAGGCAAGAGTGCTGGAGTGGGGTGCCATTGCCTTCTTGTCTCAAACATAAACTGAATTTTCTCCCCCCTGCCTCTTTTTATGCCTATTTTGTACTGAAGACAGATCTGGGGACACATTTTTCAAGTGACAGAATAAATGCTATTTTTATTTCTGAAAAAAAAATCATCTTTAAATACAGGGAAAACATTTTCATTTCTTCCTGAGACTTTCTTGCTTGTTTGTAGATGAAACTGGAAGGTACAAGGGTCCCATATGAACCTTTCTCAAAATGTGTGCTGAGTTTGTTTTTGATAGTTATCACAATAGTTCAATGAACTTAACTGACCTCTATTTAGTCATTAACTTCTTTTTGATGTGTATACCAATGATATAAATACCTTTAAAATGAATTAAAATTTTGAATTTAGATTCTTCACTGCACTTAAAAATTCTTGCTCAAAAGTCCTACCTAAGTGAATATTAAGTAGCATATACAGCCTGGAAAAATAACTCCAAGTGCTTGAGTAAGAACACTATATTTACCTCACTGTCTTCTACAAATCCTTAGGAGTTAATAGCGGCTTTCAGTCAAGGAACATTTATATAAATCAGCATCTGCCAAGAAAAATGTGTTCTATAATTCTAAACCTAATTTAATCATTAGCTTTTGAAGTATTTAATGTCTACATTGTCACAAGTCATTGATTCTACATTTTCTTTTTAAAATGCTGTGCTATTTTGATATCAAAAATATTTTATAACATATAAAATGTAAATATCAATTCAAACAACTCATTCAGACATTACGAATTTCCATTCTAAATTATCTGTAAAGTGTGTATACATTTGGAAATGTTTGCTAGTGTTTTTTATTAATCATGTGATATCTAGTATTGTGTCAGTTGAGAGTTACAGTTACGAAAAAAAAAATGAAAATATAAAAAAAGATTGAGAAATTTAAGGTTTGTTCCTATATACCTAATGCTATATCAACAAACTTTAATAAATATTGATCCATATTTGTCTAAATGTAAGCTTCTTTATTTCGACTCAGGGTTTAAACTATAATAAGAGATGCTTATCTGGTAAAATAATTTATTTTGTTGCCTATAATTCCAGTCTCAGCATATAATCTCACATATACACATATAGCTGAAGTTGACAACAATTACAACTTTTTTTTAATCAATTCTATTTATAATGTGGAATTTTCAACTCCATTTTAAGGCCAAGCCAGAACTGGAGAAATAAGGGCATTAGATTACTTTTTCTGCTCTATAAAATTAAATAGAGATGTAAATTTTATTCTATTTTATACTTGTTTTTAATCAATAAAATGCTTAACATTTCAATCAAATTTACCTTACTTTTGCTCTGACCATATTAGAATTTTTCTGTAAGGTAATCTTTCATTACCATTAAAATTTTAATTGGAAGAAAATATAAATAAAGGAAATCATAAAATAAAAATGTGAATCTTGAGAAATTAGGATACAGAGAATGCCATTATCACACCACCCAAGTCAAGAAGTAGATATAGCTTTCATTCCAACATCACAGCTCCTGCTATTGAATCCATCCATTAAATTACAGTCACTTCCCTAACCTTTCTAGAAATCCTATCCTTGCTTTTATCACTATGTATCCTTTACCATTCATTTTATCTGTTTTGAACTTTATATAAATAGGAATACAACTGTATATATTCACCTTTATGGATCTCTTAACTAATCACTTTTAAGTGAAAACACAAAGTGGTATAGATAGGCATACAAGAAAATTATCTTCAAGGTCAATGATGTTAACTTAAAAAGACAGGACTTTTTTCACTAGTTTCTGGAAGACATATCCATACTCTTCTACTGTGGTCATGAGTGTTTTCTCTTGAACCTTTAACTGCCTGGTGAGACAGCTGAAATATATATGACTACATTGAATCTTAATTTGGCCAATCAAGAACATAGCTGATTTCTACAATAAAAATGCTAGAAGAAGCTTTCTTAACATAACTATGAATAGTTCTGGGAGCAGTTAAAGCAAAAGCTTATGTTAAAACACAAGTGTACCTGTAAAGACAATAAATTCTGTAGTTCATGAACTGAAAGAATAGTGATTTTTAGAGTCTTAAATGATTTATTTCATATGGACATCTAGAGATCAATGATAGATCGAAGAACAGGGTAAGCCCTCAAAGTTATATTTCTCATCTAGCTGAGGAGAATTTCAAGTGGATTTAGTTTCCCAATTTTATAACTTAAGAAGCTTTTCAGTTAATGAAATAACGTTGGCTCCTACAGTTCTGTCAGACGTTATGTTTCTTTGCTGTTCTGACAACTCTGTTTTTAGGGCTGAAAAAAAGAAAGGGCACCAGTGTTCAAGAACTGTGGAAATGATACTGAAATCTAGACACAGATGAAAATGAACTTAAGTGAAACACTTGGTGAAATACTTGATAAGATAATGTACCCTGTAAGAACTGAGTTGATGAAGCCTCTCTTTTTTCATTTTCAAAATAGGTTTCTTTTTCTGCAACAATTGGCCTATCATAAAAACTTTTGATTACTTTCCTGTGTAAAAGGAGTTTTTGTCTTTTTTTCTAAGTATCTCTGTTTCAGTTGTTTCACTGACCTTTACCATTAAGCGGAAATTTCTAGAGTCTGCATAGATGAGCTGAAACTGTTTTTAAGTCAGAAAAGAAACAATGGAAGATAATTATACCTTACTCTGAAAATGCAAGTGCAGGCAAGGTATTTTCAAGTCGTGTTATTTCTATTCCTAAAATGAAATACATTTTAGGATGAGCCTTAGGATGAGGCTGTAAATATGTAAGTTACAGGGACATACACTGGTTGCCAGGAACTTATCACTATGACATTTCTCTATTTAGAAGTAGGACATCAGATAAAAATGGTATTGTTATTGTGATGGACAACACGTGTGCATATGCAACTCTAAACATAGCAAGTAGTCACTAGGAATAAAGATTTCTTTTTCCATACATATTAGGTAAAAATTTCATCTGCACATTTCTTCAGATCTAGCTATTTTTAATGAGAAACTGATATAAAACTTAATATTTTACACACCATTAGTTTTGCTATATATGTTTGGGCACCTCTTGGGTATTTTTTCTGGTAGATGTGTTTTATACAGTTTTTAACCCTAAAATCGAACTGACAGAATTGACAAGCAGCTTCTCTAATCCCTCATCGGAAAGCCACACCGAGATGAAAAATCTTAACACACCTCAGGATGCCCTCCCCTCATTGGGAAAAGGGGGAGTAAGAGAAGAGACTCAGTATTGGTGCAAAGACTGAGAGTCTCTTTCCAAACAAGCCCTTGCTCACCAGAGCCAAAGATGCGAACACTCGAAAGTTGAAAGAAGAGCTGGACACACATCTTGTGTCTTTGAGGGAGAAAAAGTGAGAAACAGCCAAGGAGAATAACCATCGGGAACTAATGATGTCCTGAACAAGTAATGGCAGAAAGGAGAGGGGAAATATCCTTAAGGAAGAAATTATTCTACCTCTAAAATACTTCAAAAGCCAAGAAACAAGCCTGATAGTTACTCATCTCAGTACAGAAAAAAAAAAAAAATTCTGTATTATGTATACTTCTATAGAACTTAACAGGATTTAACTTAACAGAATTTTTTTTAGAACTTAACATGGAGAAGGCAATGGCACGCCACTCCAGTACTCCTGCCCGGAAAATCCCATGGACGGAGGAGCCTGGTAGGCTGCAGTCCATGGGTTCGCTGAGGGTCGGACACGACTGAGCGACTTCACTTTCACTTTTCACTTTCATGCATTGGAGAAGAAATGGCAACCCACTCCAGTGTTCTTGCCTGGAGAATCCCAGGGATAGGGGAGCCTGGTGGGCTGCCGTCTATGGGGTCGCACAGAGTTGGACACAACTGAAGCGACTTAGCAGCAGCATAGAACTTAACATGTAGATTAAAAGCCAAGTGTATGAACTCATCTCTCAGGATTCTAGAAGGTGGTGCAGGCAGCCTCAGGTGGGAGACAAGGGAGATGAAATGGAATTCACACGTTCTCTTCATTAGTTACTTAGCAACCTGTATGCAGTACTATTCTGTGCCAAGAACTACTTTATTTGCTGCTGTTGTTTATTCACTAAATGGTGTCCGACTCTTTGTCACCCCATGGACTGTAGCCTGCCAGGCTCCTCTGTTCATGGGATTTCCCAGGCAAGAATACTGGAGTGGGGTGTCATTCCCTTCTTCAGGGGATCTTCCCAACCCAGGGACTGAACCCTCATCTCTGGGACTGGCAGGCGGATTCTTTACCTCTGAGCCACCTGGGCAACAGAGAACTAACATTGCAAATATGAACTCATTGAATCCACATTGCCAACCTATATTCTGGCTACTACCACCTGGCATATCTTACAGCCGAGAAACCGGAGGCTCGCAGGAACAAAAGCTCCCCCAGATCACAGTGCTAGTACGTGGCAGAAACAGGATTTAAATTGAGGCAATGTGGCTCTACCATCCACGGTCTTAACCTTTGCTCTGCTCCTTCTACATAGTCACTTGGTTAGATGTATCAGGTTTACCTTTACTTGATCCTTTAAGAACAAACAGACAAAAAAGAAAAGCTCACAGAGAATGCTTTTAACTAATTTTTCTTGCTTTGTTATCAGAAAGCACCCACCCACACACAGCTGGTATGTGAACTGCAGAAGGTAGCATGGCTAGAAAATAAAGCTAGACTTTTTTGTCTAGTGAGTTAGGATGCTTCTTATCATATAGACTTAACTGTTTAACTTCAGTGTCTTATAAACAGAACTATTCCACATTGGAAAATAAGTTATTTTCTTAAAAATATAGAAGAAAAGCTTTCTGGAGTAAAAAAAATAATATGCATTAAAATAAACCTGAAAAAATAAGTACCACATGTAAATGCACATACAATTATTGACAGATATCACTTCAAAATAATAGATGCAAATTTACCACATATTAGCAAACAATTTAGCTGTACACTGAAATAGTATGGACACAGAAGGCTTATTCAAGGATAGTTCAATTTAAAAATGTTAGACTCCACTGAGATTTAAGGCAAAAAAGCATAATAATCCACATAACAAATTCTCCTGTCTCCAAAAAAATTGATCAAGTTCATAATTTGGAGAGGGAAGGAATTGAAAAACCTAGGAATTGGGCAGAACTCTGATAGCCAGATAAAAATGTATAAATATCAAAAGATTTTCCATAAAAATACAAATATTTTCTATCAAATCATTTAGAGAAATAAACCTCTGTAATGCCAAGCAGATGCCTAAAAATAATTTTTAAGGATGAGAAAACAGAAACGGCCCACCTAGAAGTTAAAACACATGTTCAGCTTCACAAGAAACCAAGGGCAATACAAACTAAAACCCCTGTAAATGCTATTGCTCATCTGCTAGTTTGACAAAACATTTTAAAAATCAATTCAGACAAAATTTTTCTGAAGACATGGAAAAACTTAAACACTTAGCCACTGCTGCTAGAGTTGAAGAGATGAATACGACCAATTTGAAAAGCATTTTTGGCAACACCCTGCAAAGCTGACCCTTATCCCAGCAGCTTCCAAATGGCTGCACGTGGGAATCATCTGGGGTCTTTATAAACCTGTGATTTGTGGCTCCACCTCCAGCCAGTCTGACTTAATTGATAAGACCTGGGCATTGGGAGCTTTGGACGCTCCTAGGTGATTCTAATGGAGAAGGCAATGGCACCCCACTCCAGTACTCTTGCCTGGAAAATCCCTTGGATGGAGAAGCCTGGTAGGCTACAGTCCATGGGGCCATGAAGAGTTGGACACGACTGAGCGACTTCCCTTTCACTTTTCACTTTCATGCATTGGAGAAGGCAATGGCAACCCACTCCAGTGTTCTTGCCTGGAGAATCCCAGGGACGGGGGAGCCTGGTGGGCTGCTGTCTCAGGGGTCACACAGAGTTGGATTTGACTGAAGTGACGCAGCAGCAGCAGCAGCAGCAGGTGATTCTAAAGTGCAGTGTTGTTTGGGAAGCTCTGCCCAGTTCCCTCTAATGCAGGACCTACACTACGGGGCATGTAGCTAGAGAATCTCTCACACATGTGAACCAGGATAGTTACAAGAGAGTCAATAGTAAAAATGGTCAAAATAGCAAAATATTGAAAACAGAATGTATATCAGTCTAGAATGGATATCATAGAAGAAAAGAAATAAAAGTCGATTCTCAGAAGCCTTGATTCTCAGAAGCATATTATAGAGTGAAGGAAGTCTGTTCTAGATGATAAACAAAGTGTGATTTCCAGTTATATGGTGTCTAAGCTACACAACACTTGATAGAGTTTTAATTAGGGAGGCACAATTGAATAAGGAAGGAAATAGAGGATGTAGGGCAGGATAGGTTTCAAGATAGTGGTTGATTTCAAGGAGAAAAAAAGGAGTGGTCAGGGAGTGGATACTGGAACTTAAGTTTGACTTGGTTGTATGTGTTGTTCAGTTGCTAAGTCATGACTGACTCTTTTGACTCCATGAACTATAACCCATCAGGCCCCTCTGTCCATGGATTTCCCAGGCAAGAATACTGGAGTGGCTTACCATCTTCTTCTCCAGAGGATCTTCCTGGACCAGGGATCGAACCCATGTCCCCTTGGCAGGTGGATTCTTTACCATTGATCCACCAGGGAAGCCCTGGTGTTATAGGTACACAGCTATTTATTTTACTGTTGCTCTTTGCCTTTATTTCATGTTTTACACACTTTTATATATTAGCTGTATTTCAAAATAATTTAAAAGTAAATTGATGTACAGATTTTAAACAGTGGATAATAGATTGTTTAAAAGTGGATAATAGATTGTTCACATAGTAACCATCACTCAGACTATTGAGAGAAGAATGTGTGGGTGATGTGTCAAGTATGAGTACAAATAATGAAGAGAGTCTGTTGCAAAAGCTGATGAGGAATTGTGTCATTTGGGCAATTACAGCAAGGTCTGAGAGTCAAAGATGGATAAGGAGGCACTCAGGATTCAGTGATTCAGAAAATGGAGCTGAGGGGATGGGCAGGAAGGGAAAAGGAAAGTCAAGGCAGCTTTTGGGTTTCTAGGTTGGATCACAAGAACACCGAAGTATGCTCTTGTGGGCACGTTCAGTTGGACACGAGACTCCTTACCTACACGCAGGTGTGCAAACAGAGATGTAAAAGCCAGGTCTCAGGAGGCAGGGCAGAGTATGGGCAGTTTTCAGGATCATCAGTGAGCAGATACTAAAGGTACCTGTGGCTGAAAAAGAGATTGCGTAGGATAATGTAAAGTCATAAGACAAATTCTGAGGAAGTAAACAGAAGTTCAGGCAAAAAGCACTGAGAAGGTATGCTAGAGAATTGAAAAGAAATAAGCCCAATGAGTTATTTGGATAATGAGAAGACAATAAGCACTGCCATCTGTCACCAGAAATCACTTTTACTTACTACATATAAAGTTGGTTTTAAAAAATTAAAACCTACGTTATCCTGCCGCTGATAAAAGTCAGTGGTTTAAAAAGGAGAAGCATTTCATCACACTATCTTTTTTAAAAAATAAGAACCCCATAACTGGCAATTTAAAATGAAAATCTATAAATCCTTTTTATCACTGTATAAAACTATGGTTCAGCTATTCCTCTACTAGTCAAGAATTTTAAGGAAATGAGAAAACATAGTGATTGCATAGCACTTTTTTGAGTCTTTTAAGTTTGGGCAAGTATCAACAGATATTTTAACTTTATAGTATTTCCAGGGCACATTTATTAAGTTATGGAATTTTACTGAAAGCCCTAAAATTTCAACATATCTAGTCTGTCACTGACTTTGTGAAATAAAAGCAGACAGCTATATTTGTCTTCCTTTCAAACAAGAATTCCTTAAGTATTTGAGAGTGAAATGGAGGTTACCTGAAGAATTAAAGAAAAACAATAATTAGAAAATGGAACCATCAACTAACTTTCTAACTTTCTTTAATAAAGACACAGGACTGAAAAAAAAAAAAAAAGGTAGTGATAAAGTAGTTTTGTGCCAGTCATTTCTTCTTTGAAAATGCAAACATTTCTGTAAATGGTCATATTTCCATATTACAAGTAGAACTGTGAGGCTCATGTGATTTAAGCAATTTTTTGAAGGTCATAGACTTATATATGGCTAATAAGAGCCGAATCCATGGTGGTCTAATGCTATAAATTTATGACAAATTAAAGCAAGATAATGTTTTTGAAAGCAGAGCTGATCTAAATATTCATTATATGGAAAATTCCACTGTTTTTTTAAATTTTCATCTAGTAGCCTTAAACTCAATTTTCCTTTTGTGTACAGACTGGTTTCTTTGGTGAAGTAATTTGTGTGGCTTATCCAAAAGCTGTCTGCCATTTTATTCATAGAATGAGCGTGAATTCCTTTGTGTAATATTTTCCATTATTCATTCATGATATTAGAGCTTACTCTGTACAAACAATGAATCACGGATTTCAATTTTGAAACATTATTAATCATTAATGGGATCTAAATCTGTCTACTTATGGGCACGCACAGATTTCTACAAGATAGAAATGTTACATGCAGCAAAAATAAGCAAAATAAATCTAACATTAAGATGAACATAAAATATGTTCTTTATTCCTCAGAAATTATATCAGGTTTCAATTATTATGATTGTTTTTCTAATTGGTTTTATTTACAACATCAAATTTACATATTTATTTTCTAAATAGTAGAATGTCATCTCTTTACTAAGGACATTTGACCCCTTTGAAAGCTCAAATCTTTTTTCATAATCTTTTCTCCCATTAATTGCCTTGTTTATGCTCAAGACACCTTGGACCCTTGTGCAACATTTTGTGAGGGTTTTTCATGCCGGTTATCACTTGGACATGAATTAGTTATTAAACCACAACAACCATCACTACTCTGAACCACCTTATATCTAAAGTCTTCCTCTCTTCCCCCCAACGTCATTTTTTCTAACAAATTCTTATATCTGTTCTTCCTCATGCAAAACACACATACAGCCTCCCTTTAAGCACCTCCTTCAAATTTCTATGACCCCACTATTTTGCTTGAATTAAACACTCTTTGCTCAGGACTTCTAAATAAACATATGAAAAGATGTTCAAACTCAGTATCAGGCAAGTTAATAACAAAGTACCACCATGCAGCCAAAATAGAATGTATGTGTCAACTAGGGCTTGGGGTAACCAGAAATCATATGCCTTGCTGTTGAAATGTACATTATTATTTCCATTTTAGGAAGCTATCTGCAATATGTACTAAATCTGAACAAACATATACCCTGTGACTCAGCAACTACACTCCTGGTTTTATAGGCACAGAAATATGTATTTTATGTACCAACAGACATATGTGAATGAGAAGATTATAAAGCAAGAGCTAAGCACAAAACTCACCGCCAATGCCTACCAAAATAGGAAGGGTGAATACATTTTGGTATATTCATAAAATGAAAAATAACAATAAAAATGAAATTAAAAACTGCTACAATATGATGTCTGTCTCAAGAAGCATCCATTTAAGATGATAGAGATAAAAGAAGACACAGGTATGACATATACAAAAATCAAAAATCTTCAAAATTCATCTCTGGTGTTAGAAATCAGGATAGTGGATACTTTTCTGGAGAGAAGAAAGAATGAAGGTATGAGAGATGATCTATAATGCTGAAAATATTCTATTCCTTAATCCAGATGGTATTTTGTGGTTAAAATTCTTTAAGTGGTACAACCATGATGTCTGCTCTGTATCTATCTATATATAGCCTATTTCCAAAAAAATAGGTTATTAAAACATGAGACTATAAAGTACTTGGCATCCTGAATCCCAGAGGAATATAGAATTGGTCTCCAGGATTTATATATAAAATTGCTTTCAAAATTTTTATTTAAATCAACTAACTATAAAAACAATCAAACTAATGGTATAATTAAGTCAAATGTACAGAGGAAAAAAGTCATAGTGGCAGTATTTAAACCTCTATTAGTTCAAAAATATTATTTATCCCAATTATGTGAATGTAAGTTCAAAGCAAGGAAATACCAAAGAATGCTCAATACTGCACAATTACACTCATTTCACACACTAGTAAAGTAATGCTCAAAATTCTCCAAGCCAAGCTTCAGCAGTACGTGAACCATGAACTTCCTGATGTTCAAGCTGGTTTTAGAAAAGGCACAGGAAGCAGAGATCAAATTGCCAACATCCACTGGATCATGGAAAAAGCAAGAGAGTTCCAGAAAAACATCTATTTCTGCTTTATTGACTATGTCAAAGCCTTTGACTGTGTGGCTCACAATCAACTGTGGAAAATTCTGAAAGAGATGGGAATACCAGACCACCTGACCTGCCTCTTAAGAAACCTATATGCAGGTCAGGAAGCAAGTTAGAACTGGACATGGAACAACAGACAGGTTCCAAATAGGAAAAGGAGTATGTCAAGGCTGTACAGTGTCATCCTGCTTATTTAATTTATATGCAGAGTACATCATGAGAAACGCGGGGCTGGAAGAAGCACAAGCTGGAATCAAGATTGCTGGGAGAAATATCAATAACCTCAGATATACAGATGATACCATGCTTATGGCAGAAAGTGATGAGGAACTAAAGAGCCTCTTGATGAAAGTGAAAGAGGAGAGTGAAAAAGTTGGCTTAAAGCTCAACATTCAGAAAATGAAGAGCATGGCATCCGGTCCCATCACTTCATGGGAACAGATGGGGAAACAGTGGAAACAGAGAGACTTTATTTTGGGGGGCTCCAAAATCACTGAAGATGGTAATTGTAGCCATGAAATTAAAAGATGCCTGCTCCTAGGAAGGAAAGTTATGACCAACCTAGATAGCATATTAAAAGGCAGAGACACTAGTTTGCCAACAAAAGTCCATCTAGTCAAGGGTTTTCCAGTGGTCATGTATGGATGTGAGAGTTGGACTATAAAAAAACCTGAATGCCAAACAATCGATGGTTTTGAACTGTGGTGTTGGGGAAGACTCTTGAGAGTCCCTTGGACTGCAAGGAGATCCAACCAGCCCATCCTAAAGGAGATCAGTCCTGGATGTTCATTGGGAGGACTGATGCTGAAGCTGAAACTCCAGTACCTTGGTCACCTGATGGGAAGAGCTGACTCATTGGAAAAGACCCTGATGCTGGGAGAGACTGAGGGCAGGGGGAGAAGGAGACGACAGAGGATGAGATGGTTGGATGGCATCACCGACTCAATGGACATGAGTTTGGGTGGGCTCCAGGAGTTGTTGTTGGACAAGGATGCCTGGCATGCTGCAGCTCATGGGGTTGCAAAGAGTCAGACACGACTAAGCGACTGAACTGACGTTCAAAGCATCAAACTGCATAGTTGTTATATAAGAAAAACAGGTACGTAATACTCTTGTGGTATATTTCATTAAATTTCTATGGATTTAATCTCAGTTATAATAAATCGAGGTTTTGCTAAGTGGAATTTGATTTTTTAAATTTTGTAGTTTATATTAAGAATGAAATTGTCCTGTCAATATTTCATCTGTCTGTTAACCTTCCTTTGACAAGAAAAAGTCCACAATTTCATTATGAGTATTCTTATGTATTTTCCCTGAATTTGAGAAATGAGTGTATTACTACAGATTCATAAAACTACATTAAAACAGAATGGGAATACATAAACTCAAGTGTTAACAATGCCACTGTGTAGAATTACATTACATTGAACCTATTCACAATATTTTACATTATCAGGGACTGACAATCAGGAAGGAATATTTGTCTATATTTTAGTCTTTGAACAGTGAATTTACCAATTTATGATATAATTTTACTAAGGGAAAGTATTGGAAACAAATTGTCATTATTTGGTAATGACATTTTGGAATGTCATTTTGGAACAAAAGCTTCCTACCAGCTCTTGTTGCTTTTTAATTGCCAAGTCATATCCGACTCTTTTGTGACCCCATCAGCTGTAGCTTGCTAGACTCCTGTGTCCATGGGATTGTCCAGACAAGAATACGGGAGTGGGTTGCCATTTCGTTCTCCAACCTACCAGCTCTAGGATTCATTAAATTTGGTATGCGCTAATATTTCTTTGTTTCGCTTCTAGATAATTACTTATTACTCTAGATAATTACTTATTACTTATTACTAATTACTTATGACTCTAACAGCCTGGACTGTAGGGTGTGTAGCTTATAATGCAGCATGCACTGTGAGGTAGAGATCACCCCTCAAATTTATATGCTTGAAAATGTTTACATAAGGGATGATATAAATTCTATATGATTAGATAACTAGAACACTGAAAATTTAGCTTCAATTACAGATGTCTTTTGTCTGCATATTTTGTTCTCAAGTAAAACCAATAGCACACTCTGCATAATAGCAATTTCCTTCTCTTGGTGTTAACATAACACTAATCCTTAGGAATTCGGAATTTTTACTGAGCAACTTCAGTTCAGTCACTAAGTCGTGTCTGACTCTTTGGGACACCATGGACTGCTGCATGCCAGACTCTTTTGTCTTTCACTGCCTCCTGGAGTTTGCTCAAATTCATGTCCATTGAGTCAGTGATACTATCCAGCCATCTCATCTTCTGTTGCCCCTTCTCCTCCTGCCTTCAATCTTTCCCAGCATCAGGGTCTTTTCCAATGAGTCAGTTCTTCACATCAGGTGGCCAAAGTATTGGAGCTTCAGCTTTAGCATCAGTTCTTCCAATGAATATTTAGGACTGATTTCCCTTAGGATGGACTGGTTGGATCTCCTTGCAGTCCAAGGGACTCTCAAGAGTCTTCTCCAACACCACAGTTCAAAAGCATCAATTCTTTGGCCCTCAGGCTTCTTTATGGTCCAACTCTCACATCTGTACATGGCTACTAGAAAAACCCTTATTTATTATTTTATGTTATTATTTAACCCTTCCAAATTTGTATCAGATTACTAGAGAAGCAGATCACTTTAGCTGCTGATATCTGAATTTCATTTGTTATTAAGCAAATCTTCACTCTCCCTGAGACTCACCTGCTCTAGCTATAACACAGAAGACACACTACGTTTACTCCACAGAAGAATGATTATGTTATTCTCTGTTGCTGTCGTAACAAAGGACCACAGTAACAAATGACCACAAGCTTAGCATCTCAAAAAAAATTTTGACATGGTTCTGAAAGTCAGAAATTCAACAGATCTCACTGGGTTAAATCAAGATATTTGGCAAGACTGTGTTCTTTCCTGAAGGCTCCAGGGAGAATCCTTTTCCTTGTCCTTTCCAATTTCTAGAGGCTGCTTACACTCCTTGGCTTGTGGCTTCCTTTATTCATCTGCAAAGCCAGTAATGTTTCATCTATATGATCTCGTTTCATTATATCTCTTTGACTACAGCTGAGAAAGAATCTGTGCTTTTCAAGGATGCCCCTGATTCAATTTGACCTATCCAGACAATCCAGGGTACATCCCATCAAGTCTTTTACATCGACCCCAACAGCAAAGTCCCTTTGCCAGGTAAGGTGAAACAGTCACTTATGGAGTTTAGAAGGTAGGCAATTTGGGGGTAGAGGGTAAGGCACTATTCTGCCTGTTACAACAAGGACACGTTATAATGGGTTATTTTAGGATCAGAGATTTTTGAAGATGAACAAATTGATTCTGCAAATGTTTTCAAACATGCATTGGATGGCAGGACCTAGGGAATCATAAGATGTCACAGACGATGACCAGCTCTCTCTTAACTTGGTGTACACTGAACAGTTATACAACATGTAACTGGTGTTACTATTTGGTGGGAAAGAAAGGCCCTGAGGGTTTCCACTGATTAGTATGTGTTCATGGATTGTGATTTATTTTGTTTGCCTCCCATAATGTAAATTCTTTTCCTATATGTGGGTGTTTGACATCAGGCAGACTATTGGTGGAAGGGTTTCCCACCTCCTGTTATGGACCTTAACTCCTTGTCTCTACATCCTGGTGGCCAGGCCGGGCCTGTATAACCTTCACTCTGCCAGTCACATGTGTTCATGGGTAGTGCCCCTGGGGTGACATGCCAGCATCAATGTCCTTAGATGCTTCCTAGAGCATGAGTTGAATGACGTTTCTGTAGCCAATTTTCCCTTATTTTTCTCTCCCCTACTTTCTTACAATAGCTTGTCAGCTTTATGTTGCTTCTGTGAGATTCTGATATGCTTCATAAATTTCATCTCTGCTTACAGTATCCAAAATAGGGATCTGATATTTACAACCAAGAATGCATAGGTGATTCTGTTCATTCTTAAGCCCAAATTCAAGGAAATTCAGGAAATTCAAGCCCAATTCAGGAAATTCAAGCCCAATTCAGGAAAAAAAACCTTGAATCTACTATACTATACCCAATCTTGGTTATAGATTTCATTATGTACATAACCAAAATCTGGGAAGGAAATTTTCTATAAAGAATGAAAATTGAAAATCAGCTAGGATTTGGAAGTCATGTGTGCATTTTTTTTAAAGCTAATAAAAGAATCCAGATATTAAGTCACTTTGTATCATGGTGCATGTAATTAAAGGAAAGGATGTACACTGGTTTCACTTTCCTATCTCTTGATGAAAGTAACTCTATATGAGTCAGATTGCCATATTTTGTGCAGCCAAAGGAATGGAGTCACTGATAATATTGATTTTCTTAGCACAGGAGAGCACAAAAAGCTCTCTTGGTGAGGGAAATTTATGTAATAGAGTTTTCAAATATTGTTCTAGAAAAGCATTGAAGAAGGGTGCTCTCTTTGTTCACTTGCTCTAAAAAAAAGACTCCCTCGACCTCCCTATAGCTGACTGTCTGAGCCTACCTCACTGCTGCCCCAACCTGGTGAATTCCCTCTCACACCAGATCTCTTGCTCTACAAAATACTCTGTAAGCAAAATGATGGGAAAGGGGGTGGGGAGAGGAAGTCGTATCATATTTGGATCTATAAAGTATGACAACTTGGGAAAAAGAAGACAATCTTTGTATGTTTACTTTGTGAATGCAAACGGGAAATACAAGCTGCATTGGAGCCATCCATACTGGTCATATCAAAGCGACATGAGCTTCTCCTATAGGCTTTTACATGTGCATCCAGCAGTTGGATCAAAACGGCAGAATAGCAGCCTGTGGGTCAAAATGTGGTCCTTCTCCTTGGGTATGCCAAGAGGCAAAGATGGAAGAAGAAAACAGATGTGCAAAGGTGGAGAGGAATCCATTAGAAAAATTTCTGCGAAGGGAGTGATGTGGTTAGCAGGGCAATGGACAGGACCCAGCAAGGTGCGCCTATGTGAGGGTAAAAGGCATGAGGGGGTTGGTTTAATAACCCAGAGGAGTTAGTGTTTCAAAGAGATGGGGTGGACAAGAACCTGGAAAGCATACATTTTAGAGTTGTGTGTTAAAAGAAGCATTCTATTTTAAAAGGTGGGAAGGAGGCAATTGACCATCATGTGGTCAATACTACTAATAGAAGTTGGCTTGTTTTCAATGAGTTTTCCCATTAACGTTTGATCATTAACCCATTTAAAAGTGGGTCGTTTGCTGCATCACAGTACAATGACTCTCAAGCTGTCACCAGCCGCTTAATGAAAAGCAAGTTTCATTAGACCAGACATCCAGTCAAACAGTTGAGACAGACTGAATCGAAATAGAGAATGAGGAGGGTAACCTGCCTTAAAAAAAAATGACTTGCCCTTGTTACTTTATCAGTTTAAAAACACAGGAGTACCCCTCAGGTACATAATCTCTGTGAAGTCTCAGAGTGGTCCAAGTATCCTCTCAGAGAACCAATAAAGACAGACCAATTTTGTGCCTAGTTCCATGCCTAACAAATACAGCAGTTTATGTTTTTCTCTTAGTAGAAACAAGAAAGTTTCAGTATGCTAGTATCCATTAAGCATTTCAAATGGTTATTGATGGCTAGCATGTCAGCAGGGCTATCCTTTGTTGCCTTTCTTTTAAGCTATATTACTCAGTTGCTCGTTAGGACTGAAAGCTTCCTTCAGGGGTAGTTTTGTTAGGTTTTCGGACTGTGGAGATAATGTCTGAAAGCTGCTATTTGCACATCAGGGAAGACACTGACAGAAATCTGATTGGATTTAATACCTTCATCTACTAAAGGACTGAACTGTACCTGATAGATTTGTGCTGCTTAAAACTAGCTCTGAAAAGTGTGTCCAGCTTCCTCTCCACTTCTTTCTGCCCCAAGACTCATGAGGTGGCAGTTGATATTAGAGTCACCTCCTCTCAAAATAGATCAAGACAATGCATTCTCTGTTGGAGCTGCATTTTAAAGTGGAGTGTAAGTGGACTTTGCAATGGTAGTGCTTTGTTCTTAAGCTTGTGAATTTCCGTTAGGTTTTAGGATCGCTTTTCTTGAAGCTTATTTTAGTGGAAGGGTACATACTCTGACTTTCAGAAGACATGTAACCCAGTATTGAAGTACTTAATACTTCAGAACTCATCAAAAAAGAATCTATAATCCACAGATCCACATGAAAATTGATATGTCACTTACCATCTTGGTATCTCCATGTTGTTATGAAATTGCCTTTAGAGGGGAAAAAACCGAGCCATTCAGCTACATTATTTAGTTATTTAGTTTGGGGTAATGTGAGGTCCTTTTATTATTGTTCCTTGATTAAAACAGAATTCAGATGTTTTATTATGTCACCATTCCTTGAATGTTTTTACTAAATACTGATGAGCTTAAATGTGCTTGTAAATTTTACCTCATCAGTATGTTCATTTTTAACCATTAGTCTTTATTTCTCTGTTAATCCTATATGCAATAAATTAAAGGACTCAAGAAATCTGATGTTACAGGTTGTGCTCTCTAACTTACTATCTAAATCATTCCAAGTTTGTGAAATTTCCATTTAGGTAAACTAAGGTGGAAGTGAATATATTTCCTCTGATTCAATTTAGTCATTAGGAAAAAATATCCCCAATTTTCAATAGATACACATAGGACTATGTCATTAGGTAAGCTACCTGAAATAATGAGATGATATTTGCAGACAGGCATGCATTTTTCTTGTCAGAAAGACCCAATTTTAGCAAGAGATCCACGATTTAATTTATAATAAAATTACATGCAGATGCCCACACTAAGGAGAGAGAAAGAGACAATCTCACAGCAAGGAAAACTATTGGCGTATTTGAATTCTAATTAAGAAAGGAAGCATATGAGCTGGAAAAGTAGCCAAGCCAGGTGGGAGGGTGAGCGGCACCCAGCCCACACAGCACATTTCTATGCTAAGAATATGGTAACCATGGTCTGTCCTCTTCTAATTATCATGTAGCAGATAAAGGGCTTGACATCATGGTGAGATGCACAAGAATGTAAAGAAGGCCTGCTTACCTTTTTCAAAACATAATTACACTTTTCAGAATGTGAACATGACCTGGAAGTCAGTGGTTTCTTAAAAAAAGAGAGAGAGACAGAGATCCACTGGGTTGTAATTTCAGCAGTGCCAAACCCAATGGTAATTCCATGGCAATGCCAACGCTACAATCACACGCGGGGCAGGCTTTGCCAATGAGACAGATGCTATCCTTGGAAGTCCTTTCTCCTTTTTTTGGGTAGCATCTGAGCCTTCTATGTTACCAAATGATGACAAATAAAAGATGATAGTATTTGTAATTTCCATGAACATTTAAACTGAGTCATGTACTACAAAAAATATGCATGAAAACGCACACCTGTACTGAAAGTCTACATACACATAATAAAAATATATGCACATTAGTTTTCTCTTATTCCTCAAAAGCAAGTTCATCTGATGGACTGTACAGATGAAGTAGCATCATGACATTGTTGTTATCTCCTGTCCTTAGAGAAGATGCTTTTTGGAATCTTACTGGGTGACATGTGGTAAGAGAGTTTGATATCTGTTCATTTAAATCAAATCCAGGGATGTGTCTTCTGAAACACATTGCAGGTCATAGGTAATGTCTGTAGAGCTTGTGTTCTATATGTGGTATACCTTCTATAATGTCGATTTTGGATTTTCCTCTACCAACAGATTTAGAAGCATTTATTTCCCATTGTCCTCTTATGGAAAAATTAAATGAGAGAAAAGAGAATATATTCAGTTCCCTCCCCCCAAACTTCTGCGTGCATATGTATCCATGGACATATCGATGTAAGAAAAAACATACAAGAATTCTGCCTGTCCACACCCATAAATTCAGAGAATCAAATGCAGAGTAAATAAAATGATGTGGATTTGTGTGGACATGCACTTACATGCCTATTTTTTCATGATGATACTGAAAATGAAAGATTAAATAAAAACATCAATATAAGCAAATCACTGGGGGGGGAATGGAAGTAAACACCAAATGAAAAAGCTAAGAAATTAAAAATAGTTGTTTCTAATGCCAAAACCAATACAGAATTGTAAAGTAAAAAATTAAAAATAAATAAATAAATTAAAAAAAAAATAGTTGTTTCTGTAAAGTGAAACTTATTTTGTCAAAATGCATCAAAATTTAAGATTTTACAGAGATCCAGCATTCACTATTTCACTCAGTTTATGGGGCTGAGGATTCCAGGTGGAGATTACCTGAGTGGTTGTGACTCAGGATGTCCCGGGAGGTTGTAATCAAACTGCACTTGTGAGCTGCTGTCTCCATGCTCAGATTTCTGCTCATGAAGTTCAGCCTCCAGGCTCAGCTTCCAAACTCAGTTGTGAGGCTATAACCCAGAGCTGTCATTTCTTGCTACAGGGATCCCTCTTGCAGATTGTATGGGCTGCCCTGTGTTGTGACTCAAGAGGAAGAATGAGAATGAGAGAGAGTGTTCTCAAGATGATCTCCCCAGATGGCACAGTGGTAAAGAACCCGCCTACCGATCCAGGAGATGCAGGAGATGCGGGTTCAATCCCTGGGTCAGGAGGATCCCCTGCAGAAGGAAATGGCAACGCATTCCAGGTTCTCACCTGGAAAGTTCCATAGACAGAGGAGCCTGGCAGGCTACAGTCCAAGGAATCACAAAGAGTTAGACAGGACTGAGCTACTGAGCACATACTCAAGGTGGAAGCCACCATCTAGTTATCCATCTCAGAAGTAGCATGCTGTCCTTTCTGATATTTCTACTTAAAAAATAGTCAGTCTCTAAGTGCCATCCATACTTCAGGACAGAGATTAAACTCCATCTCTTGAAGGGAAAAGTATCAAATAGTTTATTGATATCTTAAAACCCATCTTCAAGAGTACCTCATCTTCAACCCACTTATTTTGACTATCAGAAATAGGACAAAATTGATGTACATTGTGTTTTATTTTCATAGAAGTTGCAATTTCTTAAAATATCTGTAACATACTGCAGCCATGAAATTAAAAGACACTTACTCCTTGGAAGAAACATTATGACCAACCTAGACAGTATATTCAAAAGCAGAGATATTACTTTGCCTACTAAGGTCCGTCTAGCCAAGGCTATGGTTTTTCCTGTGATCATGTATGGATGTGAGAGTTGGACTGTGAAGAAGGCTGAGCACTGAAGAATTGATGCTTTTGAACTGTGGTGTTAGAGAAGACTCTTGAGAGTCCCTTGGACTGCAAGCAGATCCAACCAGTCTATTCTGAAGATCAGCCCTGGGATTTCTTTGGAAGGAATGATGCTGAAGCTGAAACTCCAGTACTTTGGCCACCTCATGCGAAGAGTTGACTCATTGGAAAAGACTCTGATGCTGGGAGGGATTGGGTGCGGGAGAAGGGGACGACCGAGGATGAGATGGCTGGATGGCATCACGGACTCGATGGACGTGAGTCTGAGTGAACTCCGGGAGATGGTGATGAACAGGGAGGCCTGGCGTGCTGCGATTCATGGGGTCGCAAAGAGTCGACTGAGCGACTGAACTGAACATTTAAATTGAGAATGGTATAGTAGAGTGTACACAGTCTTTTTAATTAAGAATATCTGAAATTGAATCCCTATTCTTACACTTGTTAAATATAGTCATGGGCAAATTACTTACTTTAATTTTTACTTCTGCAAATCCAGGAAAATAATGACACTTGTGAAAATTAAGTAAGCTTATAAATTTAAGGAAATTAAAATAACTAAGAAAAATTTCACTAAATATTAGTTACATGATTACGTTTAAAGATTTTTTTTAATTTATAAAAATCTCTTCATGCTCATATCCCTTAAGGTAATTTTATGATGACAATCAATATAAATGATAAAGGATTCATTACACTATTGAGAGTTTACTTAAACAATAAATCCATATCTGCACATTCGTAAGTGGCAATAAAAATGAATTGGTGATTTTAGCTGACAAGAGCACTGAAATGCACAGCTAGGCAGGAAATGTGCCATATGCCATGTTACACCTGGACTCCGTGTGAGTGCACCTTAATCACTCTCCTAACATCTTCAAAGCACCTGAATATTGGAAGACATAATGGATTTTGCCTCCTTAGTGGTGCTTTTCCATCCTAAACTTGGTTGACAGTTATTGATCTTCAGTTGTAAATATGAAGATGCAACTATATAGCTCTTCTCTAAGAAGTACTTACTCTGGTGCATTTTATATGTTCTTCCTTGACTGGCATTAACTTGGGTCAGGAATTCTATTACCTGAGTTTTTGCAACCCCTTCCAAGCAATTATTTAATATGTAAACTTTCAGTCTGAAGGTAATTAAGATAGAATAAAACTCTTTAATTCCTTAATTGTTCTCCATGCTACAGCATCCTGTGAAGACCACTTTCTAATCTTTGGATTCCAAGATTTAAAATGTGAAAAGAAGTCCTTAAGCAGAATTAATCTGAACAAATATCCTTTAAAATATTTTTTCAGAATGCCTGAATTAATGGGACTTAGAAATAACCATTCTGTTATTTGATAAAAAGCCCTGAGCAGGTTTGAGACAGGGTCAGGATCTGCTTGAACCTCAATCTTCACCTCATTAGATAGTGGACTGTGAGTGAAGGAAAAGGTAGATAAACCATATTTTGTTTTGTGGTCCTGGGATTAACAAATGATGCCCTGCCTCTTGCTTATAAATCCTGCCATTTCCAACGTCTAGTTTGGGAATCTAACTCCAGTGAGATTGAGAGTACAGGCTAACAGCACAAAAACAAACAAAAAACTGGTTCTAACTAAGAATTGCTCCTGGGAGGAAAGCCACCAAGAGGTCCTCTTTCACACCAGCAGCAAACCAGGAAGATTTTGAGAAACTCAGAGGGGGCCCCACAGGTGTAGAATGAGATGCCTGAATCTCCTGAGTTAGGAGATGCCGTGGCTGCTATAGGAACACACTACCCATTGCTGGGGTGTCAATAGGGCCATAGGGATGGCTAGGAGACCTGCCCCCCCCCCACCACACACACACCAGCCCTTCTGATACTACAAGCAAAAGCAAAACCCAAAACCAAGCAGAAAGCAGAAGAGAAAGCCTTTCCTTCCTCCCCCGAGTCCTGCAGTCTCCCCAGAGGATTCCCCCCTACACCATAGGCTGATACTGACAAGGCAAAGAAAAAAAAAAAAGTTTGTGGAATACAAGCCCTATATCACAAAGTAGAACAAAGAAAGGGGTATGTGGAGCTGAGAAGGAACACAAAACTGGTAAATCAATCAAGTCTGTACAGAAATGAACTGTCAACTTGACCATTGTGTTGGTGCCACGGCATCTCATCTTGGTAGCCATGACTGTGGCAATATTTCATTGTTCCATACTTTTGTTATGCCAATGTAGTACTTTATATTCCCTTAAACTTTACCTTCACCACCTACTTCTTTATATAGTAAAGTGTGTTGAATAGCAAAAACTATGGTCTACAATCCAACGGTCTAAAACAGAGCACATGAGACCCAATGACCATCAATGTCAATGACACAGAATTTCCTCATCACATTAATAATTGTAGTGTGAAAACCAAAGGAGAAAAGGAAAGATATAAGGATCTGAATGCAGAGTTCCAAAGAATAGCAAGGAGAGATAAGAAAGCCTTCTTTAGTGATCAATGCAAAGAAATAGAGGAAAACAACAGAATGGGAAAGACTAGAGATCTCGTCAAGAAAATTAGAGACACCAAGGGAACTTTTCATGCAAAGATGGGCTTGATAAAGGAAAGAAATGGTATAGACCTAACAGAAGCAGAAGATATTAAGAAGAGGTGGCAAGAATACACAGGAGAACTATACAAAAAAGATCTTCATGCCCCAGATAATCATGATGATGTGATCACTCACCTAGAGCCAGACATCCTGGAATGTGAAGTCAAGTGGGCCTTAGAAAGCATCACTACAAACAAAGCTAGTGGAGGTGATGGAATTCCAGTTGAGTGCTTTCAAATCCTAAAAGATGATGCTGTGAAAGTGCTGCACTCAATATGCCAACAAATTTGGAAAACTCAGCAGTGGCCACAGGACTGGAAAAGGTCAGTTTTCATTCCAATCCCAAAGAAAGGCAATGCCAAAGAATGCTCAAACTACCACACAATTGCACTCATCTCACACACTAGTAAAGTCATGCTCAAAATTCTCTAAGCCAGGCTTCAGCAATACATGAACCGTGAACTTCCAGATGTTCAAGCTGGTTTTAGAAAAGGCAGAGAAACCAGAGATCTAATTGCCAACATCCACTGGATCATTGAAAAAGCAAAAGAGTTCCAGAAAAAATATATACTTCTGCTTTATTGACTGTACCAAAGCCTTTGACTGTGTGGATCACAACAAACTGTGGAAAATTCTGAAAGAGATGGGAATACCAAGACCACCTGATCTGTCTCCTGAGAAATCTGTAGCAGGTTAAGAAGCAACAGTTAGAACTGGACATGGAACAGACTGGTTCCAAATTGGGAAAGGAGTCCATCAAGGCTGTATATTGTCACCCTGCTTATTTAACTTATATGCAGAGTACATCATGAGAAATGCTGGGCTGAATGAAGCACAAGCTGGAATCAAGATTGCCAGGAGAAATCAATAACCTCAGATATGCAGATGACACTACCCTTATGGCAGAAAGCAAAGAACTAAAGAACCTCTTGATGAAAGTGAAAGAGGAGAGTGAAAAAGTTGGCTTATAATTCAACATTCAGAAAACTAAGATCATGGCATCTGGTCCCATCACTTCATGGGAAATAGATGAGGAAACAATGAAAACTGACAGACTTTGTTTTTTGGGGCTCCAAAATTGCTGCAGATAGTGACTGCAGCCATGAAATTAAAAGACTCCTTGAAAGAAAAGTTATGACTAACCTAGACAGCATATTAAAAAGCAGAGACATTACTTTGCCAACAAAGGTCTGTGTAGTCAATGCTATGGTTTTTCCAGTAGTCATGTATGGATGTGAGAGTTGGACTATAACGAAAGCTGAGCACTGAAGAACTGATGCTTTTGAACTGTGGTGTTGGAGAAGACTCTTGAGAGTCCCTTAGACTGCAAGGAGATCCAACAAGTCAGTCCTAAAGGCAATCAGTCCTGAATATTCATTGGAAGGACTGATGCTGAACCTGAAACCTTAATACTTTGGCCACCTGATATGAAGAACTGACTCATTGAAAAAGATCCTGAGGCTGGGAAAGATTGAAGGTGGAAGGAGAAGGGGATGACAGAGGATGAAATGGTAGGACGGCATTACTAACTTGATGGACATGAGTTTGAGCAAGCTCCAGGATTCGGTGATGGACGGAAGGGCTTGGCATGCTGCAGTCCATGGGGTCTCAAAGAGCCGGACATGACCGAGTGACTGAACTGAAGCTCCTCTATCCATGGAATTCTCCAGGCAAGAATACTGGAGTTAGTAGCCCTTGAAAGCTTCATCCTAATAGGTCAAATCATTTCTGATTGTGTTAAGAGCTATAAAGAAGTTATAATAGGTGACAAGTTAGAAAGAGAGCAGTCAGAGGACAGGTAAATTAATAAGATTTTGAAAGTTCTTAAGTACCAGGATAGGAAAGTTCAGATTTTAGTCCAGGCATGAAGGAAAAGAAATTTAAAAAATTAAACCTGGTATACTAAGATAGTCTTTTCAGGAAGGCTGGTTATGTGCATATACAGCGTGACTTAGGGTGATGGCAGAAGGAAAGGTGCTGTCCATTCAGAAGGATTTTGTTTTGCAGTTTTATCCAAAAAAAATAAAAGGCAAGCTGTGACTTATTCCCTTGCACACTCTCACTCACCAACTTATAATCTCCATGAAAGCAGACAGTATGACCGTCTGCTGAACTGGATGACAGTCAATACTCAATAAATATTATACTATTGAATCCCTCCCAAAAGAGAGAAAATGGATTGCTCTCAGAACTCTTTTCAACTATAAATCCTGATTTTTATTTATTTGTTTTCATATATTTGAATCTAAAATTTCAGTGTCCTAGAACTGCTACATATTTAGAAAATTTTAAGAATAACTATAAAATGCAACATATGTCATTTTCATGAATTTAGGAGTTCCATGTTGTTAAGTAACTAAGGTTAGTTTCCCTATTAATCAGAAATATTAAATATATTTTTATCTTCACTCCTCCCTCTGCTCTCACCCAGCTGATTCTAAAACTGAAAGATTTAACTATTTAAAATGCCTGGGTGTTATCATTAAATTTAAAATGTCATTACAAAAAAGAAAGGGAAAGAAAATCAGCAACTGCTTTGAAATATATGGATTATAAGTATCCAAGATAAACACTGGCCAGAATTTGAGGTGTATTATTTTTATGCAGTTTCCAACTGGTGTTTTTCTTTCAATTCCCTAATTTTTTCTTTTTTTCAGACATAGAAGAAGAGAAAATTAATGCTGTATATTCAAGGTTTCAGGGTTTTGTTGCCTTGGAGGCTGAGCTCTGATGCCTGAGAATAAATTTCCACTCTAGTACCTGTAATTGATTTGTACCAGTTAAAATATTAATGGAAATGCAAACTAAAATGTTCATAAAGTTCTCTAGGACACTATTTGATGACTTTGCTAGAGGTTTTAATTAAACACCATTAGCTATGATTTGTATTGACTTGTAGAAACCATTAAGTCCAGTCTTTTATGTAATATTACTCTGAAAATCAACTCTACTAATTTTTTTAAAAATGTATTACTATAAATCACATATAAATTATAATGGATCAAATAGGTTTTTAAATTTAATAGGTTTAGGGTACCATTTTATCTATTTTAAGAATTAGAATAGGTTTGTATATTTAATTATTCATTCTTTACCCAGACATTTTCTGGGTAGTTATTACATGTTACTCACTAGGTATAAAAAGTATATGCTATGGAGTAGCTCACAGCCCAGAAGGAAAGACAGATTTACCAAATCTACACATATTATTTGCCTACACACACACACACAATGACAATGTAGAAGAGGAAGTGAAGGGAGGTGAAAGACAGCTTTAGAGATTGTATAGTTTTTGATTGTAAAATGTTCGACATGTCTACTCTGGCATGACAGAATAAACAAAGCTTCATTTTAGAATTTATTTGCATCCATGAGAAAGCCCTTCAATACCTAATAAACCACCTGGCCCATAACACATTCTGAACACATATTTGTTTAATGAATAAATGAAACAAACAACAATGGCAACAAAAACCAAGTTGAACTCTGATGTCTCTGTACTTGACCCTAGTTGGCTTTCATGGACCATCCTGGGAGTTGGTTGGGCTGCCCCATAATAAGGCTACACATTCAGAAACTATGGGCTTCCTGGTGGCTCAGATGGTAAAGAATTCACCTGCAATGCAGGAAACTCGGGTTCGATCCCTGGGTCAGGAAGATTCCCTATAGAAGGGAATGGCTACCCACTCCAGTTTTCCTGCCTGGAGAATTCCATGGACAGAGAAGCCTGGCGGGCTACAGTCCACGGGGATGCAAAGAGTCAGACACAACTGAGGACTAGCTCTTCCACTTCACTCGGAGATTGGACCACATTTACTACGTTTTTTTTTTTTTTTTTTTCCACAGCAACCTTAGAAACTGAACTCAAGAATCTGAGAGTTGTGAGGGCAAAACATTACTTGAAAGCATCTTAAATTCAAGCCAGTTGGAAAAATAGGGAGTTGATTATGTGATATTTCTGGAGAATTTAAATACTTTAAAGCACAGAACTCTCTCAGGAGTTTAATAAGATTGATTATCTTTGGTGATCTGCCACTTGGGTGAAATGACATTGGTGAGGAAGTGTGGGGAAGGTGAGATGATTATGTTAACTGAAGCCATGGACGATTTTCTGACTGTACAGACAGTAATTGAAACTTCCTCCTTCTGAGCAAGAGGAAATCTTCCAACAGTCAGATAATCCAATAGCATACACAGTTGGAAGCATTTGCCTGAAACATGATTATATTCAAATAGTATTTACTTCTATAAGCATGTGTTCTTAGCTATTTGGATTACTTGATGGCTTTTTGTTTTATTCTAGATTTGGGTATTTAGTCTCAGTCACATTTTCTATCTTTCTTTTAGATTAGAAAAGCAGTCAAGATCTCTGTTTGAAGCTAAGTGCCTAAAACACCTGTGATGATTCCATGTCAAAGACTTATGAAGAATCATACCGAATCAGTTCATAGAACATATGTGAAAGTCTGTATGTGTGTGAGAGAGATTAATGAAGAAAAACAGACACTAATTTTTGGGAAATTCATAAGGAATTTTCATGCTTAGTTTTATATGAAAATTTAAGTTCTATCTCCTAAGTAGGAAATACAGTTCAAGTGAATGTTATTTTCTTCAAACAAATCTTAATTGCAACCTAGAATCCCTCTTTTACTTTTCTAAAAAATGTTGTAAAAATTAAATGTGATTTAAGAGGTAAATGACTAAACTTAAAAATTTGTGCCTAAGGTAAAAGCAACACTTCAGTTTGCTTTCAATCTTCTTCGAAGTGTTCATGTGATACAAAAATGGTCTCTAAGTATGCACCATATCCATACACATTCTAAGAGTGAATAACAATTATGGGTGAATAGAAATACCTCTCAATTTTTCAACCATGAAAATAGCATGAACTTTACATTGCCCTAAAAATAAATGTAAGCAATGCCAAGTGTGATTAAAAGGGGTATTTTTGGATGGTGAGCCATAAATGATTCTGTGATAGTTCAGAAGATAGATTATCCTCTAATGGCTTACACTGAAATTGACATAATTTTTCCCCCTCCTTTCTCATTCTGTATAAAGGTTTTACTAGTTGTCTGCTCTTATGATTATAATCATTTAAAATCCCTGGATGAGCGGCCCTTTTGCCTGTGATTCCATGTGGTCTATTATTATACTATTATGCTGGCTACCTAATACTGAAGAGATAAATATTCACAAAGCTCATTCCATGGAAAATGATTTATGAAACCAACAGCTTTTGCAAACACATGATTTTTTTTTTAAGTATAGCTGTACTTATAAGACTTTAAGGCTAATTCAATTTTCCTCTCACTTATTGAGTTCGATTAAGTGTTATCTCCATTCATTCAGCAAAAATCGAGTGAATATCTATTCTTTACCAGGTGCCAGGGCTCCCAGCATGCCAGCAAATCACATTCTTCTTCCTCTGCTCTGAACAGATTAAGATATAAAAAAGAACAGCATCTGATGGTGAAAACATCAGCTCTATAACTTTTTATCAAGACTCTGTTGGAGATGGAGGTTGAATGGCACAGTTGGAGAAGTGCCAGTTGAACCTGTCCACCAGGCTCTCATTCACTGGTAAGGGCAGAGAAGGACCTGGCACCCAGTGGACGGTCCATGTCCCGTCCACTCCATGCTCCTGGAGGAAAAAAAGGAGGCAGGCCCTGCATGGAGTACACATGTGTGAGCTCTGTCTTCCAACTGAATAAGGGAGTAAGATGAGAGCAGATTTTTTAAATGGCACTCTCACCAGGACTGGGAACAAAATACTCCCCCCTAATACTAGCTTTCAAATCAGCAAATAGAGGAAGGATCTTACACGCCATGCAAGAAGCTCACAGCCTACAAGGAATGCAGCCTAAAAGAAAAGACTGCCTCCTTCCTGAGAGAGTGGGCTGGAGCTGCAGGGAAATTGATGGTTGTGTTTGGAATGCTTCCATGTTTAGTTAGAACGGATTGGGAATCTGGCTAGGGACAGAAGTCATGTGTGTGTGTGCATATGTGCTCATTTGCTCAGTTGTGTCCAACAAGCTCTTCCGTCCATGGGATTTCCAAGGCAAGAAACCTGGAGTGGTTTTCCATTTCCTCCTCCAGGGTATCTCCTTGACCCAGGGATTGAGTCCCTCTCTCTTGTGTCTCCTGCATTGGTAGGCAAATTTTTTACCACTTTGCCACCTGGGAAGCAGGAGAGATACGTCAGGCAAAAACAATATTCTTCAGTAATCACAACACAGTTTAAATCACAACACAGAGAGGATACAGTTCTTTTCTATAAATGCCCTCTCATTCCTTCTAAGTGGGGCATCAGGCACCATAGGTATAAGATGAGTAGTTGACCAAGACAGAAATTAAATCAGGATATTAACAGAAAAGACCACACACCCATTAGCATTCATTAGTAAAAGAATAATTCAAGTCACCCTGGAGAAAATAATCATTTTCCTGACTACTTCTCTTATGACTCATAGGGTTGGCAAGGTTCTTCAGTTCAGTAGCTCAGGCGTGTCTGAATCTTTGCGACCCCATGAACTGCAGCACACCAGGCCTTCTCGTCCATCACCAACTCCTGGAGCTTGCTCAAACTCATGTCCATAGAGTTGGTGATGCCATTCAACCATCTCATCCTCTGTAGTCCCCTTCTCCTCCCACCTTCAATCTTTCTCCACATCAGGGTCTTTTCAAATGAGTCCATTGTTCACATCAGGTGGACCAAGTATTGGAGTTTCAGCTTAAGCATCAGTCCTTCCAATGAATATCGAGGACAGATTTCCTTTAGGATGGACTAGTTGGGTCTCTTTGCAGCCCAAGGGACTCTCAAGAGTCTTCTCAAACACCACAGTTCAAAAGCATCAATTCTTCAGTGCTCAGCTTTCTTTATGGCCCAACTCTCACATCCATACATGATTACTGGAAAAACCACAGCTTTGACTAGATGACCTTTGTTGGCAAAGTAATCTCTCTGCTTTTTAATATGCTGTCTAGGTTGGTCATAGCTTTTCTTCCAAGGAGCAAGCATCTTTTAATTTCATGGCTGCAGTCACCATCTGCAGCAATTTTGGAGCCCCCCAAAGCAAAGTCTGTCACTGTTTCCATTGCTTTCCCATCATTTGTCATGAAATGATGGGACCAGATGCCATGATTTTACTTTTCTGGATGTTGAGCTTTAAGCCAACTTTTTCACTCTCCTCTTTCCCTTTCATCAAGAGGTTCTTTGCTTTCTACCATAAGGGTGGTGTCATCTGCATATCTGAGGTTATTGATATTTCTCCCAGCAATCTTGATTCCAGCTTGTGCTTCATCCAGCCCAGCATTTCTCTTGATGTACTCTGCATATAAGTTAAATAGGCAGAGTGACAATATACAGCTTGACATATACCTTTCCCAATTTGGAACCAGTCTGTTGTTCCATGTCCAGTTCTAACTGTTGCTTCTTAACCTGCTACAGATTTTTCAGGAGACAGATCAAGTGGTCTTGGTACTCCCATCTCTTTCAGAATTTTCCACAGTTTGTTGTGATCCACACAGTCAAAGGCTTTGGTGCAGTCAATAAAGCAGAAGTAGATATTTTTCTGGAACTCTCTTGCTTTTTTGATCATCCAACAGATGTTGGCAATTTGATCTCTGGTTCCTCTGCCTTTTCTAAATACAGCTTGAACATCTGGAAGTTCACGGTTCATGTACTGTTGAAGCCTGGCTTGGAGAATTTTGAGCATGACTTTGCTAGAATGTGAGATGAGTGCAATTGTGCAGAAGTTTGAACATTCTTTGGCACTGCCTCTTTGGAGTTGGAGTGAAAACACCTTCCAGGCCACTGCTGAGTTTTCCAAATTTGCTGGCTTTTTTTTTTTTTTTTTGACCTTTAATGACATTTGCTGGCATATTGCATGCAGCACTTTCACAGCATCATCTTTCAGGATTTGAAATAGCTCCACTGAAATTCCATCACCTCCACTAGCTTTGTTTGTAGTGATGCTTCCTAAGGTCCACTTGACTTCACATTCCAGGATGTCTGGCTCTAGGTGAGTGATCACACTATCGTTGTTATCTGGGTCATGAAGATCTTTTTTGTATAGTTCTTCTGTGTATTCTTGCCACCTCTTAATATCTTCTGCTTCTGTTAGCTTCATATCATTTCTGTCCTTTATTATGCCCATCTTTGCATGAAATGTTCCCTTGGTATCTCTAATTTTCTTGAAGAGATCTCTAGTCTTCCCCACTGTATTATTTTCCTCTATTTCTTTGCAGTGATCACTGAGGAAGGCTTTCTTCTCTCTCCTTGCTATTCTTTGGAACTCTGCTTTCAAATGGGTGTATCTTTCTTTTCCTCTTTTGCCTTAACTTCTCTTCTTTTCTCAGCTATTTGTAAGGCCTCCTCAGACAGCCATTTTGTCTTTGTGCATTTCTTCTTCTTGGGGATGGTCTTGATCCCTGCCTCCTGTACAATGTCACAAACCTCCGTCCATAGTTCTTCAGGCACTTTGTCCATCAGATCTAATCCCTTGAATCTATTTGTCACTTCCACTTTATAATTGTAAAGGATTTGATTTAGGTCATACCTGAATAATCTAGTGGTTTTCCCTAATTTCTTCAATTTAAGTATGAATTTTGCAATAAGGAGTTCATTTTCTGAGCCACAGTCTGCTCCCAATCTTGTTTTTGCTGACTGTATAGAACTTCTCCATCTTTGGCTGCAAAGAATATAATCAATCTGATTTCAGTATTGACCATCTGGTGGTCAATTCAGTATTAGTCTTAATACTAATTGTATTACAAAAAATTCTAATAAAATTCAGTATTAGTCTTAATACTGAATTTTATTAGAATTTTTTGTAATACAAACATATTTCGGAAAAAGAAAAGATTAGTAGCTGACATTTATTGAGTGCTATGTGCTAAGCATTTTACTTAAGTAATGCACATGTTCTCATTCAGTCTTCCCAACAAATACTGATTACACTGATGTTTACATAGGTTAATTAGCTTATATAAGACTATACAGATACTAAATGTTAGACATCAGAAAAAAAAAATCCATGTCACCCAGAGAATCAACATAAAAACACTTCATACAGCCTTGGAGGCCAAGCATGATGGGATCTCTACCTATATCTCTAACCTTATCTCTGTGTTCCTGTCTCTTTCAGACATCCAAATGTTCATATTTGTTCCTCCTAGTGCCCTGCAGATTTGCATTGAAAGGAAAACATCTATAGTTATTTCTAAGGTTTATTACTTAAAAGTTGTTAATTTTTTTAATTTAAATTCATATCTTCAAATTAAAAATTGAGCCTAATATTTTTAAATTTATACATCAAGTGCATTTATGAACTACACAATTGTTTTCTGAAATAAAGTCATGTTTTTATCATACTAAAAAATAAAACTATGTCCAATTTCATTTTTATTAGTTTGGGACACTGCATAAATTTAGCTTCCAGTTTTGACCTGCTGCTGCTGCTAAGTCACTTCAGTCGTGTCCTACTCTGTGAGACCCCAGAGACAGCAGCCCACCAGGCTCCTCCATCCCTGGGATTCTCCAGGCAAGAACACTGGAGTGGGTTGCCATTTCCTTCTCCAATGCATGAAAGGGAAAATTGAAAGTGAAGTTACTCAGTCGTGTCTGGCTCCTAGCAACCCCATGGACTGCAGCCTACCAGGCTCCTCCATCCCTAGATAATTTCTAATTCTGAGGCACTAGGCCATTGTATGTATCAGTCACATATTTATTATTGAGACTCAATGATTAAGAAACATTCTCATTTTTACTCAAGAAAATTTTTACATAAACAGATCCAGAACTAAAGTGAGCCTCTGCCTAACAATTGGACCAAAATTCAAGGACTATCTTTTTTTTTTTTTCTTATCTTATATCCTTGGTTTTACACAAATATTTCTAAATAATGATTATGTTTTATTTAGCACATTATATTCTGAGATTACAAAATGGTAAATGAAGAAAAACATGGTAAAGAAAGAAAGGACTAAGAGTATCAGGAGAAGTGAAGTGGAAACATAGGTGTAAACTGGTTTTTGAATAAACAACAGACTCATAAAGGCAGAGGAAATAGGAAAGTCGTCTGGGCAAGTTAAACTTCATAGGCAGGAGATTAAAGAATCCAGTTTTAGGAAAGGGGATGGAAAGATGAAACTCTTCCTGAAGGCTACCTGAGACACGGGTGGTTTGGGAAGACTAGACAGGTGACATTTCTAAACCCAACTGGGGTAAACATAGCATTTCTGAGCCCCAGAGTTGATAGACACAGCAGCTCTCTCTCTTCTCCAACATTTACTATCTTTGACACTTAGGAAACCATTTCCACTTCTTCCCACACTTTCTTAGAGAATGATTGCAAAGGCTTCTCTTTAAACAACACAAAAGTTTGGAAGGAGGGAGAGAGGCATATAGTACAGTGTGTGGGGGTGTGTGTGTGCAGAAATGGCCTGCATTTCCTCGGTTCCAGACACTGTCAGACCTGTGGACCATGGAACTCTTTTGAGAAAGAAGTTCTCAGTCTGGATTCCTGCTTCAAGTATCATCAGCTCCCACCATCTGGACCCCAACATTAACTTCATCCTCCTTGGAAGTACCAGGATCAGTTTTATAAATCCCAAACCTTGATCAAGTAACTGTTCAACCACTCTCCCCATACCACAAGGTAAATTCCCATCTTGCATATGGCAGGAAACTTTTAGAAGGTGAGAGGCGAGCCATGCCCCATTGTTCCTGCTGTGTGCCCAGTGTGGGAGGCAGAGCTGGTGTGAAGTGTGCTCCCCTCCAAACAGGTTAATGAAAAGATGGTGTCTTATCTTCCATAGCTTTGTCTTCCTGGTGCTGCATTCCCCAACCACCACTGGTGCACCTCCAATTCCATCTTCATGTTCTTCCTTAACCTCCACATTAGCACTTTTTGCTGTTGTTTTTCAGTTGCTAAGGCATATCCAACTCTTTGTGATCCCATGCATGGCAGCACACCAGGCTTCCCTGCCCTTCACTATCTCTAGGAATTTGCTCAAATTCATGTCCATTGAGTCAGTGATGTTATCTAACCATCTCATCCTCTGTCGTCCCCTTCTCCTCTTGCTTTCAATCTTCCCCAGGATCAAGGTCTTTTCCAGTGAGTTAGCTCTTCGCATTATGTGGCCAAAGTATTGGAGCTTCAACTTCAGCATCTGGTCTTCCAATGAATATTCAGGTTGACTTCCTTTAGGATGGACTGCTTGAATCTCTTTGGAGCCCAAGGGACTCACAAGAGTCTTCTCCAGCACCACAATTTGAAAGCATCAGTTCTTCGGTGCTCAGCTTTCTTTATGGTCCAACACTCACATCCATACATGACTATCGGAAAAACCATAGCTTTCAGCATTCTTACACTCTGCTAATCTAGCCACTTTTTAAGACTACTAAAAGGTACTCAGGGAGGGAGGTACTATGGGAGGTACTCCATAGGCAATAAAATATCCCCACAATGATTTCTACAAACTTTAATTATAGTACTTTCCTCATTGCCCTTAATGCATTTATCTATATCACACAAAAGCTTTTGACAGTCTTAAAAGCAGGAAGTAGGTTATTCATCTTTGTATGCTCAATGACCAGCACAATTCTTGGCATAAATTATTTTTTATATAAAAGCTTTTATAAATTGTTATTAAACACAAAAAGGAACAATCTTAAGACTTTTCTGTGATTGTTTCTGGCTGCCAAAGTCTTTTCTATCCCCTTCTAAAACGATAATTTGACATCAGAACATTTATTCCCTAGTTATCTAACAATTACCTTAATTAATAACAGAGGATTTGATTTAGTGGGGTTTTAGGTTTATTCTGCTGACTTACTGAGCAAACTCCCAGAGATATTAAGGACAAGGAAACTTGGCGTGCATCAGTTCGTGGGGTTGCAACGAGTTGGACATGATTTAGTGACTGATCAAATTTCTCCATTATGTTTCTTAAGAAGAAAAGTTGTCCAGGTGTTCCTGAAAGAGCACAAACATGAGGTTTTTCTGCTCTTGGTTCTGCTCTTGGTTCTGTTCTTGGTTCTGCCAAAAGCTGTGAACACAGACTTATTTGAACCTCAATATCCTCAAGTATAAATCAAAGATGTGGAAAGATGATGACTAAGATCCCATCTAAGTGTAATATTTTACTCTGAAAATTAATGAGTACATCTTATATACTTTATAGAAGCTATGTGTGATTATAAATCTATGCACAATTACCTATTTTTATTTTACTAATTATTCTATGGCTGCAAAAATATTCTGGAGAAACATGCTGGGGAAAATCCAGTTTTTGCTTCATTGTCCATTTTTTCTCTCCATTTCTACATTCTATTATTCTAATCTAGTGAATCAGTTCATTTATACTGAAAATGCAAATACCCTTTAAATTACTTTTCATTAGTAAAATAGCCACATAATAGTTTTTAAGTAATTTATCTCATCTACAAAGAAAATGATTTGTTTCTTTTCCAGTGAATACACTTTTTGATGATAACTTGAGCCTGGCCTACTTTATATGCAAGTGATAAAAAAAATATACACAGGCTGCTTTGGGCACATGTGAGCGATTCCAGTAAGCATGTATCTTCTGAAAATGGCACTTTTTTATTATGAAGAGAATTTTGCCTCACCATGTGACTGTATTTGAGATTACATTATGAAATATGGCATGCATGATGAAATAAGAAGTGGAACTTGTATGATTTCTGACTGCCTTTCCAATAAAACCACCAGAGGGCTATTAAATAATCCCATTTAAAAGTATATGTTTGCAGGAGAAATAAGGTTTCCATACTTATTCTCTATAGGCAAGTGTATATAGGCAAGCTGAAAGATTTCATTAGTTTTATCTTGTAGGTTTTTTCCCCCCAATCTATAGAATTTCACTCTCTTATAGGTAAGCACAGAGTCTAAAAAATTCTGCTTTCTTTGAAACACTCTTTGGACCCAATTTATGAAAATAAGATGATCCTGCTTTTTTCGTGTATTTACGTTTCTCAGAGTTTTAAATAAGGATATACTTCCTTTTTTCTTGTCTCTGGTCTGTAATTTTTTTCAGTAGAGTTAATTTTCAATTCTGTGTTAGCTTTAAGTATACAGCAAAATATTCAGCAATTTATACATATATATTCTTTATCAGAAACTTTTTCATTATAGGTTATTACAAGGTATTAAGTACAGTTCCCTGTGCTATACAATATGTCCTTGTTGTTCACCTATCTTATTTTTTTAAATTTTTATCAGAGTATAGTTGAATTACAATGTTGTGTTTGTTTCCAATTACAGCAAAGTGAATCAGTTATACATACACATATATCCACTCTTTTTAAGATTCTTCTCCTATATAGGCCATTACAGAGTACTGAGTCTAGTTCCTTGTGCTCTACAGCAGGTCCTTACTGGTTATTGCATCTATTTTACATATAGCAGTGTATATATGTCAATCCCACCTTCCAACTTATTCCCCACCTCTGCTTCTCCTATTGTAACCATAAGTTTGTTTTCTACATCTGCAACTTTATGTTTTGTAAACAAACTCATGAAGGATATACTTTAAAATAAATATTTACATGTACCTGAATACATTATTGAATTATAAATACACATTGATCACTAATTTTTCATCATTACTCAGTTTAATATATTCAGTCTGTATCATAAAGTATACTACTTAGACCTTAAAATTTTCAAAGAATCTGTAGCATTCATACCTCTTCCTTTTAGAAGGCTTAAGGAGTTCTGATAGGGAGCAAGAACTGTCTGTTGTTGATTTCCTTTGTGAAAGTTCCAACTAGATGCAAATACTAATCAGTAGCCACAATGCTCCTCCCTATGAGAGCCTTCTTTCATCTCTGCTTGTTTTCAGTTAATATCATTTTAGTTTTAATCATGATTTTCTGCAAAGATAAAAATGTATAGACATTAATATAGTAGAAATCTGTGAAACCATCACCCAGAGTTAACTATAATGTATATTCTAATATATTTTCCATCTGTTAAAAGGGTTTTGTATATAGATATACTACAGACATTCGATCCTGCCCCCATCATATCTCCTTCCATTTTTTTCCAGAGATGTAGAAAGAGTGTATTTCTTTCCCTTCAGGATTATGTGTATGTGTATGTTGGTGTTTAGTTGCTGCATCGTATCTGACTCTTTTGCAACTCCATGGACTGTAACCCAGCAGGCTTTTCTGTCCTTGGGATTTTCCAGGCAAGAATACTGGAGTGGGTTTCCATTTCCTTCTCCAGGGAATCTTCCAGACCCAGGGATGGAACCCATGTCTCTGACATTGCTAGCAGATTCTTTACCATTCTTTAAGGAAACTTACACACACACACACACACATGCATATACACACATACATATATGTTCATAAAATATGTTGTCAGTAATATTGACATATGTTAGATAGCATGATCTATCATTTTTAACATGTTTTTTATTCACTTAAAGTTATATATTTGAAGTTTACTTATTTTGATGACTATATCCTTTATTTCAGGTTATTCCAGTTTTAGACCATACTAAATTTATCCATTCTTCAATGAAAGAATATTTTATTGCTTCTAGATTTTTACTACTAAAAGCAATGCTGATTGAATATCTTTATGAGGTTTTCCTAAAATCATGAACTCAATTTTCTCAAGAGTGTATTTTCTCTAGCTGTCGAATTCCTGGGTCATGGGGTCATTGCTTTGTGCTTCTAAAGCTTCTAAATGTTTGTGATAAACAAAAAAACAGCAGGCACCTTTTATCTTCATAATATATTCTCTTCTCTATCTTTGCCACATAAATGAATAATTAATTTCAAATAACTTCCTGGTAGGGAGATAATAAACTTTTCCAAGGCAAATTGTATAACATCCCTCTCCATGGTGGCAAGTAAAGGTTATTTCTCCTTTAAAAAATGTCCTTTACTCTTGCTTCAGAAAAGAATAAAAAGTAAGGAGCCTTTTGAAGTGTAATGGACCCAACCTGCAATCCAGCTAATGAGAATCTCATCACTGTTTTTTTTGGGGAACTGCACAGTTCCTAATGCCTTCTCCGAGCACATGACTCCTACAAACAGTTGCTTCACTCTACTCATCTCACTCTACTCATCTCACACATGTAAAGAATAAAAAGAGAGGGAGAGAGAAAGAGGAAATAAACTTTTCTAGGATTAGAATTCTTAACAAAAAACTATTAAGTTATTATATCTGTTATAAAAAACATATGGGAGCTAAGATATGTTTAGCACCTCTAACAATTGGTGATTTAAAGACTTTATAAAATACAAATAACTGATTTGAAAACTGATGTCTTTGAAGACTAAAACCTTAAAAGTATACTGAATACATGATTGATTAAAAATATCACTTTTATCCAGTTTCATTTTTTGTGGATTTTTTCTCTATCAATACACACCATGCTGATAAAGAGTAGAAGAGTATCCATAGCAGACGATTACTTATTTACCAACTCCTTTGACGCGTATTGCTTAAGTGTGTGCTTAGAATAAAACGATAACTGTTTGTGATGATTAATTTTATGTGCCAAATTGGCTATACCCTAGTGCCAGTTGATTCATCAAACACATCCTTAATATTGTTTTAAAGGTACTTTTTAGATGTGATTAAGCTTAAATCAGTAGATATTGAGCAAAGCAAATTACCCTCCCAAAGGCATGTGAGTCTCACCCATTCAGTTAAGGACTTTAGAGCAAAGATCAAGGTTTCTGGAGTAAGGAGCAATTAGTCACAAGACTGGGACATAGAAACCCGGCCTGAGTTTCCAGCCTGGAGACTTCAGACAAAACGACAGCGTCAGCAGCTCCCTGAACTTCCAGATTGCCTGCCTGCTTGCTCCACAGACTGGGAACTCGCCAGCCCCCACAGCACATGAAATAATTCCTTCAAATATTTCTCTTTATAGTTTTCATTTCACTTCTGAGTTTTTCTATATTTTCATTTACTTTGTACACATTTTTCTTTACAGTCCTCAGCAGTTATAATGTCTATTTATTATAAAAAGCAGTGTCTGCTAATTGCAACAGCTTGGTCATCTTGTGGGTGGTCTCCGTTGATTGCTTGTTCTCTGCAGTATGAATCATCTATTTCTAGCTGTCGTAGGAGTAACGATTTTGGACAGTGTGATAGTCAATTTTTTTGAGGCAAGGAATAGCGATTTTATTCGGAAAGCCAAGTGTCAGAGAAGGTGGTGGTTAGTGTCCTAGAGTACTGTCTTATAGGGGTCTGGATGTCAGTTTCTTTTATAGAACAGAGAGAGAGGAGGTGAGGAAGTAAAATCTGTGATGGTTAATTTTATATGTCAACATGACTGGGCTAAGGGGTGCTCAGATAGCCAGTAAAACATTATCCTTGAGTATATCTGTGAGGGTGTTTACAGCAGAGATTAGCATTTGAGCCAGCAGATTAAATAAAGAAGGTCTGCCCTCACCAGTGTGAGTGGGCATCATCCGTCCATTGAGAGCCCAAACAGAACAAAATGTAAAGAAAGGGTGAATTCTTTCTCTCTCTTCTTGAGCTGGGACATTCTTCCTCTCCCGCCCTCAGACACTGAAAGTGTTAGTCATTCAGTCATGTCCAACTCTGTGACCCCATGGTCTGTAGCCCACCAGCCTCCTCTGTCCATTGCAATTCTCCAAGCAAGAAAACTGGAGTTGTTTGCCATGCCCTCCTCCACATTGGAGCCCCTGGTTTTCTAGCCACTGGACTCAGACTGACTTATAACACCTCCTTTCTTAGCTTTGCTGGTGGCTCAGATGATCAATAATCTGCCTGCGACGAAGGAGACCCAGATTTGATCCCTGCGCCAGGAAGATACCCTGGAGAAGGGAATGGCTACCCACTGCATTATTCTTGTCTGGAGAGTTCCACGGACAGAGGAACCTCCTGGTGGCATGAAGTCCATGGAATCTCAAAGAGTCAGACATGACTAAGTGACTTTTGCTTTAACCTCTCAGCCTTTTAGCCAATTCCCATAACTAACCTCCTCTTATCTATTTCTCTACATATCCTATAGGTCTGATTTTCCAGCTAATCCCAGCTAATACAGATTATACGATTGATATTGCGAATGATACATTATAGACCCTAGATACTGTTTGCTTTCCTTCTGAAGGAAATACTATTCAAGGTAATTTTAAAACATTAACCCTCAGCTAACTTTTTAAAATATCATTAATTTTATTAAAATTTTTATTAGCTTCAATTTTTAAATTTCATGTTTGGATTAGATTTCTGACATTTTTATTTTTATAAATTATGTGCTGAAATATTATTTGTCTTGCATGCTGGAGTAATGGACACACCCTTAAATTTGGCACCCCACATGAGTACTCCATTTGTTTCTGCATGAGTCTCATCCATCCTCAGAGAAAAGAAGGTGCCTGATTCTGGTCTGGCTGTGTGTCAGCATGGTGGGTCATTAATGCTCTGCCCAACTGGTGCTTGTCGATGCTAAACGATTTTAACACCATGACCCCAGAGGATGAATGCTCCAAATGGGGGCTAAATCTCTGTTCAGCTTACTATTTCTACAGCAACCATTCCCTCTGCCTCTATCAGTGGTATGGACACACACAAAATTGAAGTCACAAAGATCTTATCCCTTTCCAACATAGGCTGAGGAACAGGTAATTCATATGTGGTATCAGAACTATTTAAGTTCTCTGCTTGTCTGTGAACATATGTTCTACCCCTCTTAATCTTGTCAAAACAGCTTATCTCTCCACTCTGATTTCTTCCCTAAAATTAACAGTGTTGAGTCCCTTGGATAGCAAGGAGATCAAACCATCAATCCTAAAGGAAATCAGTCCTGAATATACATTGGAAGGACTGATGCTGAAGCTGAAACTCCAATACTTTGGCCACCTGATGCAAAGAACTGACTCATTTGAAAAGACCCTGATGCTGGGAAAGATTGAAGGCAGGAGAAGGGGACGATGGAGGATGAGATGGTTGGATGGCATCACCGACTCGATGGACATGAGTTTGAGTAAACTCCAGGAGTTGGTGATAGACAGGGAGGCCTGGCATGCTGCAGTCCATGGCATTGCAAAGAGTTGGACATGGCTGAGTGACTGAACTGAAAAAATTGAAAATGGTATTCTTAACTGACATCATGAAAAAATTCTACTGCAAACTGGATGTATCTGTTTCCTATGTTGTCAACAAATAAACCTATGAACCCAAAAGTTATTTATAGTCACCATTTTAAGGTTAAATTTTAAAAACAATGCCCAGACGTTCACTTCTAATATCAGTTTCAGTACTATGGCATTAGCTTTTACTCCGTTCCACCGTTTATTCCACCATTTCTCTACTTTTCCTCACCACTATGATTTCCACTACTTAAAATGTTATATATAGAAACAGCATTTAAATTGCTTATGAAAAAGTGTTCTTGTCTACTTATACGTGAATACACATACTATCTTGCTCATTCACTCACTGTTCAATCTTATTTGTGTATTCATTTACTAGTTTTTGCATCTGCTTCCTTTTTAAAATTGTTTTACCTTCTACTCGGAGAAGGCAATGGCACCCCACTCTAGTACGCTTGCCTGGAAAATCCCATGGACGGAGGAGCTAGGCTGCAGTCCATGGGGTCTCTAAGAGTCCGGCACGACTGAGCAACTTCACTTTCACTTTTCACTGTTATGCATTGGAGAAGGAAATGGCAACCCACTCCAGTGTTCTTGCCTGGAGAATCCCAGGGACAGGGGAGCCTGGTGGGCTGCCGTCTGTGGGGTTGCACAGAGTTGGACACGACTAAAGTGACTTAGCAGCAGCTACCTTCTACTAAGACAGTGCAGATTTGCCAGCTAGTAGACTACCACAAAGAATCATTTCCCAACTGTTACTTATTTGTGACTTAGGAAAAACAACATTTCTGGACCTCTAGTTCCTTGGATTAAACTTGAAAGTAACAGAATCATCTTTTACATTTCTTAAAAAAAATTAGATAACGATGTGTTAATACAAGAAACATAGTAAGTGGTCAATAAAAGTTTATTTTTTCTACCACATAACATGTAAGTCTATTCTGTTTGGAATTTTGCCATTGTTGTTTACTGACCTACTGTGATTTGCCTCTGTCATTACTTGTATTATCCAGAGAGTATTTAAATTGATAAATTTATCTTCTGCAAACTGTACATAAGGTGTTGTATGCCATAGACTAATTTTTGACCTTCCTAATGTAGTCAGGTTAATTACTAGTTAATGAAAAACATTTATTTTGCCTACAATAAGGTGCTCAGCAGGAATTTTCTGCCTAATTAATAGTGACATGTTATATGAACCTCCACTGGCATTTTGCACCCAATTCAAAGCAATTTCAGAGATGAATAATCCACAATATATTTGAATATGTTTTTGCCACTCATGATAACTATTCATGGTAAAGAATATTTTATAAACAGTGCATAGCGATTACTCATGGAGAAGGCAATGGCAACCCAATCCAGTACTCTTGCCTGGAAAATCCACGGATGGAGGAGCCTGGTAGGCTGCAGTCCATGGGGTCGCTAAGAGTCGGACATGACTGAGCAACTTCACTTTCACTTTTCACTTTCATGCATTGGAGAAGGAAATGGCAACCCACTCCAGCGTTCTTGCCTGGAGAATCCCAGGGATGGGAGAGCCTGGTGGTCTGCCGTCTATGGGGTCTCACAGAGTCGGACACGACTGAAGCAATTTAGCAGCAGCAGCAGCGATTACTCAAAGTGATTTTAGTTTCTACCTAAACAGCAAAAAATAGGTTGAAGAATACATTTTGTCTCAAAAATAGATGTGAAAGTCCTTTTTTAAAAATTAAACTGTACTCTAGCCCTCAGTAGAACTCCTCTCAATGTTTTAAATATTAATATTTAATTATTTTCCAAATGAACATATAAAACATGCATTAAATGGAGGAAAAAGTGTCTAGTCCACATTTATAAAATTAGACAGTTGTCTAATTATGATTGTTAAAGGAGTCAAACTAAAGGAGTCTTATATGCAAAGTAATTTAAACTCTATTAAATGGATAACTACTTAGAAGATTTTTTAAATAATGAGCTAAGGAGTAATCCTTTAAATAGAGCTGTGTGTGTTTGGGAAGTCAGATAAAGTATGTTCCCTTCAAAAACACTTGAAGCTTTAATCACAGGAAAACCCAGCTTTGTAACTACACTTTGTTATAAATTTCACCAGAGAATCTCCAGGGTTCATGTGTAAACTATCTCAAACATCCTGAAAACCCTGAGAGTCAGTAATCTTTACTGAGGTTGTCTTTTTCTACTAATCTCTGCTTTAATAATCTCAGGTCAGCTAATTTTTCAAATAAATAAGAGGCAAAATGTTGTGACTCAGAGATGCTAACAAAATATACCATATTCTGAAATAGAAATCAACAATTCTTATGCACTCTCAGTTATTAAAATATCTTGAAAGCATCAATGTTTAATCCTTTAAACTATATCTCCTAGTGGTATTATAACTTGGATTTAGGAAAACCAGATGATTTCGATTATTAGGTGTACCAGTACAAAAAGAAAAGACCTGATGTGAGAGACACGCATGAGTGACCTGAGGAGATCGATTTTGCAAGGACTGAGAAAATCAAATTTTATCTCCTTCAATATTTTACTTAAACCTGGCTGTGGTTTTAACTGCAGTGAATGCATTGCAATGGTGTCATCTTTTACCCCATCTATAGAATAGAGAAACAAAATTACCACCATCTAGCTACCTCACCTGTTTCATTTTCACACACTTTAGATCTAAAGAGATGAATTTTTACAGAAAGCGTGGATAAAACCAGAAATTCTCGACAAAGCATAAAATGTAAAGACATAACCGCAAGTTATTATTTTATTTTTGAAACCTACACATTCTCTTCACCCCCATCTGAACCTTCTCACTATTTCAGTATAAAACTAAGTGATGCAGGGATTGTTCAATTGCATAGCTTAAAAAAATGAGGGCTTTCCAGGTGGTGCTAGCGGTGAGGAGCCTCCTTCCAATGCAGGAGAGGAAGGCGACTCAAGTTCAGTCCGTTGAGTCAGTCCATGGGGATGCAGAGTCGGACATGACTGAGTATGCATGTATGCACACACACACATGCAGCTAAAAATAACACATCACTGTAAAAGTTACTCTTAGTGAAGAGCCTACACATAACTCTGTGGCAAAGACCTAAAATCGAGGTTCAATATTATATGTTGTCATCTGGTAAAATCAAGAGGGCTTTAAATGATCTAACTGCAAGGTTCTGTCCCCATTCTGCCCCCACAGTTAAGGTCTCCAAGCCACACAACCCTCCTTTTCAAATGTACACTTCATCATCTTTAGAAGTAGGTATTAGGTCCTTGCCAGTCTGTGGAGTAGTTCAACTATCCAATTACACTTTTTCATGGGAACCAGGAGGCCAGCCACCCTCATGATACTGCAGGATGTGTACCTCCCAGGGCCTCTGCTTGTTCATTCTGTTCCCAAGTGCAAGGCCCCTGTGGCCCTGAGGTTTGGGTCCTTGTCCCCCAAGCTATGTTTAGCTACCCTCATAAGCCTGGGACGGAATTACATCCTTAATAATAGACTGAATAGGAAGCAATTAAAACTATGTGTGTGTATATATATATATACATACACACACACATATATATGCTTTAACCTGCAATATAACAAATTTCATTAATTTTAATGAATTCCTTGTTGAACACCAACTGGGTCAGGCTGAATTATCCTTCATACTTTCTTTACAATCTAATATTTTGCTTAAGATTTTTGTATGAATGTTCTTGAAATTTATCGACTCATGATTTTCCTTTATTTTGCTGTCCTTGTTAAGTTTTAAGATGCTTATTCTCCTCATAAAATATTTAAAGGAAATTTCACTGCTTTTTCTCTAAATCTGAGAAAACTTGAACTTGATTTGGATTACTGCCTACACAGATGTCTGGTAGAATTCATCAGTGAACCCAACTGTGTTTGGAGTTCTTTATGGGAAAGTTTAGTGATTATTAATTGAGTCTAGCTTTAATCATAATTCAGTTTTCCTTCTCCTTTCATAAGTTTTACTAATATTTTACCAATGATTTTTAGATTTTTATCTTCATTTTCCTATCTATTGCCATCAAGTGACTTGAAATAAGTTCTTATAAACTTTTGTCTGATTCCTTTTTCTCTATGGTCTCTTTGGGGTTTGTTCATGCTGACTTGTCTCCTTGTATACATAATTTTTTTAACTGAATTGAAGACACTGCCAAAGAAGAACTGCAAGAAAAAAAAGTTTCAGCACCTAAATCCTGCTGCACTCTGCATCAGAGGTCAGAGACACTAGCAACCCTAACCTATCTTAATCTACACAAATAATGAGAAGATTCTGAGCTGGCTTTAAGATTTTCAGCCATGTATATTCCTATTACACCTGTAATCTTTAAACAAATGATTCCTAGTCAAAATTCTAGGCGTGTTACCAAGATTTTCCCCCTATGCCTAGATGTGCCATAAACTTCAATTTTGGTTCCTTTTATCTCATGGATGTTCTGATGAACTGTCTTTGATATGTTTTTTTTAATCTGTAATAACATTCTTTTGTTCATGTTCTATTTTATCTGATTTAGAATAGCCACTTTAGTTTTCTATCATTTCTGTCTGTATATTTTTCTCATTATTTTACTTTCAATCTGCTCGTATGTTCAAATCTGCAGTGTATGTCCCGCAGCAGCATATAATTAGAAACTGTTTATTTTAACCATATTGACAAACTCTGCCTGTTGACTGGATTGTTTCTTCCACTCATATTTAGTGTTATTGTATATATAATCGGATTTATGGCTTGAAGTTTAGTTTGATTTTGTATATATCCTATGCTTTATGTTCCTCTGTCCTTAACTGCTTTCTTTTGCATTAAGTGAACATTTTCCAGTATAACATTTTAACTTCTTTAATAAATAAAAAGAATAAACAAATAAGAGAGGAGGAGGGGGAGGGAAACTCCACATTCTTTAGCTGTAGAGATGTTATATTTTCTCAAATAATCTCGCTCTTTGTCTGCTTAGATCTAAAGGATTTACCATTAATATATCTTATCTTCAAGTGAATCATACACCTAAAGTAAATGACCTTGAATCAATTAATTTGAAAACCTTCCCATTGTTGAAAGACACATGGTTTTGCCAGCTTTGAAGTGTTCTAAGGAACAAGCCTAAGTAGGCTCGTAGAGGAGGACTGTTCTCTAAATATATTTCAACTTGCATAAGGAGAGGTCTCAGTGCAACTGACCAAGAAAGCGGCAAACCCAAGTAGTTCATCTGATGTGTCCAGAGGTCTGTAGGGATCTGCTGTCCTTATGGGATGGTGACTGACATTTGGTTGTCAAGAAGCCTGTTTTGGTTTCTTAGAGAAAGGTAATGGATCTGAGGTTATCATTGTATTTGGCTCAGCAGCTCAGCTAGTAATGCTTTACTCTAACTGGAGGAGGAAAATGACAACTCATTCAGTATTCTTCCCTGAAAGCTCCCATGGACAGAAGAACCTGGCAGACTACAGTCCAAAGGGTTGCAAAAAGTCAGACATGACTGAACTCTAAGCACACACACACAAAGATCATCATGGAAGTAGTAAACTCTTATCCATGACATATTTAAACCAATTTTTTTTTTCAAATACTGACTCTCTTGCATTTTTCCTTAGATGTTTATTACTTTTTTTAATTTTAATTTTTACTTTATTTTACTTTACAATGCTGTATTGGTTTTGCCATACATTGACATGAATCCGCCACAGGTGTACTTGAGTTCCCAATCCTGAACCCCCCTCCCACCTCCCACCCCATATCATCTCTCTGGATCATCCCTGTGCACCAGCCCCAAGCATCCTGTATCCTGTATCAAACATAGACTGGCAATTCATTTCTTACATGATAGTATACATGTTTCAGTGCCATTCTCCCAAATCATTCCACCTTCTCCCTCTCCCTCAGAGTCCAAAAGTCCGTTCTATACATCTGTGTCTCTTTTTCTGTCTCACTGTATACTGTATTGGTGTTTTTCTTTCTGGCTTACTTCACTCTGTATAATCGGCTCCAGTTTCATACATCTCATTAGAACTGATTCAAATGTGTTCTTTTTAATGGCTGACTAATACTCCATTGTGTAGATATACCACAGCTTTCTTATCCATTCATCTGCTTTGGACATCTAGGTTGTTTCCATGTCCTGGCTATTATAAACAGTGCTGCAATAAACATTGGTGTATATGTGTCTCTTTCAATTCTGGTTTCCTCAGTGTGTATGCCCAGCAGTGGGATTGCTGGGTCATAAGGCAGTTCTATTTCCAGTTTCTTAAGGAATCTCCACACTGTTCTCCATAGTGGCTGTACTAGTTTGCATTCCCACCAACAGTGTAAGAGAGTTCCCTTTTCTCCACACCCTCTCCAGCATTTATTGCTTGTAGACTTTTGGATTGCAGCCATTCTGACTGGTGTGAAATGGTACCTCATTGTGGTCTTGATTTGCATTTCTCTGATAATGAGTGATGTTGAGGATCTTTTCATGTGTTTGTTAGATGTTTAATGCTGTTTTTTATTTCAACAAACTTTCAAATGCAAATAAGTTCAAAATTTAAATTTTTAAATAATTTTAAATTAAATAATTCATATTTAAACTACAGCTTATTTCAAATCCCTTATAAAATGCATAACAGTTTTGATTTAAAAGTAAATAAAGATTGCATTTAGAAAATCGATATTAAGAGAAATAAAAAAAATTTCAGACATACAGTTAGATTTTGTATTTCTCATAATCTTTAAAGGAAAAGTTATCAGATATACTGCAATAATGAGATGAATAGTATACCAAGCACTGGAAAATAGGAAAAAAAAAAAAAAAGGAAAATAACAGATTGATTCTTGCTTGTTTTAACATTATTCCACAAATGAGAATCTTTTTAATACATTATATCTTAAAAATCAATCTGATAATGAATTGAACGCAAGGTTAGTCTTAATTATTTCAGTCTCCTGTGAGACAGCATAAATGAAATATAATTAATTTTAATCTTTACCTTCTTCTCATTGGAAAGACTGATGCTGAGGCTGAAACTCCAATACTTTGGCCACCTCATGTAAAGAGTTGACCCATTGGAAAAGACCCTGATGCTGGGAGGGACTGGGGGCAGGAGGAGAAGGGGATGACAGAGGATGAAATGGCTGGCTGGCATCGCCGACTCGATGGACATGAGTTTGGGTAAACTCCGGGAGTTGGTGATGGACAGGGAGGCCTGGCATGCTGCAATCCATGGGGTCACAAAGAGCTGGACACGACTGAGCGACTGAACTAAACTGAACTGAACTGAACCCTTTAAAAAATGAGAGGAAACTTCAGTTTCAACCTTGCTGGGATAGTATTTTAGCTTAATAACAGAGTGAAAATATATGGAAATCAGTTAAATACACTTTTGGATTTTTTAGGAAGCATTGGCTCTATCCTGAGTATTTCCTCATTGACATTAATGCAGTTTATCCAATCAAAAACTACATTAAATTCTCTGTCTTCGCTGCATTTATCAATTATTCTCCTTTCAGATCACTAGCCTCCCCCCAAACTTTTATTATTAAATTACCTTGATCAAGTGATTCTTAAATTTCTCCTTGGTACTTTCTGACAGAGCATGGTCCATTGGAGAAGGAAATGGCAAGCCACTTCAGTATTCTTGCCTTGAGAACCCCATGAACAGTATGAAAAGGCAAAATGATAGGATATCAAAAGAGGAACTCCCCAGGTCAGTAGGTACCCAATATGCTACTGGAGATCAGTGGAGAAATAACTCCAGAAAGAATGAAGGGATGGAGCCAAAGCAAAAATAATACCCAGTTGTGGATGTGACTGGTGATAGAAGCAAGGTCCGATGCTGTGAAGAGCAATATTGCATAGGAACCTGGAATGTCAGGTCCATGAATCAAGGCAAATTGGAAGTGGTCAAACAAGAGATGGCAAGGGTGAACGTCGACATTCTAGGAATCAGTGAACTAAAATGGACTGGAATGGGTGAATTTAACTCAGATGACCATCATATCTACTACTGTGGGCAGGAATCCCTCAGAAGAAATGGAGTAGCCATCGTGGTCAACAAAAGAGTCTGAAATGCAGTACTTGGATGCAATCTCAAAAACGAAAGAATGATCTCTGTTCATCCCCAAGGCAAACCATTCAATACCACCATATCCAAGTCTATGCCCTAACCAGTAACACTGAAGAAGCTGAAGTTGAACAGTTTTATGAAGACCTCCTACAAGACCTTTTAAAACAAACATCCAAAAAAGATATCTTTTTCATTATAGGGGACTGGAACGCAAAAGTAGGAAGTCAAGAAACACCTGGAGTAATAGGCAAATTTGGCCTTGGAATGCGGAATGAAGCAGGGAAAAGACTAATAGAGTTTTGCCAAGAAAACGCACTGGTCATAGCAAACACCCTCTTCCAACAACACAAGAGAAGACGCTACACATGGACTTCACCAGATGGTCAACACCGAAATCAGATTGATTATATTCTTTGCAGCCAAAGATGGAGAAGCTCTATACAGTCAACAAAAACAAGACCGGGAGCTGACTGTGGCTCAGATCATGAACTCCTTATTACCAAATTCAGACTTAAATTGAAGAAAGTAGGGAAAACCACTAGACCATTCAGGTACGACCTAAATCAAATCCCTTATGATCATACAATGCAAGTGAGAAATAGGTTTAGGGCCTAGATCTGATAGATAGTGTGCCTGATGAACTATGGAATGAGGTTCGTGACATTGTACAGGAGACAGGGATCAAGACCATCCCCATGGAAAAGAAATGCAAAAAAGCAAAATGGCTGTCTGGGGAAGCCTTACAAATAGCTGTGAAAAGAAGAGAGGCGAAAAGCAAAGGAGAAAAGGAAAGATCTAAGCATCTGAATGCAGAGTTCCAAAGAATAGCAAGAGATAAGAAAGCCTTCTTCAGCGATCAATGCAAAGAAATAGAGGAAAACAACAGAATGGGAAAGACTAGAGATCTCTTCAAGAAAATTAGAGATACCAAGGGAACATTTCATGCAAAGATGGGCTCGATAAAGGACAGAAATGGTATGGACCTAACAGAAGCAGGAGATATTAAGAAGAGGTGGCAAGAATACACAGAAGAACTGTACAAAAAAGATCTTCACGACCCAGATAATCATGATGATGTGATCACTAATCTAGAGCCAGACATCTTGGAATGTGAAGTCAAGTGGGCCTTAGAAAGCATCACTATGAACAAAGCTACTGGAGGTGATGGAACTCCACTTGAGCTGTTTCAAATCCTGAAAGATGATGCTGTGAAAGTGCTACACTCAATATGCCAGCAAATTGGGAAAACTCAGCAGTGGCCACAGGACTGGAAAAGGTCAGTTTTCATTCCAATTACAAAGAAAGGCAATGCAAAACAATGCTCAAACTACCACACAATTGCACTCATCTCATATGCTAGTAAAGTCATGCTCAAAATTCTCCAAGCCAGGCTTTAGCAATACGTGAACCATGAACTGCCTGACGTTCAAGCTGGTTTTAGAAAAGGCAGAAGAATCAGAGACCAAATTGCCAACATCTGCTGGATCATGGAAAAAGCAAGAGAGTTCCAGAAATACATCTCTTTCTGCTTTATTGACTATGCCAAAGCCTTTGACTCTGTGGATCACAATCAACTGTAGACAATTCTGAAAGAGATGGGAATACCAGACCACCTAACCTGCCTCTTGAGAAATCTGTATGCACGTCAGGAAGCCACAGTTAGAGCTGGACATGGAACAACAGACTGGTTCCAAATAGGAAAAGGAGTACGTCAAGGCTGTAAATTGTCATCCTGCTTATTTAACTTCTATGCAGAGTACATCATGAGAAACTCTGGACTGGAAGAAACACAAGCTGGAATCAAGATTGCTGGGAGAAATATCAATAACCTCAGGTATGCAGATGACACCACCCTTATGGCAGAAAGTGAAGAGGAACTAAAAAGCCTCTTGATGAAAGTGAAAGAGGAGAGTGAAAAAGTTGGCTGAAAGCTCAAGATTCAGAAAAAACGGAGATCATGGCATCCGGTCCCATCACTTCATGGCAAATAGATGGGGAAACAGTGGAAACAGTGTCAGACTTTATTTTTTGGGACTCCAAAATCACTGCAGATGAGGATTTCAGCCATGAAATTAAAAGATGCTTACTCCTTGGAAGTAAAGTTATGACCAACCTAGATAGTATATTCAAAAGCAGAGACATTACTTTGCCAACTAAGGTCCATCAAGTCAAGGCTATGGTTTTTTCTGTGGTCATATATGGATGTGAGAGTTGGACTGTGAAGAAGGCTGAGCGCCAAAGAATTGATGCTTTTGAACTGTGGTGTTGGAGAAGACTCTTGAGAGTCCCTTGTACTGCAAGGAGATCCAACCAGTCCATTCTGAAGGAGATCAGTCCTGGGATTTCTTTGGAAGGAATGATGTTAAAGCTGAAGCTCCAGTACTTTGGCCACCTCATGCGAAGTGTTGACTCATTGGAAAAGACTCTGATACTGGGAGGGATTGGGGGCAGGAGGAGAAGGGGACGACAGAGGATGATATGGCTGGATGGCATCAGGGACTCGATGGACGTGAGTCTGAGTGAATTCCGGGAGATGGTGATGAACAGGGAGGCCTGGGGTGCTGCGATTCATGGAGTCGCAAAGAGTCAGACACGACTTAGTTACTGAACAGAATTAACTGAATTTTCTGAAGTTATGAGACTAATTTTCATTCAGGTTCATATCACCATCTATCAGACTATTTCTTGAGAATCTGTTGTATGAAATACACACACACTCACACAAACAAAGTGCCTCAGGCTTTGCAATATTTCACATAGAGATTCTTAGAGGTAAAAAAATAGTTGGTGTTAAGAAAAATATATATATACATATGGCTGATTCATTTGAGGCTTGACAGAAAACAGTAAAATGCTGTAAAGCAATTATCCTTCAATAAAAAATAAAATTTAAAAAAAAAGGGTAAAAAAGAAAAATGGAGGAGTCACTGCCCACTACAATAACTATAAAGACATATAAAATATAAGCAACAGTGCTCTGAAAATACAGTTCATATACAGGAAAATTAATACCAATGTGCAATTCTGATACCTGTAAGAAACATACACTGAAAAGAAATCACATGATTTACACTTTACCCAGAATTTATATGAGCATATTTGAGATCTGTCTCATATGATTCAGACAATCTGCCACACAATATTAAAATACTTTGCACCTTCCTGATTCTTGACTTAGAGACCTGGCATCTCTAATCACTAAGATATTGAAGTATCATGTCTACCCTGAAGGTACTTATTTATTAAGCTGTCCAGCCCAAGTTCCTCTTACACTCTCCTTTATCAGTTGTTACTACACTTTTACAACATTAATTATAGTCTGCAGCTCCCCCAAAAACATCTAGGCTAAAAGCAAAGGGTAAAGTGAATAAAAGTATTACAATTGTTATTTGTTTTCCAGTCCCATCATTTCATGGTAAATAGAAAGGGAAAGTAGAAGCAGTGGCAGATTTTCTTTGGCTCCAAAATCACTGTGGACAGTGATTGCAAACACAAAATTAAAAGATGCTTGCTGCTTGGAAGAAAAGCTATGACAAACCTAGACAGCATATTAAAAACCAGAGACATCACTTTGGAGACAAAGGTCTATATAGTCAAAGCTACGGTTTTTCCAGTAGTCATGTACAGATATCAGTTGGACCCTAAAGAAGGCTGAGTGCTGAAGAATTGAGCTTTTGAACTGTGGCATTGGAGAAGATTCTTGATAGTCCCTTGGACTGCAAGGAGATCCAACCAGTCAATCCTAAAGGAAATCAACCCTAATATTCATTGGAAGGACTGATGCTGAAGCTGAAACTCCAATACTTTGACCACCTACTGCGAAGAGCTGACTCATTCAAAAAGACCCTGATGCTGCAAAAGATAGAAGGCAAAAGGAGAAGGGGACAGCATTGCTGGACAAGAAATGGTTACATAGCATCATTGACTCAATAAACAAGAATTTGCACAAACTCTGGAAGGAGGTGGAGGACAAAGGAGCCTGGCATGCTGCAGTCCATGAGGTAGCAAAGAGTCAGACACGACTTTGCACCTGAACAAAAACACCATCTTTAAAAGATTTAGAAGGCAGAGCAGATTCAAGGGGGAAGAACTCCAGCAGCATGGCAAATATCATAGTAAATGGTGATGCCTGTAATTAGAGAAATCTTGTAGCAAGGTTAAAAAAGGACATCATAAATAATACTCAAACATTATTAACCATAATGAGGAAAGTGATAAATGGAACTGCACAAAATGAAAAACATCAAAAAAATCACTAAGAAATTGAAAGCAAAATTCAACATCCATTTATGATAAAAACTCTCCAGAAAGCAGGAATAGAAGGAACATAATTCAACATAATAAAAGCTATATATGACAAACCCAGAGCAAACATTACCCTTAATGGTGAAAAACTGAAGGCATTTCCCCTAAAGTCAGGAATAAGACAAGGCTGCCCACTTTCACCATTACTATTCAACATAGTTTTGGGAGATTTGGCCAAAGCAATCAGAGCAGAAAAAGAAATAAAAGGAATACAAATTGGAAAAGCAGAAGTAAAACTCTCACTGTTTGCAGATGACATGATCCTCTACATAGAAAACACAAAAGACTCCACCAAAAAATTCAGTTCAGTTCAGTCACTGAGTCGTGTCTGACTCTTTGCAACCCCATGAATCACAGCACGCCAGGCCTCCCTGTCCATCACCATCTCCTGGAGTTCAATCAGACTCACGTCCATCGAGTCAGTGATGCCATCCAGCCATCTCATCCTCTGTCGTCCCCTTCTCCTCCTGCCCCCAATCCCTCCCAGCATCAGAGTCTTTTCCAATGTGTCAACTCTTCGCATGAGGTGGCCAAAATACTGGAGCTTCAGCTTTAACATCATTCCTTCCAAAGAAATCCCAGGACTGATCTCCTTCAGAATGGACTGGTTGGATCTCCTTGCAGTACAAGGGACTCTCAAGAGTCTTCTCCAACACCACAGTTCAAAAGCATCAATTCTTCGGCGCTCAGCCTTCTTCACAGTCCCACTCTCACATCCATACGTGACCACAGGAAAAACCAGAGCCTTGACTAGACGGATTTTAGTCAGCAAAGTAATGTCTCCGCTTTTGAATATACTATCTAGGTTCGTCATAACTTTACTTCCAAGGAGTAAGCATCTTTTAATTTCATGGCTGCAGTCACCATCTGCAGTGATTTTGGAGTCCCAAAAATTAAAGGCTGACACTGTTTCCACTGTTTCCCCATCTATTTGCCATGAAGTGATGGGACCGGATGCCATGATCTTCATTTTCTGAACGCTGAACTTTCAGCCAACTTTTTCGCTCTCCTCTTTCACTTTCAACAAGAGGTTTTTTAGTTCCTCTTCACTTTCTGCCATAAGGGTGGTGTCATCTGCATATCTGAGGTTATTGATATTTCTCCCAGCAATCTTGATTCCAGCTTGTGTTTCTTCCAGTCCAGGTTTCTCATGATGTGCTTTGCATAGAAGTTAAATAAGCAGGATGACAATTTACAGCCTTGACGTACTCCTTTTCCTATTTGGAACCAGTCTGTTGTTCCATGTCCAGTTCTAACTGTTGCTTCCTGACATGCATACAGATTTCTCAAGAGGCAGGTTAGGTGGTCTGGTATTCCCATCTCTTTCAGAATTGTCCACAGTTGATTGTGATCCACAGAGTCAAAGGCTTTGGCATAGTCAATAAAGCAGAACGAGATGTTTTTCTGGAACTCTCTTGCTTTTTCCATGATCCAGCAGATGTTGGCAATTTGATCTCTGGTTCCTCTGCCTTTTCTAAAACCAGCTTGAACATCAGGCAGTTCACGGTTCACATATTGCTAAAGCCTGGCTTGGAGAATTTTGAGCATGACTTTACTAGCATGTGAGATGAGTGCAACTGTGCGGTAGTTTGAGCATTCTTTGGCATTGCCTTTCTTTGAGATTGCAATGAAAACTGACCTTTTCCAGTCCTGTGGCCACTGCTGAGTTTCCCCAATTTGCTGGCATATTCAGTGCAACACTTTCACAGCATCATCTTTCAGGATTTGAAACAGCTCAAGTGGAGTTCCATCACCTCCAGTAGCTTTGTTCATAGTGATGCTTTCTAAAGCCCACTTGACTTCACATTCCAAGATGCCTGGCTCTAGATGAGTGATCACACCATCATGATTATCTGGGTCATGAAGATTTTTTTTGTACAGTTCTTCTGTGTATTCTTGACACCTCTTCCTAATATCTTCTGCTTGTGTTAGGTCCATACCATTTCTGTCCTTTATCGAGCCCATCTTTGCATGAAATGTTCCCTTGGTATCTCTAATTTTCTTGAAGAGATCTCTAGTCTTTCCCATTCTGTTTTTTTTCCTCTATTTCTTTGCATTGATCGCTGAAGAAGGATTTCTTATCTCTTTCTGCTATTCTTTGGAACTCTGCATTCAGATGCTTATATCTTTGCTTTTCTCCTTTGCTTTTTGCCTCTCTTCTTTTCACAGCTATTTTAAGGCCTTCCCAGACAGCCATTTTGCCTTTTTGCATTTCTTTTCCATGGGGATGGTCTTGATCCCTGTCTCCTCTACAATGTCATGAGCCTCATTCCATAGTTCATCAGGCACTCTATCTATCAGATCTGGACCCTTAAATCTATTTCTCACTTCCACTGTATAATCATAAGGGATTTGATTGAGGTCATACCTGAATGGTCTAGACGTTTTCCCTGTTTTCTTCAATTTTAGTCTGAATTTGGCAATAAGGAGTTCATGATCTGATCCCCAGTCAGCTCCTGGTCTTCTTTTTGCTGACTGTATACAGCTTCTTCATCTTTGCTGCAAAGAATATAATCAGTCTCATTCGGTGTTGACCATCTGGTGATGTCCACGTGTAGCGTCTTCTCTTGTGTTGTTGGAAGAGGGTGTTTGCTATGACCAGTGCATTTTCTTGGAAATATTCTATTAGTCTTTTCCCTGCTTCATTCCGCATTCCAAGGCCAAATTTGCCTGTTACTCCAGGTGTTTCTTGACTTCCTACTTTTGCATTCCAGTCCCCTATAATGAAAAGGACATCATTTTGGGGTGTTTTCCTAAAAGGTCTTGTAGGTCTTCATAAAACCATTCAACTTCAGTTTCTTCAGCATTACTGTTGGGGCATAGACTTTGGATTATGGTGATATTGAATGATTTGCCTTGGGGACGAACAGAGATCATTCTGTCGATTTTGAGATTGCATCCAAGTACTGCATTTCGGACTCTTTTGTTGACCATGATGGCTACTCCATTTCTTCTAAGGGATTCCCGCCCGCAGTCGTAGATATGATGGTCATCTGAGTTAAATTCACCCATTCCAGTCCATTTTAGTTTACTGATTCCTAGAATGTCGACGTTCACCCTTGCCATCTCTTGTTTGACTACTTCCAATTTGCTTTGATTCATGGACCTGACATTCCAGTTTCCTATGAAATATTGCTGTTTACAGCATCAGATCTTGCTTCTATCACCAGTCACATCCACAACTGGGTATTGTTTTTGCTTTGGCTCCATCCCTTCATTCTTTCTGGAGTTATTTCTCCACTGATCTCCAGTAGCATATTGGGCACCTAATGACTAGGGAGTTCCTCTTTTGATATCTTATCATTTTGCCTTTTCATACTGTTCATGGGGTTCTCAAGGCAAGAATACTGAAGAGGCTTGCCATTCCCTTCTCCAGTGGACCACATTCTGTCAGAATTCTCCACCATGACCCACCCGTCTTGAGATGCACTACCAGAAAATTACTAGAGCTAATCAGTGAATATAGTAAGGTTGCAGGATATAGAATCAACACTCAGAAATCCCTTGCATTCCTATACACTAATAATGAGAAGAAAGAAAGAGAAATTAAGGAAACAATTCCATTCACTGTTGCAAAGAAAAGAATAAAATACTTAGGAATATATCTACCTAAAGAAACAAAAGACCTATATATAGAAAACTTTAAAACACTGCTGAAAGAAATCAAAGAGGACACTAATAGATGGAGAAATATACCATGTTCATGGATCAGAAGAATCAATATAGTGAAAATGAATATTCTACCCAAAGCAATCTATAGATTCAATGCAATCCCTATCAAGCTACCAAGGGTATTTTTTCACAGAGCTACAACAAATAATTTCACAATTTGTATGCAAATACAAAAAACCTTGAATAGCCAGAGTAATCTTGAGAAACAAGAATGGAATTGGAGGAATCAACCTGCCTGACTTCAGGCTCTACTATAAAGCCAGTCATCAAGAGAGTATGGTGGTTCTGGCACAAAGACAGAAATATAGATCAATGGAACAAAATAGAAAGCCCAGAGATAAATCCATGCACCTATGGACACTTTATCTTTGACAAAGGAGGCAAGAATATACAATGGAGAAAAGACAATCTCCTTAACAAGTGGTGCTGGGAAAACTGGTCAACCACTTGTAAAAGAATGAAACTATTGTGTATATGTACCACAGCTTTCTTATCCATTCATGTGCTAATGGACATCTAGGTTGTTTCCATGTCTTGGCTATTATAAACATGCTGCAATGAACACTGGGGTACACGTGTCTCTTTCAATTCTGGTTTCCTTGGTGTGTATGCCCAGCAGTGGGATTGCTGGGTCATAAGGCAGTTCTATTTGTAATTTTTTAAGGAATCTCCACACTGTTCTCCATAGTGGCTCTCAGTGAAGTTACTCAGTCGTGTCCGACTCTTTGTGACCCCATGGACTGTAGCCTACCAAGCTCCTCTGTCCATGGGATTCTCCACGCAAGAATACTTGAGTGGGTTGCCATTTCCTTCTCCAGGGGATCTTCCCGACCCAGGGATTGAACCCGGGTTTCCCGCATTGGAGGCAGATGCTTTAACCTCTGATCCACCAGGGAAGCAGTTTGCATTTCCACCAACAGTGTAGAAGGGTTCCCTTTTCTGTAAGAAATGAATTGCCAGTCTATGTTCAATACAGGATACAGGATGCTTGGGGCTGGCGCATGGGGATGATCCAGAGAGATGATATGGGGTGGGAGGGGGGGTTCAGGATTGGGAACTCATGTACACCCATGGTGGATTCATGTCAATGTATGGCAAAACCAATACAGTATTATAAAGTAAAATAAAGTAAAAATAAAAAAAAAAAGAATGAAACTAGAACACTTTCTAACACCATACACAAAAATAAACTCAAAATGGATTAAAGATCTAAATGTTAAGACCAGAAACTATAAAACTCCTAGAGGAGAACATAGGCAAAACACTCTCTGACATAAATCACAGCAGGATTCTCTACGGCCCACCTCCCAGAATACTGGAAATAAAAGCAAAAATAAACAAATGGGATCTAATTAAAATTAAAAGCTTCTGCACAACAAAGGAAACCATAAGCAAGGTGAAAAGAATCTTCAGAATGGGAGAAAATAATAGCAAATGAAGCAACTGACAAACAACTAATCTCAAAAATATACAACAACTCCTGCAGCTCAATTCCAGAAAAATAAATGACCCCGTCAAAAAATGGGCCAAAGAACTAAACAGACATTTCTCCAAAGAAGACATACAGATGGCTAACAAATTCATGAAAAGGTGCTCAACATCACTCATTATCAGAAAAATACAAATCAAAACCACAATAACGTACCATTTCACGCCAGTCAGAATGGCTGCTATCCAAAAGTCTACAAGCAATAAATGCTGGAGAGGGTGTGGAGAAAAGGGAACCCTCTTACACTGTTGGTGGGAATGCAAACTAGAACAGTCACTATGGAGAACGGTGTGGAGATTCCTTAAGAAACTGGAAATAGAACTGCCTTATGACCCAGCAATCCCACTGCTGGGCATACACACTGAGGAAACCAGAATTGAAAGAGACACGTGTACCCCAGTGTTCACTGCAGCACTGTTTATAACAGCCAGGACATGGAAGCAACCTAGATGTCCATTAGCACATGAATGGATAAGAAAGCTGTGGTACATATACACAATGGAGTATTACTCAGCCGTTAAAAAGAATACATTTGAATCAGTTCTAATGAGGTGGTTGAAACTGGAGCCTATTGTACAGAGTGAAGAAAGCCAGAAAGAAAAAGACCAATACAGTATACTAATGCATATATATGGAATTTAGAAAGATGGTAATGATAACCCTGTATGCAAGACAGCAAAAGAGACACAGATGTATAGAATAGTCTTTTGGACTCTGGTGGAGAGGGCGAGGGTGGGATGATTTGGGAGAATGGCATTGAAACATGTGTAATATCATATATGAAACGAATTGCCAGTCCAGGTTCGATGTGATCCAACAGGATGCTCGGGGCTGGTGCGCTGGGATGACCCAGAGGGATGGTATGGGGAGGGAGGTGGGGGACGGGGTTCAGAATGGGGAACGTGTGTACACCCGTGGCGGATTCATGTTAATGTATAGCAAAACCAATACAACATTGTAAAGTAATTAGCCTCCAATTAAAATAAATAAATTTATATATTAAAAAAGAAGAAATTGAAAGGACAAACCACAGCCCAGGAGATGATATTTACACATGTGCCTAACAGAAGACTCACAAGGAAATTCCAGAAATCATAAGTAAAAGCCAGGGAAGCTAATAAAACAGAAAAATATCTTAAGCATATATTTATAAAAGGAGATATCCAAATTGCCAATAGCATGAAAAAAAGTTGCTGAAATTCATTGCATACTCAGAAGCTCAGTCATGTCCAACTCTTTGCGACACTGTAGACTGTAAACCACCAAGTTCTTCTGTCCATGGAATTTTCCAGGCAAGAATACTGGAGTGGGTTGCCATTTTTTTCTCCAGGATATCATCCCAGCTTGGGGACTGAACACATGTCTCCTGCATCAGCAAGCGGCTTCTTTACCATTGTGCCACAGGGAATTAGTCAAGTCCTAAATCTAAATATACACCTTCCTGCTGCTGCTGCTGCTCCTGCTAAGACGCTTCAGTCCTATTCGACTTTGTGCAACCCCATAGACAGCAGCCCACTAGGCTCCTCTGTCTGTGGGATTCTCCAGGCAAGAACACTGGAGTGGGTTGCCATTTCCTTCTCCAATACCCATTCCTATGACTCTGTAAATTGACTCCTAGGCAAGCGGCCAAAAGAAAATTACACATATGTAAAAAAGTATATGACTCAGATGTCTATCAACAGAAAAAGAGATAAAAATATAAATCCCTCTATTGCCTTAGTCACCTTGGGCAACTATAACAAAAACACCACCGACTGAGTGTCTTAATCAACAGAATTTTATTTCTCATAGTTACGGAGATTGGAAGTCTAAGATCAGCGTGATAGCAAGGCTGGGCTCTGGTGAGAACTCTTTTCCTGGCTCATAAATAGCCATCTTCTAAAAGATCCTAATATTCCTGGGAGATAGAGAGCTCTGGGCCCTTCAACCCCTTTCCCTTTCAAGAGCCCTGAGCCCATCAGCGGAACTCCACCCCGCTGCTGCTGCTGCTGCTAAGTCGCTTCAGTCATGTCCGACTGTGTGCGACCCCATTGATGGCAGCCCACTAGGCTCCTCTGTCCCTGGGATTCTCCAGGCAAGAACACTGGAGTGGGTTGCCATTTCCTTCTCCAGTGCATGAAAGTGAAAAGTGAACGTGAAAAGTGAAAGTGAAGTCGCTCAGTCGCATCCGACTCTTAGCGACCCCATGGACTGGAGCTTACCAGGCTCCTCCGTCCATGGGATTTTCCAGGCAAGAGTACTGGAGTGGGGTGCCATTGCCTTCTCCACTCCACCGCCCTGCTTCCACCAAAATCCAGTTATTTCCCAAGAGCCTCACCTCCAAGCACTATCCCATTATGAATCAGGGCCTCAACATATAAATTTTGAAGGACATAAACTTTCAATCCATAGGAGATCTATTTATACAAGGGAAAACCTCACTTAATGAAAATAAATGCAGTACATTGACAGGTAACAGGCTTCCCAGGTGGCTCAGTGGTAAAGAATCCGCCTGACAATGAAGGAGACTTGGGTCCACCCCTGGATTGGGAAGATCCCCTGGAGAGGGAATGGCAATCCACTCCAATATTCTTGCCTGGAGGATCCCATGGACAGAGGAACCTGGTGGGCTACAGGCCATGGGGTGGCAAAGAGGGGCCCACTTCAGTGACTAAGTACAAACGCACAACAGGTAACATCTTGCAGCTAGAATTTTGAGAAAAAGTAGTCAGATGTAAGAATCTATAATATTCCATTTATATAAAGTACCAAATAGGAAAAAGTTACCCATGGCATTATAAGTCAAGTATTTTCCTTTGTGAGTTAGTGACCAGAACGGACACAAAGACACCCTTCTAGGCCTTCCTAATGTTCTTACTTGTATTTCCTAGTTACATTTGTGGGCATCTTTACACTGAAAAGTATTTTAAAGTTTTATGCCTATAATCTGTACACATTTTAAGGCTTTGTTACAGGACAGTGAAAGATGACTTTTAAAATATTTAGGGAAAGAGGATAAAAATGATACACTTACTGTCAAAGAGAAGTGTCCTGGGTTAAGCTTATAAATAACTTGGTATTAGACTGTAAAGTGAGTTTTTTAAAAGTTCAAAAACTTTCCCTTCAACAGTATAATTGAAAGAGGGTTATTGTGTGTTGACAGACAGGAGCCTTAACATATCTCATTATTTCAAGAATTGGAAATGAGGAAAATTATTAACATTGGCCTCTTGGGGGGAAAAAAAAATCACTGCATGATGAATTAAAGTAAATGATTAAAGGAACGTTTCTCTAAAATGATGTTCTGAAAATTCAAGAAGGAAACTTCAGGAGGTTGTTTGGAATACTTGAAAAAGCCTAAGAGTATATGCCCATTTTATAATTAATGGAGAAATCCAAGTGAGCACAGATTGAGATGAGAAGGTGTGGTTTGAAATAAAAAGCAAAGGGGAAGATGAGAAAATATTGCAAGGGAATTAAAAGCTCAAAAGGCAGAATCAAGTTCAACTGTTATAAGACTATTAAAATATTTTTTAAAATGTACTAAAAGTGTATCATTAAAACTTAATAAAGAGGAAGACGGAGAAGGCAATGGCACCGAACTCCAGTACTCTTGCCTGGAAAATCCCGTGGATGGAGGAGCCTGGTATGCTGCAGTCCATGGGGTCGCTAAGAGTCGGGCACGACTGAGCGACTTCACTTTCACTTTTCACTTTCATGCACTGGAGAAGGAAATGGCAACCCACTGTAGTATTCTTGCCTGGAGAATCCCAGGGACAGAGGAGCCTACTGGGCTGCTGTCTATGGGGTCGCACAGAGTCAGACACAACTGAAGCGACTTAGCAGCAGCAGCAGCAGAGAGGAAGAAGAGCAAATAGATGCAACTGATGAGAAAGTAACAGATATTAAAATGAGGGAGGAAAATGCCAACATATATATAATTTATATTGCCCCAACGGAATGACTAGATCAAATAAAGCAAAATAAGCTGAGACATGCCTGAAGAAAAGTTTGAGGCTAAAAAAATCCATCTTTAAGGAAAATGAAAGGTTGGCACTTCATTGATGAAAATTAGATGTAAAAATTGCATCTAATGATATTCTCAATAATCATGAATTGTATATGTGAGCTGGCAAGAGCCCTAATAAACATTCTGTTAGATGTATTATTTATTAAAATTGGAAAACAGCCTTGAGTATACCAGTGTCAAATTTCTCCATGCAAATGAACTGTCAGAAAACAATAGATTGATACATCCAGCACTTGAGGAGCAATAATATTGCAAATGAAGAATATAAAATATAAGCAAACTCATATATGTTGGTGACAAACAGATACTCTCAGATACAGAAAGTCAAAAAGTAGAACACACATACCGTCCTCACAGAAGAAAAGAGTTATTAAAACTTATAGAGGAGAAAAGATAACATTAACAATCAAAATTTAAAATTCATTGTACGTGAGACAGCAAAAGAGACACAGATGTATAAAACAGTCTTTTGGACTCTGTGGGAGAGGGAGAGGGTGGGATGATTTGGGAGAATGGCATTTAAACATGTATAATATCATATAAGAAATGAATCGCCAGTCTAGATTTGATGCAGGATACAGGATGCTTGGGGCTGGTGCACTGGGATGACCCAGAGAGATGGTATGGGGAGGGAGGTGAGAGGGGGGTTCAGGATTGGGAACACGTGTACACCCATGGCAGATTCATGTTGATGTATGGCAAAACCAACAGTATTATAAAGTAAAATAAAAAAAAATAAATAAAATTCATTGTACTAAAAACTAACTTTGAGCACAGAAAACACTTAAGATATTAAAATCTGATTAATGTAAATCTAGTTGACAATAACTGCAAATGTTACAATCAATTTTGAATGAAAAGATACATGAGAAATAATACATGACAAAATAAACTAAAAACATAGGTTTGACTGTGTTAAGAAAAATAAATATAAGTCTTATGGGGGTGAATTGCCACAAATAGGTTAGTTCCTATATGTTCTACCAGGAATTCCTTACATGAAATATAAAATTAATGGCTGAGGAAATGGCAGCAGGAAGATTTTGTTTAGAAATAGATGATTAGACATAATTACACATACATAATTAACATGCTAATACATATAATTTTATCCTCATTGATATGGTCGTGTTCAACATAGCAAAATGAACAATCTAAGATATATTTGAAGGAAAGTTTTTATGCCAAAGAAAGTCATTTCTATTTTTTCTTATTATTCTTTTTTAATTGAAGGATAATTGCTTTACAATATTATGTTGACCTCTGCCATACATCAACATGAGTCAGCCACAGGTAAGAAATCATTTCTAAGCAAAATAAAAAGATGACCTTTTTTTTTTTTTAATCAAAATTACATATAAAAGTTGCATCTGAAGACTCAAAGATTTATGTATCCTTTGAAAGCTAGGTAAGGGGCCTGACGGGCTTCCCTGGTGGCTCAGCAGTAAAGAGTCCATCTGCAATGCAAGAGACACAACTTCCATTCTTGGGTTGGGAACATTCCCTGCAGAAGGTAATGGCAACCCACTCCAGTATTCTTGCCTGAGAAATCCCATGAACAGAGGAGCCTGGTGGGCTACCGTCCATGGGGTCACAAAAAGAGTTGGACATGACTTAGCAACCAAATAACAATAAAAGAACATAACTTCCAGTGATGTCATGGATAGGATTCTCTGGCCTCCTCATTGTCCAAAAGGCAGTTCCAAGAGACCACCTTTATAAACAACAATTCTGGTACCTCCTACTGCAGCCCTTCTTGAATTCTGTCTTTATAGTTATTCCAAGTATTACACACATACATATGACATATGTTTTGAAATTATGTATAAATATACATGTAAACCATATATATATATATACTTAAAACTACACATATATTTACATATTAAAATTATATACATGCATACCTTTAAACTATAAATATGATTTGAAATATGTATGCATAGTTTTCAAACATTGTTTCTCTAATGTTAACATAATCTAATTTGGCATTTTTCCTGAATTTCAAATGTCTCTCAGTCTAATCAGTTCAACAATTTGTGATCATACATAACTTCATGTCTATAAATTTTTGTCATTCCCATAAATAACAACACTATTCTTCCAGGAAACTCAGGTAAGAAATCACAGTTACCTTTAACTTACTTCTCTTCCAGAATTCCCATAACAAATCAATCAAGGGAAATGCTTTCTAATTTGTTTTTTTTGGGGGAAGGTTTTCAGATGAATAATGTATCTTAAAAGAACTTATCGATTTCTAATTCAATTTAAGAAAAACTGTTTTAAACCCAAGACAGTCAAAAAAAACATTGTGACAGCCATCTAAAATCCATTACCTGGAATGAAACCCAAGATGTTAAAAAACAGGGAGCAGAATCTAAAAATTAAAAGGTTATAAAGGATTTTTTTCAGTAAAAATGGATTTTTTAGTAAAAAAGGATTATAAGGATTGTTTCAGTAAAAGATATTAACTACGAAAATTGTTTCATAAAGATATAGTAAAGCATTGTAAACCAATAACTGTAGGATAAATGGAGAAGTTAGTCAATACACGGTGTAATTTCCCCTTCAAATAAAGAGCTTCAGCCTTAAAATAAATTTAAACAAAGAATGGGCAATTCCAAAATTATTAAGATTTTTTACCTATAAAAAAGGGGAAAGAAGTATGAAACCATTCTATCCTACCAGGTGAAAAAGCTGAACAAACTGAAAAATTGACACAGCTTCTTAGTAAGAGAAGTGGGGTCACAGGACAAACTGCTACCCCTAAAATTGGAGAGGCAGATACAGAAAATCACAGCTTATAGAGATGAAACTTCTTTGGGAACCAATATCAGGATAGGAAAACCTGAACTTCAGTTCATTTCAGTCGCTCAGTCGTGTTCAACTCTTTGTGACCCCATGAATTGCGGCACGCCAGGCCTCCCTGTCCATCACCATCTCCTGGAGTTCACTCATACGTCCATCGAGTCCGCGATGCCATCCAGCCATCTCATCCTCGGTCATCCCCTTCTCCTCCTGCCTCAATCCCTCCCAGCATCAGAGTCTTTTCCAATGAGTCAACTCTTCCCATGAGGTGGCCAGAGTACTGGAGTTTCTGCTTTAGCATCATTCCCTCCAAAGAAATCCCAGGGCTGATCTGCTTTAGAATGGACTGGTTGGATCTCCTTGCAGTACAAGGGACTCTCAAGAGTCTTCTCCAACACCACAGTTCAAAAGCATCAATTCTTCAGTGCTCAGCCTTCTTCACAGTCCAACTCTCACATCCATACATGACCACAGAAAAAACCATAGCCTTGACTAGACGGACCTTAGTCGGCAAAGTAATGTCTCTGCTTTTCAATATGCTATCTAGGTTGGTCATAACTTTTCTTCCAAGGAGTAAGTGTCTTTTAATTTCATGGTTGCAGTCACCATCTGCAGTGAGTTTGGAGTCCCCAAAAATAAAGTCTGCCACTGTTTCCACTGTTTCCCCATCTATTTCCCATGAAGTGATGGGACGGGATGCCATGATCTTCCTTTTCTGAATGTTGAGCTTTAAGCCAACTTTTTCACTCTCCTCTTTCACTTTCATCAAGAGGCTTTTTAGTTCCTCTTCACTTTCTGCCATAAGGGTGGTGTCATCTGCATATCCGAGGTTATTGATATTTCTCCCGGCAATCTTGATTCCAGCTTGTGCTTCTTCCAGTCTGGCGTTTCTCATGATGTACTCTGCATATAAGTTAAATAAGCAGGATGACAATATACAGCCTTGACAGACTCCTTTCTCAATTTGGAGCCAGTTTGTTGTTCCATGTCCAATTCTAACTGTTGCTTCCTGGCCTGAATACAGGTGTCTCAAAAGGCAGGTCAGGTGGTCTGGAATTCCCATCTCTTTAAGAATTTTCCACAGTTTATTGTTACCCACACAATTAAAGGCTTTGGCATAGTCAATAAGGCAGAAAGAGATGTTTCTCTGGAACTCTCTTGCTTTTTCCATGATCTAGCAGATGTTGGCAATTAGATCTCTGGTTCCTCTGCCTTTTCTAAAACCAGCTTGAACATCAGGAAGTTCACGGTTCACATATTGTTGAAGCCTGGCTTGGAGAATTTTGAGCATTACTTTACTAGCATGTGAGATGAGTGCAATTGTGCAGTAGTTTGAGCATTCTTTGGCATTGCCTTTCTTTGGGATTGGAATGAAAACTGACCTTTTCCAGTCCTGTGGCCACTGCTGAGTTTTCCAAATTTGCTGGCATATTGAGTGCAGCACTTTCACAGCATCATCTTTCAGGATTTGAAATAGCTCCAATGGAATTCCATCACCTCCACTAGCTTTGTTCATAGTGAAGCTTTTTAAGGCTCACTTGACTTCACATTCCAGGATGTCTGGCTCTAGATGAGTGATCACACCATCGTGATTATCCAGGTCATGAATATCTTTTTTGTACAGTTCTTCTGTGTATTTTTGTCACTTCTTCCTAATATCTTCTGCTTCTGTTAGGTCCAGACCATTTCTGTCCTTTATCGAGCCCATCTTTGCATGAAATTTTCCCTTGGTATCTCTAATTCTCTTGAAGAGATCTCTAGTCTTTCCCATTCTGTTCTTTTCCTCTATTTCTTTGCAATGATTGTTAAAGAAGGCTTTCTTTTCTCTTCTTGCTATTCTTTGGAACTCTGCATTCAGACTCTTATATCTTTCCTTTTCTCCTTTGCTTTTCACCTCTCTTCTTTTCACAGCTATTTGTAAGGCCTCCCCAGACAACCATTTTGCTTTTTTGCATTTCTTTTCCATGGGATGGTCTTGATCCCTGTCTCCTGTACAATGTCACAAACCTCATTCCATAGTTCATCAGTCACACTATCTATCAGATCTAGGCCCTTCAATCTATTTCTCACTTCCACTGTATAATCATAAAGGATTTAATTTAGGTCATACCTGAATGGTCTAGTGGTTTTCCCTACTTTCTTCGATTTAAGTCTGAATTTGGCAATAAGGAGTTCATGATCTGAACCACAGTCAGCTCCTGGTCTTGTTTTTGCTGACTGTGTAGAACTTCTCCATCTTTGGCTGCAAATAATATAGTCAATCTGATTTCGGTGTTGACCATCTGGTGATGTCCATGTTTAGAGTCTTCTCTTGTGTTGTTGGAAGAGGGTGTTTGCTATGACCAGTGCATTTTCTTGGCAAAACTCTATTAGTCTTTGCCCTGCTTCATTCCGCATTCCAAGGCCAAATTTGCCTGTTACTCCAGGTGTTTCTTGACTTCCTACTTTTGCATTCCAGTCTCCTAGAATGAAAAGGTCATCTTTTTTGGGTGTTAGTTCTACAAGGTCTTCTAGGTCTTCATAAAACCATTCAACTTCAGCTTCTTCAGCGTTACTGGTTGGGGCATAGACTTGGATAACTGTGATATTGAATGGTTTGCCTTGGAAATGAACAGAGATCATTCTTTCGTTTTTGAGATTGCATCCAAGTACTGCATTTGGACTCTTTTGCGGACCATGATGGCTACTCCATTTCTTCTGAGGGATTCCTGCCCACTGTAGTAGATATAATGGTCATCTGAGTTAAGTTCACCCATACCAGTCCATTTTAGTTCGCTGATTCCTAGAATGTCGACCTTCACTCTTGCCATCTCTTGTTTGACCACTTCCAATTTGCCTTGATTCATGGACCTGATATGCAATATTTCTCTTTACAGCAATTGGACTTTGTTTCTACCACCAGTCACATCCACAACTGGGTATTGTTTTTGCTTTGGCTCCATCCCTTCTTTCTTTTTGGAGTTATTTCTCCACTGATCTCCAGTAGCATATTGGACACCTACTGACCTGGGGAGTTCCTTGTTCATTATGCTATTATTTTGCCTTTTCATACTGTTCATGGGGTTCTCAAGGCAAGAATACTGAAGTGGTTTGCTATTCCCTTCTCCAGTGGACCACATTCTGTCAGACATCTCCACCATGACCCGCCCATCTTGGGTTGCCCCACGGGCATGGCTTGGTTTCACTGAGTTAGACAAGGCTGTGGTCCTAGTGTGATTAGATTGACTAGTTTTCTGTGAGTATGGTTTCAGTGTGTCTGCCCTCTGATGCCCTCTTGCAACACCTACCGTCTTACTTGGGTTTTTCTTACCTTGGGCGTGGGATATCTCTTCACGGCTGCTCCAGCAAAGCATAGTTGCTGCTCCTTACCTTGGACGAAGGGTATCTCCTCACCGCCGCCCCTTCTGACCTTCGATGTGGGATAGCTCCTCTAGGCCCTCCTGCACCAGCGCAGCCACCGCTCCTTGGACATGTGTTGATCTTCCCAGCCACCGTCCCTGGCCTCGGACGCGGGGTGGCTCCTCCAGACCGTTGCCCCTGACCTCGGACGTGGGGTAGCTCCTCTCGATGAGCTGATATAATTGAGGCTCAGGGCTTTCCTAGTGGCTCAGAGAGTAAAGAATCAGCCTGCAATATGGGAGACCTGGGTTCGGTCCCTGGGTAGGGAAGATCCCCCAGAGAAGAGCATAGCAACCAACTCCAGTATTCTTGCCTGGAGAATGCCATGGACAGAAGAGCCTGGTGGACAACAGTCCATGGGGTCGCAGAGTCACAACTGAGCATGCAAGCCACTATAGGCACTGCAATTTCTTTTTTTGGTCTACATTATAATTATAGCATGCTCCAATACAAGTAGGGCAATTGCTTTCATGGAAAGATATAGTGAACCAAGAGGTTGTTTGGAAAACAAGTGACTTCCTTTGGGTTTTCGAGATTTAAAACAAAAACTCAGTGGGCTTAAGGAAGCTGTTAAAATGATACAGTTTCAGCTCATACAGAAAGATTTACTAATTAAATTTAAAGTGCCTTGAAACTATAATTTAAAAGATTTATTTAGAAGCCATTAAATTCCTAAGACAGCTAAATTTAAATTTTTGTCCTTAGGTGATTGTGAAAGCAAGAGTATCATTTATTAGTCCAAACTACTTTCAGCAATGATTCCAAAGCAAGCAGCAAATAAACATAGCTACACATACTTATAGTTGACTTGGAGCTATTTTATAGCAACATTACCTGCAGTTTCTTCCTATTTCTCTGATGAACTAATTAACATTCTCACATAGATATTCATCAAACCTTGATTTGGGGCAGGAGATAAGCATAAAAACAACAGAAGACAAATATTTGCATGTAAAACATCTGCTTTGTCAGCACCACAATCCTAGCTATATTAATTTAGCAATAATAATACAGCCTAGAGAGCATCTATCAGGCAGGTTTGTAGATTGAGGCTAATGCCCTTGCAAATGAGTTTACATTTACATATTCTACATTGTGGGAGTCATCAAAACATTCTTTAAAAAATATTAATTTAGAGAGCTAACATGATCTCCTAATATTTGAATGAAAATTATAGGAAATGTTATACCAGTCATTATGCTAAATTTGTATTTCATCACAGTAGAATAATGAGGTAAATGCCAGATAATAAAAGTGTTACAAATAATACATCTAGCCAGAATTTATTTTTATTTAGATGGAATTCTGTAAAGGGTAATGCTTGCCAATTCCTATTCATGCTACACATAGGAAACTTAGCCAAAATGTTAAAATTAATTCTACCTCTATTTTGCCTTTCATACTCATGTTCAAAATTACACTGTAGGATTTTATTTAACCTGTGACTGTATCATTACAATAAAATGATTTTTCAATACTTTAAATAAACTTTTGGAAAGAGATCTATGCACAATTTAATTCATACTACATTAAGCCTAAATATAAATATAACTAATATTATAACAGAAGAATTCTGATAAGCATTGCCAAATAATCAGTCTGATAGAGCTGGCATTACTACGTTTATTGTGATCAAGACAATTGTTTTACCGACCTAGTGGGACTGTTCAATTTTTCTTGGTCTGCTCACCTCTGATTTATTTTGCACTGAAATATTTATTCTTACTTCAACTCTTTCATTGTTAGTCACACAATATTTTTATTGTTTAGAAAAGACTTATTCAAAATATGGTCATCAATATTGTATTTTTGTTTTTCATTGACACTTTCCTTCTTCCCAAAGTACTCTACCTAATGTCCACAACAGTTCTTTTTTAATAAAACTTTTTAATATAAAATTTAAGAAAATAAATTTTGTTTTAAAATATTATTAATTAAAATTCTTTAATAAATTAAATAAACAATTCAGTTCAGTTCAATCGCTCAGTCGTGTCCAACTCTTTGCGACCCCATGAATTGCAGCACACCAGGCCTCCCTGTCCATCACCATCTCCTGGAGTTCAATCAGACTCACGTCCATCGAGTCCATGATGCCATCCAGCCATCTCATCCTCGGTCGTCCCCTTCTCCCGCACCCAATCCCTCCCAGCATCAGAGTCTTTTCCAATGAGTCAACTCTTCCCATGAGGTGGCCGAAGTACTGGAGTTTCAGCTTTAGCATCATTCCTTCCAAAGAAATCCCAGGGTTGATCTCCTTCAGAATGGACTGGTTGGATCTCCTTGCAGTCCAAAGGAGCCTCAAGAGTCTTCTCCAACACCACAGTTCAAAAGCATCAATTCTTCGGCGCTCAGCCTTCTTCACAGTACAACTCTCACATCCATACATGACCAGAGGAAAAACCAGAGCCTTGACTAGACGGACCTTAGTCGGCAAAGTAATGTCTCTGCTTTTCAATATGCTATCTATGTTGGTCAGAACTTTTCTTCCAAGGAGTAAGCGTCTTTTAATTTCATGGCTGCAGTCACCATCTGCAGTGATTTTGGAGCCCCCCAAAATAAAGTCTGACACTGTTTCCACTGTTTCCCCTTCTATTTCCTATGAAGTGATGGGACCAGATGCCATGATCTTCGTTTTCTGAATGTTGAGCTTTAAGCCAACTTTTTCACTCTCCTCTTTCACTTTCATCAAGAGGCTTTTTAGTTCCTCTTCACTTTCTGCCATAAGGGTGGTGTCATCTGCATATCTGAGGTTATTGATATTTCTCCCAGCAGTCTTGACTCCAGCTTGTGTTTCTTCCAGTCCAGCGTTTCTCATGATGTACTCTGCATATAAGTTAAATAAGCAGGGTGACAATATACAGCCTTGACATACTCCTTTTCCTATTTGTAATTTCTATTAATTATTAATAAGTAAATAATTAAAAATATTTAATAAAAATTTTTTAACAAAATGTATTTTCCATTATGTCTTTCTGTTGCTTAATGTTGCTTTCTCTTGAGCATAAAGATGGGGAGATTTTATGAAATTTAGTTTCTTTTCAGGAAGACATTTTTTTTTTAATTTATTTATTTATTTTTAATTTTTACTTTACAATTCTGTATTGGTTTTGGCATAGATGGACATGAATCCACCACAGGTGTACATGCATTCCCAAACATGAACCCCCCTCCCACCCCTCTCCCCACAACATCTCTCTGGGTCATCCCCGCACGTCAGCCCCAAGCGTGTCATATCCTGCATCAGACATAGACTGGCATTTCGATTCTTACATGTTATTATACATGTTTCAATGCCATTCTCTCAAATCATCACACCCTCTCCCTCTCCCTCTGAGTCCAAAAGTCCGCTATACACATCTGTGTCTTTTTTGCTGTCCTGCATACAGGGTCATCATTGCCATCTTCCTAAATTCCATATATATGTGTTAGTATACTGTATTGGTGTTTTTCTTTCTGGCTCACTTCACTCTGTATAATTGGCTCCAGTTTCATCCATCTCATCAGAACTAATTCAAATGTATTCTTTTTAATGGCTGAGTAATACTCCATTGTGTATATGTACCACAGCTTTCTTATCCATTCATCTACTGATGGACATCTAGGTTGTTTCCATGTCCTGGCTATTATAAACAGTGCTGCGATGAACATTGGGGTACACGTGTTTCTTTCAATTCTGGTTTCCTCTGTGTGTATGCCCAACAGTGGGATTGCTGGGTCATAAGGCATTTCTATTTGCAATTTTTTAAGGAATCTCCACACTGTTCTCCATAGTGGCTGTACTAGTTTGCATTCCCACCAACAGTGTAGGAGGGTTCCCTTCTCTCCACACCCTCTCCAGCATTTATTGCTTGCAGATTTTTGGATCGCAGACATTCTGACTGGTGTGAAGTGGTACCTCATTGTGGTTTTGATTTGCATTTCTCTAATAATGAGTGATGTTGAGCATCTTTTCATGTGTTTGTTAGCCATCCGTATGTCTTCTTTGGAGAAATGTCTATTTAGTTCTTTGGCGCATTTTTTTATTGGGTCGTTTATTTTTCTGGAATTAAGCTGCAGGAGTTGCTTGTATATTTTTGAGATTAGTTGTTTGTCAGTTGTTTCATTTGCTATTATTTTCTCCCATTCGGAAGGCTGTCTTTTCAGTTTGCTTATGTTTTCCTTTGTTGTGCAGAAGCTTTTAATTTTAATTAGATCCCATTTGTTTATTTTTGCTTTTATTTACAGAATTCTGGGAGGTGGATCGTAGAGGATCCTGCTGTGGTTTATGTCAGAGAGTGTTTTGCCTATGTTCTCCTCTAACAGTTTTATAGTTTCTGGTCTTACATTTAGATCTTTAATCCATTTTGAGTTTATCTTTGTGTGCGGTGTTAGAAAGTGATCTAGCTTCATTCTTTTACAAGTGGTTGACCAGTTTTCCCAGCACCACTTGTTAAAGAGATTGTCTTTACTCCATTGTATATTCTTGCCTCCTTTGTCAAAGATAAGTTGTCCATATGTATGTGGATTTATCTCTGGGCTTTCTATTTTGTTCCATTGATCTATATGTCTGTCTTTGTGCCAATACCATACTGTCTTGATGACTGTGGCTTTGTAGTAGAGCCTGAAGTCAGGCAAATTGATTCCTCCAGTTCCATCCTTCTTTCTCAAGATTGCTTTGGCTATTCGTGTTTTTTTGTATTTCCATACAAATCTTGAAATTATTTGTTCTAGTTCTGTGAAAAATATCGCCGGTATCTTGATAGGGATTGCATTGAATTTGTAAATTGCTTTGGGTAATATACTCATTTTCACTATATTGATTCTTCCGATCCATGATCATGGTATATTTCTCCATCTATTAGTGTCCTCTTTGATTTCTTTCATCAGTGTTTTAAAGTTTTCTGTATATAGGTCTTTAGTTTCTTTAGGTAGGTATATTCCTAAGTATTTTATTCTTTTTGTTGCAATGGTGAATGGAATTGTTTCCTTAATTTCTTCTTCTACTTTCTCATTATTAGTGTATACGAATGCAAGGGATTTCTGTGTGTTGATTTTATATCCTGCAACTTTACTATATTCATTAATTAGCTCTAGTAATTTTCTGGTAGAGTCTTTAGTGTTTTCTATGTAGAGGATCATGTCATCTGCAAACAGTTAGAGTTTTACTTCTTCTTTTCCAGTTTGGATTCCTTTTATTTCTTTTTCTGCTCTGATTGCTGTGGCTAAAACTTCCAGAACTATGTTGAATAGTAGTGGTGAAAGTGGGCACCCTTGTCTTGTTCCTGACTTAAGGGGAAATGCTTTCAATTTTTCACCATTGAGGATAATGTTTGCTGTGGGTTTGTCATATATAGCTTTTATTATATTGAGGTATGTTCCTTCTATTCCTGCTTTCTGGAGAGTTTTTATCATAAATGGATGTTGAATTTTGTCAAAGGCCTTCTCTGCATCTATTGAGATAATCATATGGTTTTTATTTTTAAATTTGTTAATGTGGTGAATTACATTGATTGATTTGCGGATGTTGAAGAATCCTTGCATCCCTGGGATAAAGCCCACTTGGTCATGGTGTACGATCTTTTTAATGTGTTGTTGGATTCTGATTGCTAGAATTTTGTTGAGGATTTTTGCATCTATGTTCCTCAGTGATATTGGCCTGTAGTTTTCCTTTTTTGTAGTATCTTTGTCAGGTTTTGGTATTAGGGTGATGGTGGCCTCATAGAATGAGTTTGGAAGTTTCCCTTCCTCTGCAATTTTCTGGAAGAGTTTGAGTAGGATAGGTGTTAACTCTTCTCGAAATTTTTGGTATAATTCAGCTGTGAAGTCGTCTGGACCTGGGCTTTTGTTTGCTGGAAGATTTCTGATTACAGTTTCAATTTCCGTGCTTGTGATGGGTCTGTTAAGATTGTCTATTTCTTCCTGGTTTAGTTTTGGAAAATTGTATTTTTCTAAGAATTTGTCCATTTCTTCCAGGTTGTCCATTTTATTGGCATATAATTGCTGATAGTAGTCTCTTATGATCCTTTGTATTTCTGTGTTGTCTGTTGTGATCTCTCCATTTTCATTTCTAATTTTATTGATTTGATTTTTCTCTCTTTGCTTCTTGATGAGTCTGGCTAATGGTCTGTCAATTTTATTTATCCTTTCAAAGAACCAGCTTTTGGCTTTGTTGATTTTTGCTATGGTCTCTTTTGTTTCTTTTGCATTTATTTCTGCCCTAATTTTTAAGATTTCTTTCCTTCTGCTAACTCTGGGGTTCTCTAATTCTTCCTTTTCTAGTTGCTTTAGGTGTAGAGTTAGGTTATTTATTTGACTTTTTTCTTGTTTCTTGAGGTATGCCTGTATTGCTATGAACTTCAGGAAGACATTTTTTGACTGAATCAACACAGCTAAAACCAGATACTTTGTATGGCACAGAACCATCACATTCCTTCATTCAGCTGAGTTCTGGAAAACCACACCCTACTTCATACCCTGAGGAGATAGCAAGAAGCAAACAGGAAGGAAGGGAAGAGAGCCCAAAAGGGAGGGGATATATGTATACATTCTGGAGAAGTGAATGGCAATCCATCCCAGTATTCTTGCCTGGAGAATCCCACAAACAGAGAAGCCTGGGGGGCTACAGTCAGTGGAGTCACAAAGAGTCGGACACACTGAGCGACTAACACACACACACACACACACACACACACACGTATACATGTGGCTGATTCATTTTGTTGTACAGTAGAAACTAACATAACATTTTAAAGCAACTATACCCCAATAAAAAATAATTTAGAAAAAAAAGGAAATAGGAAACTCCTGCCCTTGCACACCTGAAGTCTGCAAGCAAAGAAACATTCCTTTGGCAACAGAAATTTTGGAGCACTATTATCTAGGCATCCTATCACAGAAGTTTTAAAAAAGGGTCTTAAACAAAGACCCTTTGGATAAAGTGAAAAGAAAGTGAAGTCAGTCGTGTCCAACTCTTTGTGAACCCATGGACTGTAGTCTACCAGGTTCCACCATCCATGGGATTTTCCAGGCAAGAATACTGGAATGGGTTGCCATTTAAAGGGTAGACTAAAATCTTGAGTTAAGGGATTTAGATTGCAGATTCCAAGTTCATGATTAATATCATGAACATGAGCATTATATCAATGGAATCACAGGAGACTCAAATTCCCTACTTAAACCATTGACAAATATTTATAAGAACTTCAAAAGTATATATAAAAGTCAAATTTTTATCAGTATTTATAAAGGATTTCACTGTAATGCCTTCCAAATAGTCTATGTATTTGTTCTTCCTCTATTAATTGTTCATTTACATACTCCTCCTCTTGTATTTTTTTTTTTTTTTTCTTGGTGCTTATGTGGACCACTAGGAAGGAGAGCTCCTATATTCAGGTATGAGACTCTGGAGACAGATTCGTCCCTGGGTTGGGAAAATCCCCTGGGGAAAGAAATGGCAACCCACTCCAGTATTCTTACCCAGAGAATCCCATGGACAAAAGAGCCTGGCCGGCTACAGCCCATGGGGTCACAGAGTTGGACTCAACTGAGCATGTACGTGTGCTGAGGAACCTAAGAAAATTTCATATTTGTCTTCTCTGAATATATCAAAAATTGGATCGATATAAATATCTCCAAGGTCTAGAATAAAAGCCCTTATGCTAAGTTTGGTCCTTGTGAAAAAGATGATCTAGAAAAAAATTAGCTTTATTCATGCTAATTCATGGATTTTTATTGTCCTTTACCCTTAGAATCTTTCCATTTGCTGATGCAAGCAACTTAACTCTTTTTCATTATGTTTATAACTACAGTAACTATAAAGTCACATTTACAAATGCTGGCTGACAATTTAAGAAGCACACCTATCACTTTATTTTTAATCTATATTTTCTAGAGGCTGTGTGGCTAAATCTAATGGTGTTAATATTAAGTGTGTGAAAAAGGTTAAAGAGAGTCCTCCCAAGTATGTTTCTGTTCTTAAAATAGTATTATCTTATTTCCATATACCATTCTTTTTTTAAAAGAGGCTGCAAAGACTTTATTTTGATTTTAATAGACAAGTGGACTTCATTGAAATAACTTGAGCAACTTAGAGCAACTGTTCTATGGTGATTTCATATATTTTATTGATTTTGCACAAACATCATTCTATATTCAACAATGTGTTAGAAAAGATATTCTGTTTATTTTGCACCTTCAATTTCATATTCATATACACTGATAAGAGAATAGATAACTTTTACTAAGAGGTAACAGAGTTATATGAAAGTGAGAATTAATGCCGAAACTCTCATATGCAAACATGTTGATAAAAAAGCAAATATCCACTACATCATAGAATGGAAAAAATATCAAGATGATTTAGAATTTCAAATGCAAAAAGAGGAAAATTATAGCATACTCTAGAAAGTTTAATATCGAAAGTACTTTACTGGGTAAAAATTAAAAGAAATACTTGGTTTACTACCTTAAATATAATGTTTCTTAGAATTAGAAAATAAAAGTATATTTCTTTTATTTAGATAAAATGTGTATTTAGATATCAAAGTAATGGAATAATAATTTATGATTCTCAAATGCTACCAGATTAAGTATCAAGATACATTTTCTTTTGCACCCTGGGGCTTTGTTGCCTAGGAAATAAGACAGGCTGGAGAGGATATCTGATATGGAGAAAAATCATTTATCAAAAATACTGAGTGATAAATATTGCCCAAGAGATGAGAAAGATTATTTTCAAGAAATTTCTAATCCAATAAAAACAGTCTACATGTACAGCTGGACATTAACTATAAACAAATAGGCTAAGGTTCATAATAGATATGAAACTCCATGGGGAGAGCACAGGCTATTAAATGAGCTGGAAATTAGAGAGGGCTAACAGAAGAGGCCAGTGTAACATGACCTTGAACTTGTTACAGAAATAACTTGTATATAGAAATGGGAGAGGCCTAGGGAACCACATGTGATGGACAAGATATGAGAACAATAGCAAACAGTACAATTTGGCTAATGTAAATGATTTTTAAAGATAAATAACAGGTCATAAAATTGAGGTGGAAAACTTGAACAGTCAAGAGGAAACGTGAAATGTTTAACAATCAGGTTAAAAAGTTTGTACTTTTATTTTTAAAAAACAAAACTGAGAATACTTGAAGAAATTTCCAAGGGAGAATATTCTATTAACACTACTGGTCAAGTATAAAATGAGTTGAAATGAGGAAAAGAAGAAAAGACCAGAATAGAAGAGGCCTGTTCAGGAATAATTATGAAGAAGGAGATTTTAAAAATAAGTGGTTATATAGTTGTCTATGTAGAGACTTTCATTTGAAAGTATAACTACATACTTTATATTAAAGGTAACAGAAGAGAAAAAGGAAATATATGGTATTGGCCATAGTCTTTGAATGTAAAGAAGAGTATTATAAAAATCAATGTCACATATTTATAAATAGCCAACTTGAAGCTCCAATACTTTGGCCACTTAAGACTGAGGGGAGGAGAAGAAAGGGGCGACAGAGGATGAGATGGTTGCATGGCATCACCAACTCAATGGACATGAGTTTGAGCAAACTCAGGGAGATGTTGAAGGCCAGGGAAGCCTGGTGTGCTGCAGGCCATGGGGTTGCAGAGAGTAGAACATGACAGCAACTGAACAACAACTTCAAACCTATATATTTTTCAAATGCAAAACTAATTTAAAAAACTGTATATGGTCCAAACAGATTCATGCTTCCTATAATTACCTTATTCCAACCAAGACACTGGGAAACTGGAACGACTTCAGTATTTTAAGACTACAAAAGCGTGTTTAACATTTCATGATTTCTCAATATAAGAGAATATGTGTAATCCAAACTGAATATAAAATTAAAGTGAATAAAAACATTAAATAACATCTTATTTTCAAATTTATTCTAATGAATTTAATTGCCTATTTATTAATTTTGAAGGGAGAAAGCTTTGACAGAAATTACCCTATGCATGTTTCTGAATACTTAGTAATTTGAGGAAGGAAATCGGTAAAAAAATGTAGGATCCAGCAGTGCCAACATTTATTAACTTGGAAACTAGACATGTTTGTTTGAACATATCTTCCAAAACTATAGATGCTTTCTTAGCAAGTTCCAATTGGGGAATTATATTTAATTATTCTTAACTATGGTTTTTCCAGTGGTCATGTATGGATGTGAGAGTTGGACTGTTAAGAAAGCTGAGTGCGGAAGAATTGATGCTTTTGAACTGTGGTGTTGGAGAAGACTCTTGAGAGTCCCTTGGACTGCAAGGAGATCCAACCAGTCCATCCTAAAGGAGATCAGCCCTGGGTGTTCTTTGGAAGGAATGATGCTAAAGCTGAAACTCCAATACTTTGGCCACCTCATGCGAAGAGTTGACTCATTGGAAAAGACTCTGATGCTGGGAGGGATTGGGGGCAAGAGGAGAAGGGGAAGACAGAGGATGAGATGGCTGGATGGCATCACGGACTCGATGGACATGAGTCTGAGTGAACTCCGGGAGATGGTGATGGACAGGGAGGCCTGGCGTGCTGCGATTCATGGGGTCGCAAAGAGTCAGACACGACTGAGCGACTGAATTGAACTGAACTGAAACATTCAAAAATCTTAAGGCAAATGCTGCTGCTGCTGCTGCTGCTGCTAAGTCGCTTCAGTTGTGTCTGACTCTGTGTGACCCCATAGACGGCAGCCCACCAGGCTCCCCCGTCCCTGGGATTCTCCAGGCAAGAGCACTGGAGTGGGTTGCCATTTCCCTCTCCAATGCATGAAAGTGAAAATGTAAGTGCAGTCCCTCAGTCACATCCGACTCTTAGTGACCCCATGGACTGTAGCTCATCAGGCTCCTCCATCCATGGGATTTCTCAGGCAAGAGTGCTGGAGTGGGTTGCCATTGCCTTCTCCGTTAAGGCAAATATTATCTATTAATTAGATGAATGGGCTTCCCAAGTGGCACTAGGAAACCCACCTGCCAATGCAGGAGGTATAAGAAACACAGGTTCAGTCCCTGAGTCGGCAAGATCCCCTGCAGGAGGAAATGGCAACCACTTCAGTGTTCTTGCCTCTGGAACCCCATGGACAGAGGAACCTGGTGGGTCACAGTCCATGGGATCAAAATGAGTTGGACACGACTTAGCACAGCATAGCCCAATTAGATGAATGACAAACTACAAGGGGCATTTGTCACATCTGACACATATACAGAAGTCACTGACTGGCATAGATCAGATAAGTATTATTTTCATAATTATTTTTAGCCAGTGGAAAATTGCTTCAAAAGTTTGAAACTATTGAGAACAGGTAGGTATAATACCTAGATTGAAATAGGTTGACATCATCAAAAGACCATATGCTTTTGTGTTTACACAGTATTTAAAGCTTTACAGAGCCAGCTGGCTTTATTTCATAATTACATATAAAAATGTTCAGCTAAATACTGCAAGCTTGCCAAAAATTACTTTAAATATCTTCATCCTCTGTTATTTGAATTTGCATGTTTCATAACTCTTATCCTTATAATTACTGCTTTGTTTTTCATTGTTCATCTTTTAATAAAATATCATTTACTTCGCCTAATATATTTTTTCTGCCTAGTAAATTAGCATGGATGCTTGTGAATTATGGCTTCCCTGATGGCTCAGCAAGTAAAGAACCCACCTGCAATGCAGGAGACACAGGAAACAGGGGGCTTGATCCCTGGGTGGGGAAGATCTCCTGAAGAAGGAAATGGCAACCCACTCCAGTAATCTTGCCCAGGAAATCCCATGAGCAGAGGAACCTGGTGGGCTGCAATCCATGGGGTTGCAAGAGTCAGACACAACTTAGCAATTAAATCATCTGAATTATAAACGGAAATAATCTTTTGAAGACAGATATATGTATACACACATATGTATGTATGTGTCTATATATCAACACCAGCATATTATGCTTCATATTCATATGAATCAGGGAAAAAGAAAACGTTCCACATTCCAATATGTGCCATTATCATGTAAGCATACAATACTCACTCAACAAAAACAACTATTATGACAATAAATGAGATGTATTATTTAATAATTTAATGCATACAACAGAATTTTTAATACTGAATATTCTCTTCACAGTACTTATATTAATATAGCTGAATTTTGGATGAAAGGGCTGCCATTTTTTTATTGATGTACCTCTTCTCTCTAATCCATTCTTTTTATTATAATTTTTAGTAAGATATTGCACCACCCTTCTTAAAATGTGTAAAAAATCAACATTTTCTGCCCATATGTTATGGTTTTATGAGCTTCTTTAAAAATTCCCTTTGGCCCATGGAAGACATGCATTAGTTAATAGCAAAATGAATGGCTTCTTTGTTTTATTCTCTTAAATATTTAAAAGCATTGTTTCATTCTTTTACAAAATTATATTTATATTTTAAAAGTACTCTGAATCCTTAATGTCTCCACATCATAGGAAGAAAAACCTTACACTAAAGTCATGCATAATTCATTTATGCTAGAGAAAATGATCATGAACAGCATTTACAAAATAAATGGGAAACCTTTTTTATAAAGTAAACATTTTCAGGGGCTCATTAAAACAAAGTTAAAATTTTATGTTCTTGTAATTCTAGGATTGCTTACTTTAAATAAATCAATTATGGAGACTTGAATACAAAACTCCTTTTGGATATACTGTTTATATTTTTAAAGTCTGAAATTGCATGTCTTAATTTATGAGGATAATTTTACAATTTCAGCATTTAGAGGAAAATGCCTACTCTGCTTTCTAGAATATTTTCTAAAATTCTCACTCTACTTCTTTTGCCTGGGTACTTGAAATCTAATATTGCTGTTACCAAAAGTACTACTTCATGCTCAGCCAGTTAAGATAGATTCATGGCTTAAAACTAGCTCTTAAACCATCTCTCCACCATTCAATTTTCCCAATTTTCAGTACAGCCCAACTGGTCTCTTCACCATTTTTATCATATTCCTCTGCTTTTTCCATCTACCTGTTTGTTTTTTCAGACCCAGAAGTCACTCCTTTCTCCAAAAATTGTGCATTCCTCTAAACCTACTTCAGATCAGTTCTCTTTGATAAAACATTTTCCATGCTATCTCTCCCCCAATAATTTTTCCCTTATTTGAATCCAGTTATTTTTGTGTCCCCACTCATTTGGAAATTTTTCTTTCTTTGATGTTGTTTGAACTAGCTGTTATTTATCTAATGTATGTCCTAGAACAGAGGAGAAATGTCTAATATCGTTTTCTAACTGCTACTCTGATATAATACTTACACTGTAAAATTTTGCTACTTAATTGCTGGATCTAAATTTGGGTGAATAGCTTTATTGTTCCAATTATACTCAACTGCATTTTACTACCTAGATTTCAGGGTCATTCCATTAAAAAAAAGAATGACTTATTTTTTCCATGTTTTCTGCAAGTACAATATTTATGAGGTTATCTCAGGAAACAGAGCACCCATGTTAGATTGCAGTGAACTGGTCAAGGAAATTTTGGAACTTATTCCAAATAATCAATTGCAAAAGGAGATGATTAAATCTATAAAATGATTATCTGTTAAACTGAGACAAAATATTATTAACATGCATATAACACAATATATACGTGTCTTTGGATATAAATATATAAATATATATATATATGAGAGAGAGAGGAGAATGTGTATAAATAAATTTGCATTTTAGATGGGAAATGGACTTGAAGAGGAAAATCAAACTAATTTGGTGACATTTCAGAATCCTCAGGAAACTGTTTCATTCTTTTCTGGATCAACTTAAGCAACATTGCTCTTGAAATCTCCTAAAAGCCCAGATAAACTTAACTATAATAAAACCACCTTAAACTGTAAAACAGTACAAAATATTGGCTATTATTATTTTCTATTAATTTTTTGTCTAAAGTTTAAGTTGGGTAGAATACTATCACTACCATCTAAGATATAAATAATGTTTTCTGTCACAAAACAAGGACTCAAAATTCATAATACCTCTTTTCTTCTTACAAATGACTTTATCCCAGCATTGATTTAATTATGACAGGGAGGTTTAGCGAGATAATCTCAGGATCAGAGAAAATGAGTGATGGCTTCAAATTCTAATGTTGCTACTTAAGTTTAACAAAGCACCTGCATCTCAGTCTCTCTGTCTAGAAACCTACGTAAAACCAGCTGGCACAGTTGTTTTGCGACCAAAGGTATAAAAACACCTGGCACTGTGTGTGTTTCATGAGAGACACTTAACAAGTGGAAATAATGCTATTTGCATTACTTTTTGAGAAGGAATATATTAATTTCTACCTCTGTGTTTTATTATGCCAAATAGAATCTGCTATATAATTTTCCCTTCTCTCATCCAATATCCATGACTAAACCTAATTCATCAACATGTCAGTTGCACTCTGGAAGTCTGTACCATCCTGACATCTCAAACTTTATATTCTGTAAATTACATCCTTATAAGTAAAAAGGCCTTTATGCTGATTTTTAGCATATTGAAATTTTATGTAGTAGTGATAAACCAAAATAGTCTGTTCAAGTATTGAAGGATAATGACTGATTTTATGATTTTTTTTTTCAGCTTCCAAATGCCTATATTCAATGTATGTCATGTACTTTGTTAGACAATGGGGACAAAAGGCATAAAACCCACCAAACTCTTACCTTTGGGGATATCTCAGTACTACTGAGAAGGAAAAAAGAAAATATCCATAGGGCAACTTATAAATATCATGTTAAAAATCTGGACAATATCATGAGGACTCAAAGAAGGTTGCCATGGTTTACACAGAGGGGGCAGTAAAGGAGTCAATGCCCAAGGGCCACAGATTGTCAAGAGGACAAGGACAAGTTGAAAGGTTCTATCCCAGCATAAGTAGCATGGGAAACTTTTCAACCAGATGCTGTAGCAAGGAAATGTAAATGAAAATATGAAAGACAATCTAAAACTAATAAGGCAACCTGAAAACAAAAAGAACTCTCTCTTGTAACATCTCCAGGGTAATCGTGACATAGATTTAGAAAAAGTTTTTAAAAACTTACTCCAATGACATGAAATTCTGTCTTTAACTTCCCCAACCTGATCTAAGAAAAAGTCAACAAATAGGTGTCACAGTGGTGAAGAATCTGCCTGCGAATGCAGGAGATGCAACAGGCCCAGGTTCAGTCCCTGCATCAGGAAGATCCCCTAGAGAAGGAAATAGCAACCCATGGACAGAGGAGCTGATGGGCTAAAGAGACAAACACGACTGAGCACACATTAACCCCTTTGCTACTGTGACATTAGTACTCATTCATGGAGAGTCAGCCTTGGTAAGTAGTAAAAATATTTCTAGGAAATAGAGTCTAATAGTGTAATGTGGGAGTATAGAAATGCATTTTTATATTCATATATAAAATAATCACTTGAGCCGGCACACTTAAGCGTGGCCGAGAGGAGCTACTCTGCATCCGAGGTCAGGGGCAGCAGCCTAGAGTGCCAGGCTGCAACAGCGCAGGAAGGTCGAGAGGAGCTACCCTGCGTCCAAGGTCAGGGGCGGCCAGGAGAAGCCACCTCGCGGCCAAGGCCAGGGGCGGTGACCCTGAGGAGCCACCCCGAGCTCGAGGCCAGGGGCCGCAGCTGGGAGGAGCCACCACGACCAAGGCCAGGGCTGGCGGACGGGAGGAGCAACCTGAGGAGCAGTGGCTGCGCAGGCACAGGAGGGTCTAGAGGAGCTATCCCACGTTGAAGGTCAGGAACGGCGGCGGTAAGGAGATACCCCTCGTCCAAGGTAAGAAGCAGCAGCTGTGCCTTGCTAGAGCAGCCGTGAAGAGATAACCCACGCCCAAGGTAAGAGAAACCCAAGTAAGATGGTAGGTGTTGCAAGACGGCATCAGAGGGCAGACACACTGAAGCCATACTCACAGAAAACTAGTCAATCTAATCACACTAGGACCACACCCTTCTCTAACTCAATGAAACCAAGCCATGCCTGCAGGGCAACCCAAGACAGGTGGGTCATGGTGGAGAGGTCTGACAGAATGTGGTCCACTGGAGAAGGGAATGGCAAACCACTTCAGTATTCTGGCCTTGAGAACCCCATGAACAGTAGGAAAAGGCAAAATGACAGGATACCAAAAGAGGAACTCCCCAGGTCATTAGGTGCCCAATATGCTACTGGAGATCAGTGGAGAAATAACTCCAGAAAGAATGAAGGGATGGAGCCAAAGCAAAAACAATACCCAGTTGTGGATGTGACTGGTGATAGAAGCAAGATCCGATGCTGTAAAGAGCAATATTGCATAGGAACCTGGAATGTCAGGTCCATGAACCAAGGCAAATTGGAAGTGGTCAAACGAGATGGCAAGGGTGAACATCAACATTCTAGGAATCAGTGAACTAAAATGGACGGGAATGGGTGAATTTAACTCAGATAACCATCATATCTACTACTGCGGGCAGGAATCCCTCAGAAGAAATGGAGTAGCCATCATGGTCAACAAAAGAGTCTGAAATGCAGTACTTGGATGCAATCTCAAAAATGACAGAATGATCTCTGTTCATCTCCAAGGCAAACCATTCAATATCACAGTTATCTAAGTCTATGCCCCAAGCAGTAACACTGAAGAAACTGAAGCTGAACAGTTTTATGAAGACCTAGAAGAACTTTTAGAACTAACACCCTAAAAAGATGTCCTTTTCATTATAGGGGACTGGAATGCAAAAGTAGGAAGTCAAGAAACACCTGGAGTAACAGGCAAATTTGGCCTTGGAATGCGGAATGAAGCAGGGCAAAGACTAATAGAGTTTTGCCAAGAAAATGCACTGGTCATAGCAAACACCCTCTTCCAACAACACAAGAGAAGACTCTACACATGGACATCACCAGATGGTCAACACCAAAATCAGATTGACTATATTCTTTGAAGCCAAAAATGGAGAAGCTCTATACAGTTAACAAAAACAAGACCAGGAGCTGACTGTGGCTCAGATCATGAACTCCTTATTGCCAAATTCAGACTCAAATTGAAGAAAGTAGGGAAAACGGCTAGACCATTCAGGTATGACCTCAATCAAATCCCTTATGATTATACAGTGGAAGTGAGAAATAGATTTAAGGGCCTAGATCTGATAGATAGAGTGCCTGATGAACTATGGAATGAGGTTCGTGACATTGTACAGGAGACAGGGATCAAGACCATCCCCATGGAAAAGAAATGCAAAAAAGCAAAATGGCTGTCTGGGGAGGCCTTACAAATAGCTGTAAAAAGAAGAGAGGTGAAAAGCAAAGGAGAAAAGCAAAGATATAAGCATCTGAATGCAGAGTTCCAAAGAATAGCAGAAAGAGATAAGAAATCCTTCTTCAGCGATCAATGCAAAGAAATAGAGGAAAACAACAGAATGGGAAAGACTAGAGATCTCTTCAAGAAAATTAGAGATACCAAGGGAATATTTCATGCAAAGATGGGCTCGATAAAGGACAGAAATGGTATGGACCTAACACAAGCAGAATATATTAGGAAGAGGTGGCAAGAATACACAGAAGAACTGTACAAAAAAGATCTTCATGACCCAGATAATCATGATGATGTGATCACTAATCTAGAGCCAGACATCTTGGAATGTGAAGTCAAGTGGGCCTTAGAAAGCATCACTACGAACAAAGCTAGTGGAGGTGATGGAATTCCAGTTGAGCTGTTTCAAATCCTGAAAGATGATGCTATGAAAGTGCTGCACTGAATATGCCAGCAAATTGGGAAAACTCAGCAGTGGCCACAGGACTGGAAAAGGTCAGTTTTCATTCCAATTCCAAAGAAAGGCAATGCAAAACAATGCTAAAACTACCACACAATTGCACTCATCTCACATGTTAGTAAAGTCATGCTCAAATTCTCCAAGCCAGGCTTCAACAATACGTGAACCGTGAACTTCCTGATGTTCAAGCTGGTTTTAGAAAAGGCAGAGGAACCAGAGATCAAATTGCCAACATCCGCTGGATCATGGAAAAAGCAAGAGAGTTCCAGAAAAACATCTCTTTCTGCTTTATTGATTATGTCAAAGCCTTTGACTGTGTGGATCACAATAAACTGTGGAAAATTCTGAAAGAGATGGGAATACCAGACCACCTAACCTGCCTCTTGCGAAATCTGTATGCAGGTCAGGAAGCAACAGTTAGAACTGGACATGGAACAACAGACTGGTTCCAAATAGGAAAAGGAGTACGTCAAGGCTGTACAGTGTCACCCTGCTTATTTAACTTATATGCAGAGTATATCATGAGAAATGCTGGACTGGAAGAAACACAAGCTGGAATCAAGATTGCCGGGAGAAATATCAATAACCTCAGATATGCAGATGACACCACCCTTATGGCAGAAAGTGAAGAGGAACTAAAAAGCCTCTTGATGAAAGTGAAAGAGGAGTGTGAAAAAGTTGGCTTAAAGCTCAACATTCAGAAAATGAAGACCATGGCATCTGGTCCCATCGCTTCATGGGCAATAGATGGGGAAACAGTGGAAACAGTGTCAGACTTTATTTTGGGGGGCTCCAAAATCACTGCAGATGGTAACTGCAACCATGAAATTAAAAGATGCTTACTCCTTGGAAGAAAAGTTATGACCAACCTAGATAGCATATTGAAAAGCAGAGACATTACTTTGCCGACTACGGTCCGTCTAGTCAAGGCTATGGTTTTTCCTGTGGTCATGTATGGATATGAGAGTTGTACTGTGAAGAAGGCTGAGCGTCGAAGAATTGATGCTTTTGAAATGTGGTGTTGGAGAAGACTCTTGAGAGTCCCTTGGACTGCAAGGAGATCCAACCAGTCCATTCTGAAGGACATCAACCCCGGGATTTCTTTGGAGGGAATGATGCTAAAGCTGAAGCTCCAGTACTTTGGCCACCTCATGCGAAGAGTTGACTCATTGGAAAAGACTCTGATGCTGGGAGGGATTGGGGCAGGAGGAGAAGGGGACGACTGAGGATGAGATGGCTGGATGGCATCACTGACTCGATGGACATGAGTCTGATTGAACTCCAGGAGATGGTGATGGACAGGGAGGCCTGGCGTGCTGCAATTCATGGGGTCGCAAAGAGTCGGACACAACTGAGTGACTGAACTGAAATGAACTGATAAAATAATCAAAGTCATGCTGAAAGCAAATTTTCTGTCTACACAGAAGGAAAAGCGCCCCCACACAGGGCATAATCATTTCATTTCTTCAAATTGTCTTTCCTCTTATCTGAATGTATGCATATTATGTATTCTCCTTTTTCTATTCTTTAACATAGCTAACCATTTGCACTGTTTTGCATCCATTTATCAGATACTTGAGCTTCGCTGATGGCTCAGTGGTAAAGAACCCACCTACCAATGTAGGAGATACGGGTTTGATCTCTGGGTCGAGAAGATCCCCTGGAGGAGGAAATGGCAACCCACTCCAGTATTCCTGAGTGGGGAATCCCATGCACAGAGGAGCCTGGCAGGCTACAGTCCATGGGGCTGCAAAGAGTGAGGCATGACTGAGCAAACACACAACAACCAGACACTTGTGTTCATTGAACACTTTCTAATTTAAATGCAAGACATTGAGTAACATGCTGAGAGAGGTGAAGTTGCATGAAGGGTTTTAAATGGTTGCCTAAACATTATGTAGCAAATGAGAAAGATTTAAATAAAATGAAGGGAGAGCTGAGATAGGTTTAGAGAGTGATACTATCACTTGGAGTGAAGAGGTGTTTTTTGCCTAACTAACTGCTCAGATTTTATCTATATAAATGAAAAACATGAAAATGAAATCATTTTAAATCTAAAGTCTTTTCTTTTTTTATAGTTCTGCAGAATATGTTTCAATAAGGAATGAACTGTTAGTTGCTACATCTTCTTAATCACATTAGAGGTCCAAATGACAGTGCCAGGCTTGATTCCATCATAGCAGGGACACAGAGATCAGACAAGTGTGCAGAATCTCCTTTCTTTTGGATGAGCAACTGCTATTATGGAAGTGAGAGTGTCCTTCCAGTATGCTCACCCAGGAACCTTTCTCAGCTAGGCAGATGGCAGAGCTCATTGACTATGCTGACAATCTGCAGATAAATGGCAGTTTTACTTGGCCAATCTATGCACTGCTGAAAATCAGGAAAAGAGTAAAAATACACACACACACAAAAAAGTATGCATCTGAAAAGAATGAGGACAGTCATAGTTAGAAATAGTGTAAGACCTTGCCTATCATGTTGACAAAGCTTAACTCCAGAAGTCATGCAACAATATTACTAGGAACCAAACTGATAGACTTCTCCCACACAGTGAAATTTAAAAAAAAAAAAAAAAGGAAATAGATTCAGCTAAATAGGAGAATATAGAAATACAAGTCAAATGAAGGAAAACAATTGACTTTAGACTGAAAAATGGATTTTTCTTAGGTGTGTGTTTTTTTAATTTTTAATTGGAGGATAATTCTTTCAAACATTGTGTTGGCTTCTGCCATACAACAGTGTCAATCAGCCACAAGTATGCATATGTCCCTTCCCTCTTGAGCCTCCCCACCACCCTCCACCCCATCCTGCCCCTCTAGGTCATCACAGAGCGCCACGCTGAGCTCCCTGTGTCCATACAGCAGCTTCCCACTGGCTATCTATTTTACACATGGTAGTGTACATATGTCAATGCTTCTCTCTCAATTTGTCCCACCCTCTCCTGTTCCTGCTGTGTCCAAAGTCTGCTCTCTACATCTCTATTCCTGCCTTGCAAATCGGTTCATTAGTACCATTTTTCTAGATTCTGTGTACACGTGTTAGTATACAAAATTTGATTTTATGACTTATTTCACTCTATATAACAGGCTTTAGGTTGATCCACCTCACTAGAACTGACTCAACTGTGTTCATTTTACGACCAAGTAATATTCCATTGTATATATGTGCCACAGATTGTTTATCCATTCATCTGGCAATGGACATCTAGGGTGCTTCCACATACTTGCTGTTGTAAATAGTGTTGCTGTGAACATTGGGGTACCATGTTTTCTTCAATTATGGTTTTTTCGGGGTATATGCATATATGAGTAGCATTTGGATTTCTCGGTCATATGCTAGTTTTATCCCTAGTTTTTTAAGGTATGTATTTTTTTTTCATTTTTTTACAGAAAAAAAATTAGCTTCCTGCTTATTCTCAGTTTGTATGCTGAAATTTGTATTATCAAAGTTGTCTAAAGAAGGATAATGTGGCTTTAGTGATTTTACCATGTGGATAATATTTCAAATACATGCAGGTGATACAGTTACATGTTTTACTTTCTTTAGTATTTTGAGATTTTTGAATAATCAGTGGGTTTCTGTTGCCATACACTAATGCTTTTCATTTTCTTCCTTCTCATTGTTTAACAGTTTTAAAGCTGTCACCCATGTTCAATCATTCTCATAATCTCATCTTCTTTTCTCATCCCCTCAAAGCACAAAGTATCAAAATGTTCTAGGATTTTGCATTCAGAAGAATGCAGGCTCCATGGAAGCAGGCTGCTGCCTTGTTTATTTCCCTTTTATAAGCTCCTTGGTATCTTGCAGGAGTGGAGATTCTCCTCCTCATCTTCTTGAAGTCAAGTGTTAATATCAAGATCTACAGTGTTTCAATGGATTCTGAAGTTCTCATTAAAACAAAAACTAGAATTCCAAATTTCATTTCCACATATTTATCTATAAAGTGACCATGTGAGACCCTTGGATTTCTTTTGTCTTAAAATCTTCTTAGGCAGGAAAGGATTAATTATCCTAACATGTCTTTCACACAGGGGTGAAATGCACTATTATAAAATCTTAGTGGGAGCCTCTCTGATTTATGAGAAGAAGTTCTACTCCATTAAAGGCACAAGCCTACAGAGTGTTCTGTCTAAAACCATTTGACCTCTGGGTTATCCCTGACAGGCAGACCTGGGAAGAACAGCAGGACCAGTGAGTAGACATTATTCTAAGATAACTGAGAGCTGTGCTAGCTGACTTCTCCTCTGGCCTCACTGCAAATAGGAACAGCCACTGTCCACATGGCACAAGGCCGTGATAGTCACAAGGTCCTCTTGACAAAAAAAACTGTAAAATCTCGATTTGCTTTCACCCAGTCCAACATCATTACAGTTTTAATGCCCTTAAGTGCTCTTTAGCTAGCTTAAGACATTATTTAAGTTTAAGCAGATAATTAATTTCCTACCAAAGTAGCTGAGATTAGCTGATCCAGTTATTCATTGCTAACCATCTGCAGAAGAATTTTGGCAAAATAAGAAAAACAATGAGATAGTTTAGGTGGCAGAGTAAGATAGGAAGTTTCCAGGAGTACTGAACTTTATCAGGCAGGGTAAGTGTTCCAATTTCTAACCAAGTTGAGATGAGAAAGTAAGATGAGAAGTGTTTGTGAGCTATGGATACATTTGAAGGAGAGGGCTGGGTATGTTGGTCATCTAGTGACAACTTAAGAGTTTTGTGCCCTTTCTAAAAGAACTATGCAAATACCCCTGTCAACCATCACAACCTATACATGTCTTTGGAAGAAGAAAATTTTCACATATGCTGAAAGTAATGAACCGTAAATCTTTTCTGCACTCCCTTTCCCAATGCAACAAATTATTTTACAAACGCCATCTGTATATGGCACAGGGGAGCTGTTTTCCCCCAGCAACTGGACTTTACAAACCTAGCTGATACGGAGGTGGATAGAGGGAGTGGAGGAAGTGATGAGCGTGAAGAGTAGGCAGCTGAACCAGAAGAATCACCTATTAACAGTAGAAAGACCAACACCCCCTAAACACATAGAACTTTATCCTTTTTTCTAACCCATAACAGCTAAGGGGAAATTACCTTCTAGAAGAATTATATCCTGCTCTTTACTCTGCATGCAGTGATTGTTCGTTGTTAAATCATACAAGATAGTCCAATAATACATGTACTATAGTGAGAACAGAAAAGAATTATTTGTTAAAGCAAGGGAATAATTTCAGGGTTGGGGGGCATGATAGCAGTTTTCTTAAATTAGATTTTCTATTTGCTGAGCAGAACTTTAATTATGCATTGTGTAGTCAATAGTCAGCATTCATTGTGTAGTCAATAGTCAGCATTCTTGCATCCAATTTTTAAGCAGAATTTGAAGATAACAGAGTACTTATCTCATGGTAGTAGCCTTTTAAGAAGCTTAATTTGTGCACATGTGTTTCTAGCTAGACTTAAATGTAAGACAGTATTGGGGAGAAAACATAAGCGTTTGTGGTTCATCTTGATTCAAAGAGTGTTTGGCCATGCAGGGAATTGTTACATAGATCTGAAGAGCTTGTGTTAAGCCCCCCTCCCTGAGTGAAGTGCTCAGTGATTAACTGAGTGCAAAGTACAAAGTGATGTTGTTATTAATATATTTTTAACTTCAGCCAACATTCATTCAGGTAGGTACTCTACTAGGGGTTCAAGTGATTAAAAATAAATAAGAGGGCTCTATTCTTGAAAAGCCTCACATACTGGAAAAAAATAATGGATAAACAAATACATAATTTTAAAAGAATAATGTAAGTAAATTCTCTGCAAAGTGGTCAAATTGTTAGGAAGCATGAAAGGCTAATTCTGCCTATAACACAACACAAGCAGGATGCAATGTCAATTCTCTGGGCCTGTTTGAGACAAGGTTCTTATGGTTGCAATAGCAACAGAGACAAAATTTATTCAACAGAAGGGCCTATGACTAAATGGGAAAAAAGAGAACTGTTTGATGAAATGAAAACTGCAGAGACAGTGTGACAGAATCAAGAGCCATGTCCGTAACACAGTAGGAGAGACAGACGTAACAGCAGGTACCCCAGCAAATGTACATAAAGCAAAATTTAACGTGTTTGGAGAAAAGCACATTCCAGATCCTGTCTGCAGCCTTCTCTTGTTGGCTGGGCAGGAGCCAACCTGTGAAATGGGTGCAGGCCACCCCAGCAGACATGGGGGTCAGGCTGAGGCTATCAGCACTTCCAGAGCACAGAGTGACAGGCGAGTCCTGGAAAGTCAGCAAACAAGGCTGAAGTGTGGGGACAGGCGGGGGACCTAGTGGGGAAGTCAGAGATAACTTCCCTGGGAATTTTGCTCCATCTCACGGGTCCCAGAGGTCAGCAGGCTATACCGAGATAGAGCTGCATTTAACGTGGATTGCCCCAAAGACAGTTGCTTCCAAATGTGATATAATGCAAAACATTCCACAAGGAGGAAGTGTTGCTTAGCTTTGATTTTAGAAGTATTGTCAAATGCGCTGGCCAAGGGAAAGCTTTATCTCCAGGAATGTTCACCATCCCAGGAGGGTCTCTACACTTGTGGTGTTTGTTTTTATTATTGGTACCATTTCAACCATCGCAAGCGTAGCATGTCTTAGATATTAGCATAAACTGAACAGTGCTTATGAAACATTCAGTCATTGCACATTCCTGCCTTCATGTGTCCTCCAACGGAAATATGTCTAAAGATCCAAGACTCATCAAAACTATAAGATTATATATACACATATTAGAGGAAGATTTATCATGGTAATAAAAAATGAACAGAAATTTCAGGGTAGGAGCCTTTGCACAGTGACATGTTCCTATAGGGGAAAGGAGGACAATAAAGGAGAGGCAAGGGTTTCAGTTTATTCCCTTGCCTTTAACTAAAAGGGATAGTTGGATAACAATGGTATTAACATGTCAATTTGTATTAATACTAATGTTATCATCATAAAGATAAATAATACCAATAGCTTCATTATTGAGGGCTTCCCTGGTGGCTCAGACAGCAAAGAATCTGCCTGCAATGCAGGAGACCTGAGTTCTATCCCTGGGTTGGGAAGATCCCCTGGAGAAGGGAATGGCAACCCACTCCAGTATTGCTGCTTGGAGAATTCCATGGACAGAGGACTCTGGTGGACCACAGTCCATGGGGTCGCAAAGAGGCACAAATGAATGACTAACACTTTGCTCTCTTATTCGTTATGGACAAGGCACCACGCTACTCTACGCATAGAATGCTCATTTTCAATTTGTAGTCATTCAGTGGATTACTTCATCCTTCACACTCTAGAGATTCAGGTGGGTGCTTTATGTATACCCACCATTCTACAAATAAGCTTTTAAAGTCCACAGAAGTTACATCACCCATTGATAACCAATCAAGTAGAAGTGGCTGAGCATCAGTCTGACTTTCCAGCCTGTGCTTTCATCACGATGGTTGTGCCATCAATTAAGATGAAAGTTCAGTACAAGCTCAGGGACAGCAATGCCTGCTGTTGACAAGAATGAGAGTTGCAGCACTGTAGGATCCCCTCGTGGCCACATAGAGAAGAAAGTTGACTTCAGAGACTGAAGCCTGGGGGCACAGAGAGTCTCTGAGTTCTCAGCACTGAAGTGCTTGTCCTTTTGAAAAGGCTTAGTGTTATCTTCTGTGTCTTCGTTCACTTTGAACCCTCAGCATTTCTCATTCCCTGTTGCTCGTTCTAACTCCTCTGAAATTCACGAGACGCGTGGCTTCTCTACTTCTTGGGGACACCTTCCACGGTTCCTCGGTCTGGGTGATGTGTTCTGTAGAGTCATCACATTCTGCACCTTGGTGACCACTGTCTTTCCACATAGTAATCTAGTTAGTTTGTTGTGTGTCTGTCTGCCTCTCTTAGGGGACTGTGAACCCTTTGAGGGGAGAAAAAAATGGCCTTAGGTATTTGCGACACTCTGGGATTAGCCTGTTTCCAGCATCCGAGTTCAAATAAGCTTTCTTTTTTTTTTTTTAAGTTTTAATTTAAAATTACATTTGAAGGATAATTGCTTTACAATATTGTGCTGGTTTCTGGCATACATCAACATGAATCAGCCACAGGAAAACATAAGTCCCCTCCCTCTTGAGCCTCCTTCCTACGTTGCACGTACCCCAGTGTCTGTTGCAGTATTATTTACAATAGCTAGGATATGGGAGTGACAGAGTTAAAGCTTAGGCAGCCCCATCCAAGGCCCTTTGAGGAGGTGGTGACCATTCTCACTCAGGCTGCCCTTTAGCCTTGTGTAACAACTTATCCTGCCCCAGAACTGGCCTTTCTTTAGGGTCACATAGCACAATGTCTTACTCATGGAAATGCTTTCCTTAGGCTCTATATTAATAATTATAATTGGAACAAATCTTGCCTGGGAACCTGTTTCTCAGGGCTTACACCCCTGATTACACAGCAACAGAGTATCACACCCAGAGACATTGCCTGGAACCCTGTTTTCCCTAGCTAATCTTGTGCCAAAGTTATCTTAAGATGTATGCCTTGGGAAAGGGTCTGGTGGAACTCTTACAACTTTGAGGTATCCTTTTTATCTATTCTCAGCAGCTCGTTGAGAAGTGTATAAGGTCCCACTTAAAGTACTGGGGCGGGTAGTCTCCTGCCCCCTTCTGATGTCTATGTCAGAAGATTTTTCTGTCACTTTCACTTTAAAGAAAATCTACACAGAGTTCTGAGTAACTGAGACCGTTTTGGGTCCCAGAGTTAAATCTTCTCCTTCAGAGACCACGAATCTGGCCACACCATTCACTGTAAGCTTCCAGGAGCAACCTAGATGTCCAGCAACAGATGAATGGATATAGAAGCTGTGTCACATATATACAATGGAATATTACTTAGCCATAAAAAGGAATGCATTTGAGTCAGTGCTAATGAGGTAAATGAACCTAAAGCCTATTATACAGAGTGAAGTAAGTCAGAAAGAGAAATAAAGAAGCTGGCTAACTCTGTTGTAGAGATGACTTGTGACAGAGGCTAGATGAACGTATCTATTGCATTCTTTTAAATTACTGAGTAGACTTCATCTATAGAAAAAAAGGTCTGATATTGAAGATATGTGCAGTCATTTTGGTATTCACGGGGAACCTTGGAGATTGGTTCCAGGGTCCAAAATCTAAGGATGCTCAAGTCCTTATAGAACAGCACAGTATTTGCATGTAAACTATTTATCAGTAATTCCTCCTGTATACCTTAAATCATATCCAAATTACGTATAATACCTAACACAATGAAAATGCTATATAAATAGTTGCCAATATATGGAAAATTCAAGTTTTCCTTTTTGGAATTCTCTGAATTTCCCATCCCCCACCCCCATATATTCAATCCACAGTTGATTCAGTCTACAGGTACAGAATCCACAGCTATGGAGGGCCGAGAGAGAGAGAGAGTGAGAGAGTGAGAGTGTGTGTGTGTGTGTGTGGGGGGGGGGGGTTATATTCATCACAGTGAAGTGGAATCCTATCTTCCTAGATTCCATATGTGGAGGGAGGGGACATATGTATACCTGTCACTGATTCATGTTCTTTTAGGGCAGAAACCAACACAACATTGTAAAGCAATTATCCTACAATAAAAAATAAATTTAAAAAATAATTGAAAAGAAGCATCAGTACTTAGAGTTAAGATGCAACTATAAAAATAGGTCACCCCTACATGTTATAGGCACTCAAACGGTAGGTGAGAACTTTGGTATTCTAATAAAGTGTTTTCATTGATAGAAAAAAAAAGAGATTTAATGACCAATTGTCATAGATATTGAGGAATAAATTACTTCAATGAATATAAAGTAGCTAGATTATATTAGCTTTATTTTATTCTTATCAAAAATATCCTGTAATTCTATGTTGTTTTGAATGAGTAAAGAGTGGAGAACAGTGCTTCAGGGTGGACATTTCTAAGCCTATCCTTACTAACCGTTCCACAGAGGCCTGGCCTCTGTGCTGCATTAATAAAACAATGGAGTCTGACACAACACAAGGACATGTGTTGGTCATACGGTGATCTGGTGCTGTGGGTAGTGTGATGGCCAAGGCAGAGCTGGAGTGGGAGATGAGAGGACACATTTATCTTGACGAAGACACAGTATCCATCCCTGGATATGGCAAACAAAATCAAGAGCAATCTACAACACACCAACAAGCGAGGACAGAACCAGAAGATTACTGTAACCACAAGCTTCTCTGAAAGAGAATTTTCCAAAACTATTTCATTGGAAGAGCTGATCACTGACATAGCAGAAAGGTTAGCACCCAAGAAATTCCACCAGTGTGAGACAGCTTTGTTACTTTGATGTCAACGGTGACCTGGGTCACCTAAAGAAGTTGAAGACTGAAACCAAGAACCAACTTTCGAAAAACTCCAGAGATCCAACTTCTGGGCATGTGGAAAGGAACTGTGGCTCAGGACAGCAGCTATTTACCAACCAGTAAGGATTTTAACAACCACTGCAGGTGCCCTGGTGGGAATAGGCTGCCCACCAAGCACATATGCTACAAAGTAGAGACCTCAGGGGAGGATCTATTTCTTCCTCCATAAGAAATAAGCTGAGTCCTTAGCTGATCTCTTTAGACAGAGTCAAGATCTACTTGGTTCTAGGTTTGGCTGATATTCTACTGTCCCCTATTAGACAGGCAGACCTCCCCCCCAGCCTCCTGGCCCACTTGTCCTTGACTTCTGCTCTCATCCTGCCCCACATTCAGCTGGACCCCCTGAAGCTAAGGCTTTCCTGTATGTAAGGAGTGCTCATTTCTGGCTTCCATCGATGCTGACCCCTGAGAAATGACTTCTCTCTCTCCGACTCAGGCCTGTAGCTTTCTATTTACACAGGCTTAGCTGGTCCCCTCCTTGGCTGCAGATGTAGAGAGAGGCAAAATCTGCTTCCTCGGCAGGCTGGCAGGGAATCTGGAAGGGGGAAGGGTAGCTTCTTATTTACAGTACAATCTGGAAACAGGTTTCCTCATTACACAGAAACTTGGCCACCTGGACACTTCCTATATCACAGCCTTAACACACTGCCTGCTCCACACTTGCAGCAGCTCATGGGTTTTCAAATTAATCACCACACTCCCTCTGCTGTGCACTGAGAGCTGATATTATATGGGGCTGAACCACCCTTTCTCACAGCAGTGAGAGAATACCTGAGTCTGTGATGCTTCTAAGCCACCCACCAAATTCCTCGATCTGTCTCTGCACTGAACTGTTTCTCAGCCTCATTGGATTGATTTAATAATAAATAATAAATGATGTTTCTGGCCTACAATGGGTTTACCAGATAGCACTAGTGATAAGGAATCTGCCTGCCACTGCAGAAGACGTCAGAGATGTGGGTTCAATCCCTGGGTCAGAGAGATCCCCTCGAGAAGGAAATGGCAACCCACTCCAATACTCTTGCCTGGAGAATCCCATGGACAGAGGGGCATGGCAGGCTACAGTCCATAGGGTCACACGGAGTCAGACACGACTGAAGTGACTTAGCACACACTGGGCCATGATGTAAATAAGTCAGTTCAGTTCATCCATTCAGTTGTGTCTGAATCTTTGCGACCAAATGGACTGTAGCACGCCAGGCTTCCCTGTCCTTCAATAACTCCAGGAGCTTGCTCAAACTCATGTCCATTGAGTCAGTGATGCCATCCAACTATCTCATCCTCGGTCGTCCCCTTCTCCTCCTGCCCCAATCCCTCCCAGCATCAGAGTCTTTTCCAATGAGTCAACTCTTCGCATGAAGTGGCCAAAGTACTGGAGTTTCAGCTTTAGCATCAGTCTTTCCAATGAATATTCAGGACTTATTTCCTTAAGGATGGACTGATTGGATCTCCTTGCAGTCCAAGGGACTCTCAAGAGTCTTCTCCAACACAACAGTTCAAAAGCATCAGTTCTTTAGCACTCAGCTTTCTTTATATTCCAACTCTCACATCCATACATGACTACTGGAAAAACCACAGCTTTGACTAGATGGACCTTTGTTGGCAAAGTAGAGCATCTGCTTTTTAATATGATATCTAGGTTGGTCACAGCTTTCCTTCCAAGGAGCAAGCATCTTTTAATTTCATAGCTGCAGTCACCATTAGCAGTGATTTTGGAGCCCAAAAAATAAAGTCTGTCACTCTTTCCATTGTTTCCCTGTATATTTGCCATGAAATGTTGGGAGTGGATGCCATGATGTTCATTATTTTAATGTTCTTAAGCCAGCTTTTTCATTCTCCTCTTTCACTTTCATCAAGAGGCTCTTTAGGACCTCTTCACTTTCTGTCATGAGGCTGGTATCATCTGCATATCTGAGGTAACATATTTCTCCCAGCAATCTTGATTCCAGCTTGTGTTTCATCTAGCCTGGCATTTCACATAATGTAATCTGCATATAAGTTAAATAAGCAGGGTGACAATATACAGCCTTGATGTACTCCTTTTCCAGTTTGGAACCAGTCTGTTGTTCCATGTCCAGTTTTTACTGTTGCCTCTTGACCTCCATACAGATCTCTCAGGATGCAGGTTAGGTGGTCTGGTATTCCCATCTCTTTAAGAATTTTCCACAGTTTATTGTGATCCACACAGACAAAGGCTTTGGCATAGTCAATAAAGGAGAAATAGATGTTTTTCTGGAACTCTCTCACTTTTTTGATGATCCAGTGGATGTTGGCAATTTGATCTCTGGTTCCTCTGCCTTTTCTAAAACCAGCTTGAACATCTGGAAGTTCATGGTTCATGTTTCACTGAAGCCTGGCTTGGAGAATTTTGAGCATTACTTTACTAGCATGTGAGAAGAATGCAATTGTGAGGTAGTTTGAGCATTCTTTGGCATTGCCTTTCTTTGGGATTGGAATGAAAACTGACCTTTTCCAGTCCTGGGGCCACTGCTGAGTTTTCCAAATTTGCTGGTATGTTTAGTGCAGCACTTTCACAGCATCATCTTTTAGGTTTTGAAATGGCTCAAATGGAATTCTATCACCTCCACTAGCTTTGTTTGTAGTGATGCTTCCTAAGTCACACTTGACTTCACGTTCCAGGATGTCTGGCTCTAGATGAATGATCACACCATCGTGATTATCTGGGTCATGATCTTTTTTGTATAGCTCTTCTGTGTATTCTTTCCAACTCTTCTTAATCTTCTGCTTCTTTTAGGTCCATACCATTTCTATCCTTTACTGTGCCCACTTTTGCATGAAAAGTTCCCTTGGTATCTTTAATTTTCTTGAAGAGATCTCTAGTCTTTCCTATTCTATTCTTTTCTTCTATTTCTTTGCATTGATCATTGAGGAAGGCTTTCTTATCCCTCCTTGCTACTTTTTGAAACTCTGCTTTCAAATGGGTGTATCATTCCATTTCTCCTTTGCCTTTAGCTTCTCTTCTTTTCTCAGGTATTTTTAAGGCCTCCTCAGACCACCATTTTGCCTTTTTGCTTTTCTTTTTCTTGGGGATGATATAAATAGCCAGCTAGTTTTGGTTTTGCCTTCCCTTTTGTCTTTCAGTGATTTCTAATTGTAATCTCTCCCCACACTTTCTTCACCTTTGATCCATCTTTCTCTTTTATTTATTGATTGTTTTGTTTTTAATATCTCTCATTCAGGATCTGTAACTGCTGACAATAACTCCTCACTTCCATGAATTTTTGGTGCTGATGTTACTAACCTTGTCTTGCTGAAGAATATTTTTAAGTCTCCACTGATATTTTCACAGAGACACATGCAGCCTTTTCATCTGGGATTGGGCCACATGAGTCATCCACTTGTTTTGGAGAGGATGTATATGCAGATTCCTTTAAAAACTAGGAATAAAAATACTGTGACCCAGAAATCCCACTACTGAGCACATACTCTGAGAAAACCTTAATTCAAGAGGACACATTTACCCCAATATTCACTGTAGCATTATTTACACAGCCAGGACATGGAAGCAACCTAGGTGTCCATCAACGGATGAATGGATAAAGAATCTGTGGTACATATATACAATGGGCTATAACTTGGCCATAAAAAGGAATGAATTTGAGTCAGTTGTAGTTAGGTGGATAAACCTAGAGCCTGTTAAACAAAGCAAGTCAGAAAGAGAAAAACAAATGCCATATATTAATGCATATATATATATATATGCATATATGTATATATATGTGGGATCTAGAAAAATGGTTCTAATGAACCATTCCTGCAAGGCAAGAATAGAGACACAGACATAAAGAATAGACTTGTGGACCCAGTGGGGGAAGGAGAGAGTGGGGCGAATTGAGAGAGGAACACTGACTCAGACACCGACACCCTGCCACGCGTGAAACAGGCAGCTAGTGGGAACCCGCAGCACAGTGCAGGTGAGCTCAGCGTGGTGTTCTGCGAGGACCTAGATGAGTGGCATGTGGGGTGGGAGGCTCAGGAAGCAGGGAGTATATATATAACTACCTATAGCTGATTCACATTGCTGTACCGCAGAATCCAGCACAACACTGTAAGGCAATTATCCTCCAATTAAAAATAATTTTTTTAAATAGTTGGGGTGGGGGGGATTGATGAAACACAGATTTGGCCTAATTATGGACCATCAGGCCAGTCTCCAGGAGGAATCATCAGCAGGAGTTACTTCTTACTCTTTCCACTTCCATGCAGCACCCAGTTTCAGCCCACTTCAGAAAAGATGGCTATGCTCTGTGCCACATGCAAAGCTTTTTCTCTGTCCCATGCAAGGCTTTAGGAGGCTTTTAGGCCAGACACGACTGGGCGACTTCGCTTTCACTTTTCACTTTCATGCACTGGAGAAGGAAATGGCAACCCACTCCAGTGTTCTTGCCTGGAGAATCCCAGGGACAGGGGAGCCTGGTGGGCTGCCGTCTATGGGGTCGCACGGGGTCGGATACGACTGAAGTGACTTAGCAGTAGCAGTAGCAGCAGTAGGAACTACTTATAGATTGGGGCTCTGTGTCCTTTGGTCTTCAGAGGTGGTTTATTCCCAATAACTAATGGCCAATGAGAGCACAGCTTGAAGGCAGCCACGGGAGGGGGAACAGTACTTTCTATGTCATCTTTAACAAGCCCTCCCCCCCTACAAAGTTCCATACATGGACATGTCTCAAGGTCAAAGGGTAAGTCCAAACGCTTTTCTGCCAGTGACTCTATGGGTGAACCCTCAACAGGCCATAATCTAAAAAAAATAGCCCTTTATACATGAATACTTTTTTTTTAGTTTTAGAGTCATTTATATTTTCTGGAACATTCACAGAGTCAGCAAGTTATAAAACACTTCCTGTGACATCTGGCCTTCCATATGACCAGAGAGGAAAGAAAAAGGCAGGTTGCTCTCATACAGACAGCTCTTTGGCCAGCAGGGCGGAAAGCATCTTCCCACTGCTGTTTTGCTGACGATAATGTAATATTAAGTGACAGCCTCCCAAACAGTCGCACAACAGATGAGAATCTAGGAAGCAGGAAAAAGGAAAAGGGATCCTGGTATACCCTCCACAACCCTAATGCCTCACACCAAACACTCACTGTTGGCCGGGGGAGATGAATCAAGATGTAGGTGACTGGAGGCAGACCTAAGTGAGGAAAACTGCACCACAGTCAAGCCGGAGGGTTTGACTCTGAGCCTGTTTCTTTCTTCCTGAGCCACTGGGGTCCACATCCCAGGATCCATATCCCATAAGCCATCCAGCTTAACAACATCCTTCTCATCTAAGGACTGCATGTGACCCAAGGCTGCCATGTGCCCAGCAAGGAAAACACAGGAAATGACTGTTAATGTTTCGGGGTTGAAAATACATCTAGAACCCTGGACACACTAGAAACCCTATTAGCTATTCACAAAAAATTCCCAGAATTGAATATGTATCTGGGTTATGTTCTCCAGTATCTGCCAACCACCTTCAGCTTCTGGGTTTGACACTTCCTCAGGAATGACTCAGAAAACCAACAGCATTTAGGGTGTATGAGTTACTCAACATGCTCTGATGTAATAACTTGAGGAAATTTAATAAGTAATAAATAAAATTTAACAAACAAAAAGAATGAAATAATGCCATTTTTAGCAACATGGATGGACCTAGATATTATCATACTAATTGAAGTAAGTCAGACAAAGACCAGATCATATAAATCACTTATATGTGGAATCTAAAATATGGCACAAGTGAACTTACTTACAAAACAAAAACAGACTCTCAGACATAGCAAACAAACTTATGGTTATCAAAGGGGAAAGGGGAAGGGATAAATAGGAGCTTGGGATTAACAGATACACATTACTGTTTGCTAAGTGATTTCAGTCGTATCCAACTCTGTGCGACCCCATAGATGGCAGCCCACCAGGCTCCCCCGTCCCTGGGATTCTCCAGGCAAGAACACTGGAGTGGGTTGCCATTTTCTTCTCCAATGCATGAAAGTGAAAAGTGAAAGTGAAGTCGCTCCATCATGTCCGACTCTTTGCGATCCCATGGACTGCAGCCTACAAGGCTCCTCCATCCATGGGATTTTCCAGGCAAGAGTACTGGAGTGGGGTGCCATTGCCTTCTCTGACATTACCGTATATAAAATAGATAAACAATAGGGATCTACTGTATAGCACAGGAAACATTAAATATTTTGCAATAATGTGTAAAAAGCTATGACAAATCTATTTGTCGTATTATTAAATGTCAGTGTATTTAAAAGCAGAGACATCACTTTGCTGACAAAGGTCTGTATAGCCAAAGCTACAGTTTTTCCAGTAGTCATGTACAGATGTGAGAGCCAGACCATAAAGAACGCTGAGCACCAAAGAATTGGTACTTTCAAACTGTGGTGCTAGCGAAGACTCTTGAGAGTCCCTTGAACTCCAAGGAGATCAAACCATTCAATCCTAAAGGCAATCAACCCTGAATATTCATTGGAAAGACTGAAGCGGAGGTTCCAATACTTGGCTCCCTGAGGCAAAGAGCCAACTCATTGGAAAAGACCTTGATGTTGGGAAAGATTGATCACAAAAGGAGAAGAGGGCGACAGAGGATGAGATGGTTAGATAGCATCACCAATTCAATGGACATGAATCTGAGCAAACTCCAGAAGACAGTGGAGGACAGAGCAGCCTGGCATGCTGCAGTCCATGAGGCTGCAAAGAGTCAAACGCAACTTAGAGACTGAACAGCAACAAAAATGTATAATAAAAGAATCTGAAAATGTATACATATATATGTATAATTGAATAATTTTGCTGTATACCTGAAACTAACACATTTTAAATAAACTATCCTTCAATTAAAAAAAAAAAAACAGCTTAGCGAATTTTGAATCTAATAAATCTAATTTCCCAGTAACTCTAGCCAGAATCCCAAAATTCTGTTGGAGGGCAATTTATGCTAACTTCAAAATAGGATTTATAATAGGAACTATATTAAAATGTCTTAATATGTAGCTCTTTAGTTGTTTTCATTTAATTAACAATGGGATATTCTAATTAATGAAAGTCTTTATGACAAGTAAGCATAAAATATATCTATTAATAAACAAAAGCCAGTCAAATTTTTTAGAAATTAAATGTAATTTTAACTATATGCTTTGTAAACATATAGTTACCTATCAAACACGATTATAAAAACCAACAAGTGTACAGACTTTGGGGAATTCTTATGACATGTGGTGCAAAACTGATCTAGAAAAGTCAAATCTTTCAGAAACCATTAAATCCAATATAAGACTTTAAGTCAGATTTGCAATTTATAACCTAGACAAATTTTTTTTGAGGGACCATGCATGATTTTCTTGCCTCTGAATTATTCTGCTTCTTTGATGGCACCCCACTCCAGTACGTAGGCTGCAGTCCATGGGGTCGCTAAGAGTTGGACACGACTGAGCGACTTCCCTTTCACTTTTACACACTGGAGAAGGAAATGATAACCCACTCCAGTGTTCTTGTCTGGAGAATCCCAGGGATGGGGGAGCCTTGTGGGCTTCCGTCTATGGGGTCACACAGAGTCGGACACGACTGAATCGACTTAGCAGCAGCAGCATACAGTAAATATATTTATATTTTATAAATATAAAAATATATTTTACTATAAAATATTATAGCAAATATCAGCTATATATCAGTTGGTATATCAGCTAAATATCAGCTTTTATATTTAACCCAAAACTTTGTGGTCACTTCAAGCTTGGGGGTGATTTTTTTTTTAATCTTTATTGAATTTGTTTCAGTATTACTTCTGTTTTATGTTTTTGGGGGGTTTTGGCTGTGAGGCATGTGGGATCTCAGCTTCCAGACCAGGGATGGAACCTGTACCTCCTGCATTGGAAGATGAAGTCTTAACCACTGGACCACCAGGGAAGTCCCTTGGTGGTGATCTTTTAATTGATTATTTAAATTGTATTTAAAGTATGCCCTCAGTAAACTGTTCCTTTTTTTCTGCTTTTTGATATGTGTTCCAAGGTTTTGTAAGATCTGTACTTACTTGAGGATAATTAAAATATTCTTGTCATCTAACTACATTGTTAAACACATCTTTTAATATTCTTATTAACTTTATCTAATGTTTAACACATACTATTAAAATGTTCAGATGTTACCTTTTGAGTATACTTTTTCTCATCAATTTCAATTCTAATGACTACAATTAACATAAATAATTACTTGTACAAGAAGACTGAACATTTTATGATGTGGTTGTATGAGGGAGTTATTTGATGTTAAAATTAACATTGAAAAAAAGATGTATAATTTCCTGTAAGTACAGAAATCAGCATTCCTGCAAAGATCTAAATTCTCTGAAGAATAATTTGTAAAAGAGGGCTCAATATTCCACGAGTGATTTTAGAGACGTTTTCTACCATTCCTCATTTTAAGTGGGTAATGTTACACTAAGAAATAAAAACAAAGTTGTTTTGTGCTGCATCATTTCCCAAGGCTTCTTCATTGATTTCTTTAGAAAGAATTCTCTGTGGTAACAAATATGCCTTTGTATTGCAGACCTTAATCTTGCAAGTTCTCTTAATACCCTTTGTTATCTTTGTGATCATAACAAAGGTCAAGTTCAATTCAACATTGAAGAGTTCCTTACATTTTGGCACTACAAAAGGTGTCAAGGATACAAATGAGAAAACCGATTACCCTTCCCTAGAGATTCTCTCAGTCTGCTTACAAACTGCCAAACAGATCATTTCAGTATAATGCTCAAAGTGTCATGATAAAATTCATTCCAGAAAGTATGGAAGGAGAACAGAATACTTTGTCAAGCCTGAAAGGTATCAGGGAAGGCTTTTCGAAAGAGGATGGGTGATATATGTTCTTCAGAAATAAGGAAGACTGTGTCAGTTGAAGAAAGTAATTAAGTGTATTTATAACAGCAAGGGGAAGAATTAATAGATAAGCAAGCCCTTTGGTAAGGAATGCTTAATGAAACAAATAAATTGCATTTCAGCTAATAGCTAAATTATTTCAATATGTAAAGTACCTTTCTATATCATCTACCATAAGAAGATTTTTATCAGTTTAAAGAGTGCTCATTAATGAGAATGCACAGTAATAATCTACTTACTTAGAGAATAACATAAATCAGAGCCAACATTTAAAACTGAGTACCCGTCTATTTAACAGCATTTTACAAATATTACCTCATTAAGTCTCATATTACCCCAAGGGTAGATAGTTAGATACTGTTATGCTTAAGGTATAGTGAAACTAAAGAATACAGGGTCTAATAATTTTGCAATGAAGTTACGTATCTAATATGTGTTAGTAGTTGTAGTTGTGTTAAGTGTTGGACACGACTGAGCAACTAAGCACAGCACACCACAGATGGATTCAAATCCAGGTAATCTGTCTTCAGACTCTTTTCCCAAACTGTGCCATCTTCATTCAAGATCATGACTGTTTCTAGCTGGTAAGTAACAAACTTATGACAAAGTGCATAGATGAAGTAGGAAGTAGAAACAGAGAAAGTTTGATTCTCATAAGAATTCCCAAGATTGGATATGACTCGCACAGGCTCGAAGGAAGTTGGCATGATGGAAGAGCTAGTCCATGTACCCCCCCCAAAAAAAAAATTGATCATAGTTTCAAATGTAGCCAAGTACATTGGTCCAGTATTAGCAGAGAATAAAATTTAATGAGTAGTGCCAAGTTATGGTCATGACCAAGATGGCCTCCAACTTTTTTGTAGCCTCTTCAAAAACAGGATAGATCTTTCAGAATCTCCCTCACTGACCTACACGATCCATTTCTGAAGTTGTGTTGATTCTTTCTCTGTATCACTTAACTTTGCATAAATTAGTTATTATAAATCCCTTTGCAATCATGGTTACTTATTTCCTGTTTGTACTCATATTCTCTCCAAAGAATAAAGACTACCTCTTATATTTATTTTTCCTCTCAGATTTTTAAAACAGTGCCATTCATACTGTTTAGACAGTGAAATGATAACATATACTTGTTCCACCTAAGTAAATGTAGTGTAATTCCAAGAAAGAAAAGAGAGTAAGAAATTAAATGGTGAGGATTTTGCATGCCTTCTAGTCCATGAGGGGCTTCCCAGGTCATGCTAGTGGTAAAGAATCTGCCTGCCAGTGCAGGAGATGCAACAGATATGGGTTCAATTCCTGGGTCACCAAGATCCCACTCCACTGTTCTTCCTTGGAAAATTCCATGGACAGAGGAAAGTGGCAGGCTACAGTCCACGGGGTCGCATAGAGTCAGTCATGACTGAGTGACTGAGTGTGCACACATGCTAGTCCATGAGCACCTACCCTAGTGTGAATGTCAGAGGAGGTGTGAATCAGCGCTCACTGCAACCGTGTTCAGCTTCCTCGTGTCCGACTCTTAGCAACCCCATGGACTGCAGCCCACCAGGCTCCTCCATGCATGGGATTTTCCAGGCAAGAGTACTGGAGTGGGTTGCCATTGCCTTCTCTTAAGCATTTCAAGATTTGAATGTGAATCCATCAGCTAAAGGCATGTAGTTTTGTTACAGTATATCACCTGGATACAGATGACTAATTCACTGGATGCTCAACTAAAAAGTGTAATTGGCTTCATACTGGTGAGAAAACTTAGTGGGAAATCATATATTAGACGTCAATGTGGAGAGTTTCTAAGCAACTGTCAAGGGAAATACTTAATTTATACAATCTTCATTTTACAAACCACCTATGGAGTCTAAGGAATGTCAGTTGTGACTGTACTATACCCAGTAAACAGCTTTTACCTAAACTCATAAAGTGGGCATGTGTTAAGGGTCATCGTGGAACTGCTGCTAGAAGGTATTTGGCTGGGAATCCAGGAAGGTCTGAATCTGGTTTTAACTCACAATCTCACCAACTTGCTGGTACAATGTTTACAAAGAAGCAAATGGGGCCACCCAAACTTATTTCTTTTAGGTTACCCAGAGTTATGATACTTAGCCTTCAGATTGTTTTGTGTGTGCTATTTGTTATCAGGAAGCTTCCATAAGCCTCTTATCCTTATCCTTCAGAGGGCAGACAGAATGAAAACCACAATCACAGAAAATTAACCAAACTGATCACATGGACCACAGCCTTGTCTAGCTTGTTGAAACTATGAGCCATGCCGTGTAGGGCCACCCAAGACAGACAGGTCATAGTGGAGAGTTCTGACAAAAGGTGGTCCACTGGAGAAGGGAATGGCAAACCACTTCAGTATTCTTGCCTTGAGAACCCCATGAACAGTATGAAAAGGCAAAAAAAAAAACAGGACACTGAAAGACGAACTCCTCAGGTCAGTAGGTGCCCAATATGCTATGAAGAGTGGAAAAATGACTCCAGAAAGAATGAAGAGATGGAGCCAAAGATAAAACAATGCCCAATTGTGGATGTGACTGGTGATGGTAGCAAAGTCCAGTACTGTAAAGAACAATATTGCATAGGAACCTGGAATGTTAGGTTCATTAATCAGGGTAAATTGGAAGTAGTCAAACAGGAGACGGCAAGAGTGAACATCAATATTTTAGGAATCAATGAACTAAAAAGGATCAGAATAGGTGAATTTAACTCAGATGATCATTATGTCTCCTACTGTGGGCAAGAATCCCTTAGAAGAAACAGAGTAACCCTCATAGTCAAAAAGAGTCCAAAATACATACTTGGGTGCAATCTCAAAAATGACAGAATGATCTCTGTTCGTTTTCAAGGCAAACCATCCAATATTAGAGTAATCCATGTAATGCTGAAAAACTGAAATTGAATGGTTCTATGAAGACCTACCTGACCTTCTAGAACTAACACCCAAAAAAAGATGTCCTTTTCATCATGGGGGATTGTAATGCAAAAATAGGAAGCCAAGAGATACCTGGAGTAATAGGCAAATTTGGCCTTGGAGTATAGAATGAAGCAGGACAAAGGCTAAGAGAGTTTTGCCATGAGAATGCACTGGTCATAGCAAACACACTCTTCAAACAACACAAGAGAAGACTCTACACATGGACACCACCAAATGGTCAATATAGAAATCAGACTGATTATATTCTTTGCAGCCAAAGATGGAGAAGCTCTATACAGTCAGCAAAAATAAGCCCAGGAGCTGGCCATGACTCAGATCATGAACTCCTTATTGCAAATTCAGACTTAAATTGGAGAAAGTAGGGAAAATCACTACACCATTCAGGTATGACCTAAATCAAATCCCTTACGATTATACAGTGGACGTGACAAGTAGATTCAAGGCATTAGATTTGATAGACAGGGTGCCTGAAGAACTACGGACAGAGGTCCATGACACTGGACAGGTGGCAGTATTCAAGAGCATCCCCAAGAAGAAGAAATGCAAAAGGCAAAATGGTTGTCTAAGGAGGCCTTACAAATAGCTGTGAAAGGAAGAGGAGCAAAAGGCAAAGGAGAAAAGGAAAGATATGCCCATCTGAATGCAGAGTTCCAAAGAATATCAAGGAGAGAAAGAAAGCCTTTCTCTGTGATCAATGCAAAGAAATAGAGGAAAACAATAGAAAGGGAAAGACTAGAGATCTCTTCAAGAAAATTAGAGATAACAAGGGAACATTTCATGCAAAGATGGGCTCAATAAAGGACAGAAATGGTATGGACCTAACAGAAGCAGGAGATATAAAGAGGTGACAAGAATACAAAGAAGAATTGTACAAAAAATATCTTCATAACCCAGATAACCAGATTACTCACCTAGAGCCAGACATTCTAGACTGTGAAGTCAAGCGGGCCCTAGGAAGCATCACTATGAACAAGCTAGTGGAGGTGATGGAATTCCAGTTGAGCTATTTCAAACTCTAAATGGTGAAGCTGTGAAAGTGCTATACTCAATATGCCACCAAATTTGGAAAACTCATTAGTGGTCTCTGGACTGGAAAAGGTCAGTTTTCACTCCAATCTCAAAAAAAGGCAATGCTAAAGAATGCTCAAACTACCACACAGTTGTACTCATCTCACACACTAGCAAAGTAATGCTCAAAATTCTCCAAGCCAGGCTTCAACAGTACATGAACGATGAACTTCCAGATGTTCAAGCTGGTTTTAGAAAAGGCAGGAGGAACCAGATATCAACATCGGATCATCAAAAAAGCAGGAGAGTTCCAGAAAAACATCTACTTCTGCTTTATTGACTATGCCAAAGCCTTTGACTGTGTGGCTCACAACAAACTGTGGAAAATTCTTAGAGATGGAAATACCAGACCACCTTACCTGCCTCCTGAGAAATCTGTTTGCAGTTCAAGAAGCAACAGTTAGAAATGGAAATGGAACAATAGAATGGTTCCAAATCAGGAAAAGAGTAGGTTAAAGCTGTATATTGTCACCCTGCTTATTTAACTTCTTTTTTTTTTAACTTTATTTTACTTTACAATACTGTATTGGTTTTGCCATACATTGACATGAATCCACCACGGGTGTCTACAAGCTCCCAATCCTGAATCCCCCTCCCACCTCCCACCCCATATCATCTCTCTGGATCATCCCCATGCACCAGCCCCATGCATCCTGTATCCTGTATCAAACATAGACTGGCACTTCGTTTCTTACATGATAGTATACATGTTTCAATGCCATTCTCCCAAATCATCCTATCCTCTCCCTCTTCCTCAGAGTCCAAAAGTCTGTTCTATACATCTGTGTCTCTTTTGCTATCTCGCATACCAGAAACTATAAAACTCCTAGAGGAGAACATAGGCAAAACACTCTCCAACATAAATCACAGCAGGATCCTCTATGATCCACCTCCCAGAATACTGGAAATAAATACTTATAATTTCTATGCAGAGTACATCATGAGAAATGCCAGACTGGATGAAGCACAAGCTGGAATCAAGATTGCCAGGAGAAATATCAATAATCTCAGATATGCAGATGACACCACCCTCATGGCAGAAAGCAGAGAGGAATTAAAGAACCTTTGATGAAAGTGAAAGAGGACAGTGAAAAAGCTAGCTTAAAAATGAAGATCATGGCATCCAGTCCCATCACTTCATGGCATCCAGTCCCATCACTTCATGGCAAACAGGTGGGGAAACAATAGAAAGAGTGACAGACTTTATTTTGGGGGGCTCCAGAATCACTGCAGATGGTGACTGCAGCCATAAAATTTAAAGAAGTTTGCTCCTTGGAAGAAAAGCTATGACCAAGCTAGACAGCATATTAAAAAGCAGATAAATTACTTTGCCAACAAAGGTCTATCGAGTCCAAGCTATGGTTTTTCCAGTAATCATGTGTGGATGTGAGAGCCAGACCATAAAGAAACCTGAATGCTGAAGAATTGATGCTTTTGAACTGTGAAGAAGACTCTAAAGCGTCCCTTGGACTGCCAGGAGATCCAACCAGTCAATCCTAAAGGAAATCACCCCTGATTATTCATTGGAAGGACTAATGCTGAAGCTCCAATAATTTGGCCACCTGATGAGAAGAAATGACTCAGGAAAAGACTCTGATGCTGGAAAGATTGAAGGCAGGATGAGAAGGGGATGACAGAGGATGAGTTGGTTGGATGGCATCACCAACTCAATGGACATGAGTTTGAGTAAGCTCTGGGAATTGGTAATGGACAGGGAAGCCTGGCGTGCTGCAGTCCATGAGTTGGACACGACTGAGCAACTGAACTGTCCGACTGTGACTTCATGGATGGTAGCCCACAAAACTCCTCTGTCTATGGAATTCACCAGGCAAGAAAACTGGAGTGGGTTGCCATTTCCTTCTCCAGAGGATCAGCCTGACACAGGAATCGAACCCAGGTCTCTTGCTCACAGGCAGACTTTTTTTTTTTTTTACTGTCTGAGTCACCAGGGAGGTCCAGTCTAAAGTCCTAAATTCTGCACTTTATCATGACCAAATCCCAATCCTAATTGGCTACATGGGATAGAGACCTAAGTGATGATGAATATAATTAAGCTTGTGTGTGGGAAAAAAGAGAAGTCCAACATAATTAACCCTACAAGAACTTAACCTTGTTTCCTGATCACCCCCGATGAAGGCCACAGAGAACAGAGAATAGAGAAAACAATTCAGATTTTGTACCTTTTAATATACAGTAAATCTGTCTGCAAGCTAAAGTTCCTATCATCTTTCTAGGTAATCTAAAACTAATTTCAAGGTATGGATCTAGGAAGGTGACACAATAAAGATCTGTTTCCCCGCTCCAAAGTATCTAACTTGATTTTCTATCTGTGTTACAGTAGATTTGGTAAAATGTTAAGCATATGCGGCTCTTAAACAGATTTGTTTAAAACTGGAGATCCACAGCAACATGCTTCTATTTCTTAAATAGCATATCTTAAGATAACTTTATTAACTACTAGAAGGTATTTGATGCCAGTATTGGTTTGAAATTCCAGAACTCTGAAGAAAAATATAAAATTTTGTAAGGTTTCTGAAAAAGTCAAACATAGAATGAAAGTACTGAAGGATGAAACCATCTAGTCAAACCAAAAGGCATCAGTTATCTTTGGTGAAATCATGAGCTTCGGTATTTGTTTCTTCTTATAATGCTGTTCCCATTTGTATTTGAACTATGTGGAGCTCTGTTCAGTTTAAGAGCATAGAGATTCACTCAATTACCTTGGCATAGGGAGAAAAGGGGATTTGGGCAAGGATTTAAGGGAAGAAGTGAGTCAGACAAAAGGAAATTCAAGACCAGGAACTCCAGATTGCCACATGTCTCCCATCTAAAGTATGAATTGAAAATCTGGCAAGAACCCTATACTCTTGAAAGCAAAAAAAAATAATCTTTTTCATGATAGCACAACTTCTTTCTACCTGTTGACTCTGTTCTTTTTTTCATATCAACCTCTTCCTTATCACTTAAGTTTGCACATTGTTATGACTTCAGCTGACTATGACTAAATAGTCAATTTCTCAGCTTCCCAAGTTCCAATTCTCCAAAGAGTGTTATAAGCTATTTTGTATAGAGGCCAGAAGTCACTAGTCACAGCTGTTGAATTAGGGGTGTACCACACACTGGGTTTATCACCAGAAGCATAGGTGTACCCTATGGGTGGAGAGACTCAGTGGGCAAGGGATGTTACTGTGAAACAGCTTCAGGGATTGCACCATCTCATCTACACATTTGCTAGCTTCATCCTGTTGAACTCCGCAAGGTTGCTGTTTGTTTATGAAGTGAGCTTAGTGGTCGGTATCATCTACATATCAAGTTAATTTTATCATCATGCTTTCTAGCTATAGCACTTTTAAAGGTACTGCAGCCTTGCTGGATCTGTGTATATGTTGTGACTTTGTCTACTGTTTTAAGTACATGCCTTACTGGTTGGTAAACTGTATCATGAAGTACCCAGTTGCAGGTATAACACTTGCGAACGAATTAGTGAACTGAAAGTTGCTCAGTCATGTCTGACTCTTTGCGACCCCATGGACTATACAGTCCATGGAATTCTCCAGGCCAGAATAATGGATTGGGTAGCCTTTCCCTTCTCGAGGGGATCTTTCTGACCCAGGAACCAAACTAGCTTCTTCTTCGCAGGCGGATTCTTTACCAGCTGAGCTATGAGGGAAGCAGCTTCACTGCTTGTTTTGAGCTCCAAGCTTACTTTATACAATTTTATGTCACTCAGGAAATTGCAATAGAGTGTATTTCTCTTCATCTTTGTTGTCATTCTGCCCACAGTTAATGGTGCATCCTTTGATGGCCCTTTGAAGTTCTGATAACGCTACTTTGCTTCTCTCAGTTTGCAGAAAGCCAGGAATTTAACACGAAATAAATAAGTAGGATAAAATATTGCTACATTATAAGAGCTAAAGTTCTTTTCTTTCTCTCTTTCATCTCAAGTTTAATTCCCAAAGTGAACGTGTTGCATTATTCTTTTTAAGAAAGTTGATTAAGTAATTAAATCCTAAAGCATGCCTATCAGACAGCTAATATTCCTGTCCTGTGAACTAACCAAATCTAGTTTCTCTGTGCTGCCCAAAACTGCTGTCCTAATAAGTGAAATATCATTTTGCTGATGAGATAGAGTTTCAGTTTTGCCATAGTTCACAGTTACTACTCTACAAAAAACAATTTGGGTCACTACTTTGATCACAAATTTAGTTTCTAAGGAGCATTTTTGGTTATGCTTGAGCAGTAATAAACACAGAAATGTTCCTTTCCTATGGGTTGAATTGCAATATTTTAATTAATGGAACTCTTCCTCATTTTTAAAATGAAAGGGTTGGACTACTCATTCTTAAGGTTCTTTACAAAATTAAAATGCCATGATACTATAATTATGTAATTCAATTAAACATCCCCTTTTCAATCAAAAGGATCAGAATGCAAGCAAAATTTAAACTTGGTAAAAGGTAACTTTTATTCTCAGTTCCCTATCAGGTTTTTCTCTCTGCCTTTATGGACCCTATCTTGGTCTCACAGAGCTGTCAGTGATCTTTCTCAAATGGTTTTAAATCATTGCTTCCTTCAGGGATAAATGTTTGTAAGAGGAGGTTGAAAACAGGAAAACCTTCAAGATAGCAACTGATGAATTACCAAATGTGAAATTTCAGGAAATAGTGGTTGGCTGGCCTCTCAAGTAATATAATGGACCTTATCTACCCACTCCTCCTGGGCTAAGCTTGAAGCTCTGGAGAATTAAACTGGCTCCAAAAACTAGGTTTTCTCTGGTGCTCTAATTGATAAATCAATTAGTAGTAGAGTGAGACAATTATTATTTATTGGCCAGTATATCATTGATTCATATTCAGTCTTCTCTCAAGTTGGAATATAGAAAAAGTCTTTTCTTCCAGTTTATGAGTGTAAGGCAGATGCTAATCTCCAAGATTTATATCAGGCAAAAAAAAGATCGGGCTCCAGAATAGGGACTAGGGGATTACACTACAGAACTGAGGAATGGTGAAGCGTTAACTGCATACTCCAGTAGTGATTCTAGAGGGTATCTCTATGGCTTCACAATATGCCAAGCTTTGTATGCATGAGGGCTTTTGATCATAATAAAAAATAATTGGTTAAAACTATTTAAAACTATAAAATAGCTAAGGTTATATTTTGCTGATAATTTTCAAAAGTGAAAGATTTGATGTGGGTTCATTAAGAAAAGAAGGCAGCAGGGAAATATGGTTACTTCTGAAGTGTGCAAAATGAAGTCAATCCAAGAAATGGATTTCAGAAGACTAGATACTATATCTAATATATAAAAATGGGTGAATATAATTTTTACAGAGGAAAAAGATCTTGGATAAAATATATAAAATAATTAGGTTATATGCCATTAATATACCAATTTATCACTAGAATATATTATTAATATATCAAGATAATCAAGAGCTTCTGTTAAGTCTGCATATTAACAAAACTCCATAGGTAAGGGATGTGTAACCCCAGCTGAAAACCATTATCCTAGAAGATACTTGATTCAAACTAAAGAAGAAAAGTTGTCATCAAAATTACAAAATAAATTTATATCTGATGGCACAATACTATCTAATTTCAAGCATTAGGCTTCTGATAGAAGCAAGTTAACAAGAGCTTTGACAATCTTTAGATTTTCCATACAACTTACAATTTCTGATTTATATTAATAATATTTTACCTATATCAATTTAACCTAAAGACATGACATTTTCCATGCAAGCCCTTAATGGTATCTAACACCTTTCTTTTTACAAGGTGAAAGAACAAATCTTTTTTATTTTCCAGGGGCCCTTTAAGGTGGTTTTAATACAAAGGATATTCTCTGGGGAATTAGATTTTGGGGCATGTAAAATATCAGAGATGTAAGAATATATATAATTTGTGTGCTTTTCTGTATACCTTTTTTCTTCTTTTGGAATATAACAGCTTTATAGTTATTTAAGATAGGATCATAGGTTACCAAGAAACAAACTGGTTACATATTTAACCAAACCAAGAATGAAATATTTTAAAGTATATAAAGGAGGCTTTCCCATTTCTGGTTCTGCATGTAAGGAACTCAGAAACCCCCTTTCTATCCTAAATCAAGTAAAAAAAATAAAGAGAATGAAAATATCAACTGTTTTAGAATCCGTATGAGGTAGAGAAACAAACCAAACTGCTGCCCATGAGGATGAACAAACCAACAGGTAAACACAGAAGGAAATAACTTACCCAAGCAGAGGGGAACAAGCAGAAACCAACGCAGGGACCAGCGTCAACGTAGGAAAACAAGAACTGTAATCGACGAACTGCTGCAGGCTCAATGTGGACAACTCTGTTGACAAACTCCAGGGAGACTCAGTCAGAGGGGGACCCCCACAACCCTGGGGGTTTTCTTCCAGGGTCTAGACCAGATTCACACAGGAAATAGCTGAGAAAAATCCTCTCACAATAACTGCAGGACAAAGGGAGAGGAGCCATTTTGAATTACCCCAAAGCACTCTGGTCTCCTTAAGACTTGCCCACAGGGGAAGCTAGTTAACTTTAGACCAACTTTCTGGTTATCAGAATCTGACTCACCTGGGGGAAGGTGAATACCCACTCCAGCAGGCTCCTGACTTGCTTGTGGGAGGAAGGAAACACCCAACTCCTGCCTGTTTTAACCATTCTCTTCCACTTAAGTAGCAGAAAAAGTATTAAAAACACTTGTGAAGTTTACAGTTCACAGGCATAGCATCCCTAAAAGACTGAGACATAATTATCCAACTAGCAAATTCTTCACCCACACCTGACCACCCCACGACTAAAGACATATTTACAGCAGTACCTTCTAACCAGTCATCATGCCTGGCTATCAACAAAAAATTACAATGTGTATCAAAAGACATAAAACACAATTAGAAGAAACAGAACAAGAATCAGAACCAGACATGGCAGAGATGGTGGAATTATCAGACTGGGAATTTAAAACAGTTAAGATTATATACTAAGGGCTCTAATGGAAAATGTAGACAGCATGCAAGAACAGATGGGCAATGTAAGCAGATGGGGATACTAAGAAAAAACCAAAAAGAAATGCTAGAGATAAAAACCACTACAACAGAATGAAGAGCGCCTTTGAGGGGCTATCAGGAGACTGGACATAGCTGATGAAAGAATCTCTGAGCTAGAGCATACAGCAGTAGAATCCTTGAAAACTGACAAGCAAAGAGAACACAGACTGAAAAAACAGAACATCCAAAGACTGTGGGACAACTGCTGAAGTATAGCATATGAGAAATGGGAATATCCAAAGGAGAACAAAGAAAAGAACAGAAGAAATATATGAAATAATAATAATAATTGAGAATTTCCCCAAGTTAACATCAGACACCAAACCACAAGTACAAGAAGCTTCTCAAAAACAGAGGATAAAAATTTTTTAAAAAAAGTTTAAATTTCATGTCAATGTATGGCAAAACCAATACAGTATTGTAAAGTAAAATAAAGTAAAAATAAAAATTATTAAAAAAGAAAAATTAAAAAATAAATAAATAAATATATTTTTAAAAACTCTACACTTTAGACAAATCATTTCAAATTACAGAAGATCAAAGATACAGAAAATTATCCTGTGAAATTACCCTTTGCAAGTGAAGCAGAAATAAAGTCCTTCTCAGACAAACTAAAATTGAGGCACTTTATTGCCACTAAGCCCATCCTTGAAAGAAATGTTAAAAGAAGCTCTTTAGAGAGAAGAAAAAATGATATAGGTCAGAAACTTGGATCTACAAAAGTAAAGAAAGTGCACAGAAAAAAGAGTAAGTGAAAGTAAAAATGAAATCTGTGATGTTTCTTATTCTTAATTCATCTCACAGATAAGTGTGTTCGGTGTAAAAATAGTAAAAAAAAAAAAGTAGTATAACTGATACACTAAGAAAGAGAAATTAAATCACATACAATGCTCAATTAAACCACAAAAGGCAAAAAAAGAGTGGAAGACAAAATTAGAAAAAAACACAAGGGTAACAAAGAGAAAATAGTAACAAATATGGTAGATAGTAATACCACTGTATTCTATTGGATATATTATTTCACTTTGAATGTAAATCATGTAAATTCACCAATTACAGACAGAGATCACAGACAGACTCTGTACCCAAGAGTGGTGGTGGTTTAGTTGCTCAGTCGTCTCCAACTCTTCATGACCCCATGGACTGTCACCCACCAGGATCCTCTGTCCATGTGATTGCCCAGGCAAGAATACTGGAGTGGGTTGCCATTTCCTTCTCCATGGGATCTTCCTGACCCAGGGATTGAACCCTCATCTCCTGCATTGCAAGAGGATTCTTTACCCCTGAGCCACCAGGGTAGCCTCTACCCAAGAGTGCCTTAGTTCAAACCATGAACAAATTACTTTGTGTTTCAACTTGCTGACCTAAAATAAATGAACTGACAGTTATTTCTCTGGCAAAAATAGGTTTTTTTCAGGATTAATAAAGAATGCAATTTTGGGTCTGCAACCATGATAAGTCAAATGCAAGTCCCTTGTGTAAATGGACAGAATTCTTTTACAGGGGAGCGGGGGGAAGGAATTTGGGCGAGCTACAGTAAACAAAAAGTCTGTGGCTGAGCTGTCATCATCTCTCATTGGCTGAGCTCCATCTTCCTGTTTGTCTCTGCTCTAGTGGTTAGGGTGTCTTGGCTCTGTTTAATTGAAGTTCATGTTTATTAATGTTTTACAAATTCTAAAAAAGAGATGAAAATAATAGCATCTGCTTTGTAGACTTATGATGAGGTTTGAATATATTAGAAATTGTGTTAAAATATGACTTTCTGTGACACCTGGTAAGTCTTAGCTTCACTACTACTGTCCCATGGTTTCAGTGGAAAGTGGTGCCCACAAAAGATATTTTAAAATTGACTTCTATTGACTTCTTCCTGCAGATACCCAAGAATGATCATGAAACTGTGCAGAACACCAAGTGGTGAGAGGGAAAAGGGAGAGAATTCAGGTAGATACTTTGTTTGCTAAAATAGTAATAATAACCTACAAAGACAAAAGACCAAACCTTTACATTGAGAAGTTCAGGCCCCAGCCAACCACAGGAAATTAACACTAAGTTAAATAATGATAATAATTTTAAAAAATTATAAAAGAGAAAGTGCAAAGCTCATGAAATACCAAATGTTGCTTCTAGACACAAAGCGAGACCGACAGTGTACTTTCTTCCCCCTAACAGTGGAAAGACCCATTCATCTTTTTGATCCCCGGCTTCTAATTCCTACTCTGCCCCAAGACTACCTAAAACAACTTTGCTCAGCTTCCAATCCCCTGAATGTCAGCAATTCTTCTATCAGATTATCTAAATACAAAATTAAGCCATGGAGGCACTGTAACAAAAGGTTTCAAATCAGCAGGAGATATGCCAAAGAGGGGAAAAATTAAATTCTTTAAAACCCACCAGGTAAAACCCATTCCACAAGCTAAAGGACACCCATTGTTATTAAACAAACTGAAGAATCCTCCTGAGAAGAAATCTATTTTATTTAAAGTAATTTCTTAAGATTTTGAATCTTAAATTTGAAAACTTAGAAATAGCAAAAATGGGGAAATTTTCCTTTCAAAGAAGGCTTTATCATTTAGGATGCAATAGTAAAGGATTGTGTGTATTTGAAATAATATATCCTAATCAAGAATCATTGAGTAGAAACCAAATTAAAGATGTATGACTATAAGCCACTACATTTTAATATCTGAAATGCTCTTTTATTTTACATCCTAAGGATTTACAACCACCAAAAAGAACTTAGAAGTATTGTGATTCTTCTAAAAACAAACATAAGCTTATTGAACTAAAAAAATTCTTCAGAGAACTCATGTTTCAAGAAGGAATCTTTGGAAAGACTCCTGGAACAGTCATAGACCTAACAGATAGTGGTGGTACAATTAAATTAGGGAGAGTTTAATAAAGATGATATTTGCAAATTATGAGCAGAGTGTGGCGGAATCGCAGGACAAGGCAGTGACCTCCAGCTAGCAGGGCTGGGTGCTCCTGGAGAGCAGTCACCAGAACCCAGAAGGATGCACCTTGGGACATGGTCCTAGAGATGCTTCTAGCCTAAGGTGACTTTGAAGCGTTGAGTGGAAATGAAAGTCCTCATCTCTTGCCATTCCCTTTCTCTGACCTTCTTGTAGGGTTTCCACTGGCTAACAGGAAATGAGAATCCCTGGTGTTGAGGTTCATGTAGGCCAGTGTCCTGATGAGAGATGAGGTGCAGAAGGGCAGAATCGATGTAGCATGCCAAACCAAAGACACTGGAAAAGCTGCCTCCAAAAAAAAAGTTTCTAAAAAATGGAAAAAAGACATTCTGTAGTAAAACTGTGAAGACGTTTAAGTTCTTTGCTTAGATGTAGTGTTTCTAGCTAAAAAGACAGAATGGTTGTGAATCATTTTTCTGAAGTTAAAAATTATAAGGATAGAACTTATTAAACTAAAAATGCTCTCTCTTTTTAAAAGCACAATCCTATATTTAGAAAGAAATTTAACTAATGGAGTGATAGGAGCAGGCTGCAAGCCAAGGAAATGATAAAAGGATTAACTACGCAAAGGCTGAAAGGTCTTTATTTTTTCAAGAGTTTTAAAGTTTTCAGTTTTAAATCTTCTAATAGCAAATATCCAGATTTTAAAGAGTGATCAACGTCTTCTCCAAACCTCATCCATTGGTTAAAGAGTTATTCATTAGTCCCTTCATTTTTCAAGAAGAATATTAAATTTCATTTAAATTTGAAAAAGTTATTTAAAAGTATGAATAGTATAATAAAACTGAAAACTTACTGTTTTGTCTTATTTATTTTAGAAGAATATTTTGGAGTTTTTCATGGAAATGAACACAGTTACTAGTAATAAAAAAAAAAACTGGGTATTTGAGACACAACATATACTAATTTTCTGGTAGAATTTGCATTTCTTCACTGAATCAAAGTATACAAACCCCTGCATAAATGTAATAGGGCTTTAGTGTTAGCACTGAAATGTTTTAGGATTTAAGTGACTTTGAATTTTATAAAATAATGCTTTAAAAATGTGAATCTATAAATGAAATCTATACAATCTAAAAAAATAAACATTAATTTTATACAGAGTTTATATAAGCTTTATCTTTCCTAACATCGTTAATTTGTTGGTGGAAGTAAAAGTTTGTCATGGAAATAGATATCTATACTTTTCCAATGGCATCTGAAATTTTGGATTTCATGATAGGGAATTTTGTATTTAGAATAAGAATGCTTAAAAGAACAAAGATGTATGAAGTCGAAGCATCATGTTATTGAAAAAGAGATGTTTAGTAAAATGTCCACAAAGAATGCTCAAACTACCATACAACTGCACTCATCTCACATGCTAGTAAAGTACTGCTCAGAATTCTCCAAGCCAGGCTTCAAAAGTACATGAACCATGACTTCTAAATGTTCAAGCTGGTTTTAGAAAAGGCAGAGGAACCAGAGATCAAATTGCCAACATCTGCTGGATCATTGAAAAAGCAAAAGAGTTCCATCAAAACATCTATTTCTGCTTTATTGACTATGCCAAAGCCTTTGACTGTGTGCATCACAACAAACTGTGGAAAATTCTTAGAAATGGGAATACCAGACCACCTGACTTGCCTCTTGAGAAATTTGTATGCAGGTCAAGAAGTAACAAGTTAGTAACAAGTTAGAACTGGACATGGAACAACAGACTGGTTCCAAATCAGAAAAGGAGTACATCAATGCTGTATATTGTCACCCCACTTATTTAACTTATATGTAGACTACAACATAAGAAATGCTGGGCTGGAAGAAGCACAAGCTGGGATCAAGATTGCTGGGGGAACTATCAATAACCTCAGATATGCAGATGACACCACTCTATGGCAGAAAGCAAAGAAGAACTAAAAAGCCTCTATGCTGGGCTGGAAGAAGCACAAGCTGGGATCAAGATTGCTAGGGGAACTACCAAGAACCTCAGATATGCAGATGACACCACTCTATGGCAGAAAGCAAAGAAGAACTAAAAAGCCTCTTGATGAAAGTGAAAGAGGAGAGTGAAAAAGTTGGCTTAAAAACTAAGTTCATGGCATCCAGTCCCATCACATCATGGCAAATAGATGGGGAAGAAGTGGAAAGAGTAACAGACTTTAATTTGGGGACTCCAAAATCACTGCAGATGGTGATAGCAGCCATGAAATTAAAAGACGCTTGCTCCTTGGAAGAAAAGCTATGACCAACTGAGACAGCATATTAAAAAGCAGAGACATTACTTTGCTGACAAACATCCATCTGGTCAAAGCTATGGTTTTTCCAGTAGCCATGTATGGTTGTGAGAGTTGGACCATAAGGAAAGCTGAGTGCCAAAGAATTGATGCTTTTGAACTGTGGTGTTGGAGAAGACTCTTGAGAGTCCCTTGGACGGCAAGGAGATCCAACCAGTTCATCCTAAAGTAAATCAGTCCTGAATAATCATTGGAAGGACTGATGCTGAAGCTGAAACTCCAATACTTTGGCCACCTGATGTGAAGATTTGACGCATTGGAAAAGACCATGATGCTGGGAAAGACTGAACGCAGGAAGAGAAGGGGATGACAGAGAATCAGTTGGTTGGATGGCATCACAGACTCACTGGACATGAGTTTGAGCAAGCTCCAGGAGTGGGTGATGGACAGGGAAGGCTGGCATGCTGCAGTTCATGGGATCACAAAGAGTCAGACATGATTGAGCAACTGAACTGAATTGAACTGATGATACATTAAATGTGGTGTAAAAGGCTATCTTATATAATAGCATAAAGAAAAGCTTTAGCTCTACAGGAAATAACAATCAACTTAAAAGCTTTAACAGAAAGAATTTAGTTCCAAAACTAAGTTATACACAAACACCATGCCAGTTTATGTAAGGAATTTGAGCCTTGTGGATTTTGGTATCTGTAGGGGTTCTTGCAGCCAATCCCTCACAGACAGTAAGAGATGGCTGTATTTTGAAACTTTTTAGTAATTAGTGTTTTAAATATAGAAAAATGAAGTTCACTTACAGCATTAAGCATTTTAAGTGGAACACTATCATATTAGAACTGAATTGAAATTCCAATGTGAATTCTTGTCTTTAAAAGGGCATGTAATTTCCAGGAGTCTTACCTCTGACCACCAAACTGATCAAAAGATACTATCACCCTAAGTTTCCATTGTTTACTAAGAAGATTAAGAGTTCCATGAAGATACAGGTAATTCCATCTGTCAAACATGAGCCTGAAACATACTCTGGTGCCTGAAAGCAGAATCTTATTCCAAGGTTCAAGGAATTGTAACAAAAGTGCATATAAAGGGACTCCCGTTGAACAAAGGGTTGACAGTTGAGCATCCAAGGATGAATACAAACTTTAGCTAAAAAATAATTGAAGCTAAAACATCACGGGTTCAAAATGATATATGAAAAATAAAAGGTAATATGTTCTAGGCTACAGAATATATTGCTGTTGTGTCTTTTACTTAAATCATCCTCATTTTATAGGCCCATGTCATGTGTTTCTTACAAAAACAAGTCCCTGTTCATATTGAAAGTTGTTTCATATTTATCTAGGTTGATTTTCTGCATTGAGTCCAGAATATGCATTTTTTTAAATATACTAGTGGCAGGACTTTTTGACCTCGATCTGTATACTGCTATAGTAACAAACGCTGACTTGGGCTTTATTTCTGATTTTTTTAATCTGTTTTGTTTATTTAAGATAAGCCACTCTTTCTCCAAATCATCTTCCAGATTTGAATCTATCTTTCAGAATAATATTTCTTAATATTTCATTTGTTCCAAGGCTCTAATTTACTTCTTTCTTTTTTCATTATAAACCAAATCCGGACCACACCATTTGAAGCCCTCTTTGTACTGTATTGTATTAACATTTGTATTTTGACTTTCACTAATCACAGTCTTCATTATCTGCTTAAACAGACTAGGATTTTGATTTGACTTAGTTGAGGAATTTATTAATATTATTATAAAATTATTATTAATAAAAATGGTTGCCTTCAATTTGTTCTTTTTCACAAAAAATATATTACAGTTGACTTTTCTCAGTATCCAGAGCTTAGTTTTCCAATAATTTATCCCAGTGCCAACTGTCCCCAATACAAATAGCAACCTCACAACAAATGAATACAGTTCTAGCCTGAAGTCCAGTGAAAGCAGAGCTAATTTAGCACATTTACCATCTAAATATTATATTCCAAACTTCTTAGTTTGGTTAACTTTTGAGCAAAATTTAATTCACATGTGAATTTTGGTAACACCGTATTACAGCAAAAACCCTTCTAACATAGATTTAGTCATAATAAAAGTTGTGTGAGAATAATAGGAAATTTCTGTTCTCAAATTTATCTCAGCTCTATCTGATCATGAATGAACTCAAAACATTCTCAGACCTTTAAGTTATCCCATATACTCATTATTGTTTTTATTTAATCCTAGCATGATTATGTACCTAAGTATAAAATTTTGGGAGCACGTCAGTTTCTCTTTTTCATTTCTTCCTTTTAAAATGAAGATGGCATTTGTCCAAATATGCTCAAAAGATCTTCTTGCTCGAGGATCTCTATTCTCAATGGGAACAATCACATTTTCCAAAAACGTTTTCAAAAGGTGAAGAAAAATTTGAGCAGTGGCATTTTCTCTTCTTGAATCCTCTAAGCCTAAAGCATGCACAATAGTAGGTTCAGGATTTTTAAATGCTCTTATTTGGGGGGAAATGTTAAATCAATTTACACGCTTTTTACGCTTCATTTTATCTTTGGCTACAAGATTATTTCTAAAGTGGTTTACGTTCTAAGAAATGCATCCCATGCCATTTTGACAGGCTTTGCATTATAGATGATATGGAGAGAAAGAAAGCAGAACAAGCCAAAGCAAATAAAAACGAGGAATGTTAAGTGCTGCGGGGGTTGAGGGGGGAGAAAAGTAAATGTAACCTCAGCATTTCTTTTTAGAGGAAATATAGCTCATTAATGTTCTCTTTGAAAGAGAAGCAGTCATTCCAAAAATGACTTAAAATTGTATTACATTGTCTTATTCTCAACTTTTTTGCTTCCTTCTTGGCACAAAAGAGAAGATTAAATGTTGAAATCATTTATTTAATATTAAACACTCAAGCATCTATCTCTATCATTTTTGGTGATAAATACAATCTTTAAATTATTCTTCTCCATATATTGTGATAACTTAAAAAAATCTGTCATAAAACAGGCATTACTGTGTTTATTTTTAAATAATAAGACAGAGTTTCATAGAAAAATTCCCATTCTTCATATTTAATAAGAAAAAAATTCTTATGGGCATTTCAATGTGTTCATATAAACTGAAATTTCTTTAAGGTAAAACTTAACAAGTAGCACATCCATTTTCTCAGCTTACTGGTATAGAAACTTTTAAGCATTGTCAAATGTTTTAATTAATGTGGAGTTAACTATGTCATGAAAAGAAATATAGCATTTATTTTTCCTTTCCAGTTCAGAAATTTTTAAAGAATGATAAAAACATATGACGTCTATCATTCTCCCATTCGTTAGTTGAATTATTATTTTTGAAGCTTCTGCATTATTTAGAATTTTGCCCACAATGGCATTTACAAACAATAATTTGTAACTTCTCTCATATAATTTTCCCCTAAGGAAAAGAACTAAAAGAGCCTCTTTCCACTGGTGAAAGTGGTAATTACAAATATATCTGGACTCAGTGATTAGCATTTTTTACTCATTTTGTTGTTCAGTTGCTAAGTTGTGTCTGACTTTTTGCAACCCTATGGACTGCAGCACACCAGTGTCCCCTGTTTTTCAGTATGTCCCAGGGTTTGCTCACACTCTTGTCCATTGAGCCCATGAGGCGATCCAAGCATCTTGTCCTCTGTCATCCCCTTCTCCTCCTGCCTTCAATCCTTCCCAGCACAAGAGTATTTTCCAATGATTTGGCTCTTCGCATCAGGTGACCAAAGTACTGGAGCTTCAGCATCAGTCCTTCCAATAAATATTCAGGACTGATTTCCTTTAGGATTGACTGTTTTAATGTCCTTGCAGTTCAAGGAACTCTCAAGAAAGTGAAAGTGAAGTTGCTCAGTCATGTGCAACTCTTTGTGACACTATGGACTGTAACCTACCAGGCTTCTCCGTCCATGGGATTTTTTCAGGCAAGAGTATTGGAGTGGGTTGCCATTTCCATCTCCAGGGGATCTTCCTGACCCAGGGATCAAACCCAGGTCCCTCTGAGAACCCACATTGAAGGTTACCTACCTTCTCCAAAAACACAATTTGGAGGCATCAATTCTTCGGCAGCTTAGCCTTCTTTATGGTCCAACTCTCACATCCATACATGACCACTGGAAAAGCCATAGGTTTGACTAGACAGATCTTTGTTGGCAAAGTGATGTCTTTGTTTTTTTGTGATACTGTCTAGGTTGGTCATAGCTTTCATTCCAAGGGACAAACATCTTTTAACTTCATAGCTGCAGTCACCTTTCACAGTGAATTTGGAGCCCAAGAAAATAAAATCTGCCACTGTTTCCACTTTTTCCCTATCTATTTGTCATGAAGTGATGGAACTGAATGCTATGATCTTAGTTTTTTGAATGTTGAGTTTTAAGCCAGCTTCTTCACTCTCCTCTTTCACTTTCATCGAGAGGCTCTTCAGTTCTTCTTCACTTTCTGCCCTAAGGGGGGTGTCATCTGCATATCTGAGGTTGCTGATATTTCTCCTGGCCATCTCGATCCCAGCTTGTGCATATACGTGTTAATATACAATATAAATGGTGCAGATGAACCTATTTGCAGGGCAGGACTAGAGATGCAGATGTAGGGAATAGATATGTGGACATGGTTGGTGGAGGTGGGGGCGGTGGGGGGAGGGGGAGACTGAATTGGGAGATTGCAGTATAGTCACTTGGAGAGGGAAATGGCAATCCACTGCAGTGTTCTTGCCTGGAGAATCCCAGGGACGGGGGAGCCTGGTGGGCTGCCGTCTATGGGGTTGCACAGAGTTGGACACGACTGAAGCGACTTAGCAGCAGCAGCAGCAGCAGCAGCAGCAGTATAGTCACTACTATGTACCATGTGTGAAACAGATGGCTCATTGGAACCTGCTGTACAGCACAGGGAGCTCAGCTTGATGCTCTGTGATGACCTAGAGAGGTGGGATAGTCCGGGGAGGGAGGTCCTATAAGAAGGGGATATATGCATACATAGGCTTCCCTTGTAGCTCAGTCGGTAAAGAATCTGCCTGCAGTGCAGGAGACCCAGGGTTCGATCCCTGGGTTGGGAAGATGCCCTGGAGAAGGAAATGGCAACGCACTCCAGCATTTTTGCCTGGAAAGGCCCATGGACAGAGGAGCCTGGTGAGCTTCAGAGGTCCATGGGGTCACAAAGAGTCAGTCAACACTTACTCAGAATGGATTCACTTCATTGAACAGCAGAAACCAATGCAACACAGTAAAGCAATTACCCCCGGTAAAATCTTTACCTCAATAAACCTTTAGGTTTTATTCTGGATGATGTATGCTCTCATCACACTTATTTTGTTGTGCTTGCTTTGTGAATAAAAACAAAAAGAAGTATAAGAATTCTATTTCTTAGTTGTTATCTTCAAGACAAAAGGTAAACAATTTCTTATTAAAGTTACATAGTGCTGGGTGTTAAATTGCATGCATAGTCTACAATCAACCATAGAATATACTTTAAAATCATCCAATGGTAGAATGGCAAAAATAACATTAGAATAAAAGCTGAAATAAAGCATTTGAGCTAATACAGTAAGATTTGACTCTATTGTTGCTGCTGATAAAAGGTTACAGAGAAAAGTTCGAACAGTATTCCTACACTTGGACAAATTCACCCATTTTGTAATTCTTAAAGAGGATGGTTAACACTTTAGATTTACGGTAAAACAGGGTGGTGGTCATGACAAATTCAGATTAACTGAGGCTATCCACATGATACACTCTCTCTCATTCCTCCTTAAAAATCATAATCCCAAGTAACATGAGTAGGTAAGATTGTGTGGATGGGTAGGGCGTGTGCAGAAGGGGTTCGCCCCAGCTGTAGGTATGCTCTTTGCCCTACTCACAAGCTAGTCCCTCTTAGATTAGATGCTTAGACCTCATGGATCACAGGCATTCTTCACTTGAAATTTTTCACATCCTTTCTAGCTGATCTAGACATGGCCCACTGAGAACCTAGCTGCTTGTCCTTACACACACATTTATTGTATACATAAACATTTCTAAAGTCTTCATATAGAAAATACACATGTTTAACCATCCTCAGTTTGAATTGGGTAATATTAATGATCTCTGGAATTCTTTCTAGTCTCCGAGGCTTTTTAGAAAACATTAAGTCTTATGTTTGGACAATTCTGAATCCCTGGATTAGGTATTCGTTTACAGAGTCCCCTTAACCTCGTGCCTGCATTTCAATGAGACAAACTATGCTGTGTGAAGGAAACAGAGATGTGTTAAGAGAATGCTCTCTGGACCACATTATTCAAACATGTGGCCCTGAAGTGATAAACTTTCAGAGTATGTCACCAACTTTGATAATTCTCAGTGCACTGTTAAAAAATAGGTACTCATCATTGCAAACACACTAACTTCCTAATTCTTTACAAAGTTCCCAAACTATGTCTGCAAAACTTTTATTAAATTTTTCTTCCTATTAATATGCTCTGTATCCCCCAGACTTACTGCAATACGTTTCTTTCTGAATGCACTGTATACTTTCTATAACTTGGCTTAAACTGTTTCTTTATTCTTAAAGGCTTGCAATGCATTTTACCTTATCTTCAATTATACAAAGCTTACAGCACTCTAATTTAATATAATCTATTTATCATATTTGCCTATGCCACTATTTGTTAAATATCTTGATACAAACTACAGGCCTAGTCCCCAGTATCCTAGCACTGATACCATGAACATGTTAGATGCTTAATTAATATTATTATATGAATGAAAATAGTTATTAATCAAATATAATGTTACATCCCCCACAAATGTTTCAGTAAGGTGAAACACTCAAGACCCTAAAAGAGGGTACCATGGAGCAGCGTGAAATTAGATTACTGGACAGACATTTCAGAAGACCCATCAAACAACTCATACAACTATACTTATAATGTTATCTTTTATGCCTTTTCATACAGAATCTGAAAACGTATGAAAGATGCTCTAGCAGATTCTAATGTATGCAATTATTGTCCTATGATTGTAATTAAATACATCTAGGTGTTTCCCAACAAAGGTCCATCTAGTCAAGGCTATGGTTTTTCCTGTGGTCATGTATGGATATGAGAGTTGGACTGTGAAGAAAGCTGAGCACCGAAGAACTGATGCTTTTGAACCGTGGTGTTGGAGAAGACTCTTGAGAGTCCCTTGGACTGCAAGGAGATCCAACCAGTCCATTCTGAAGGAGATCAGCCCTGGGATTTCTTTGGAAGGAATGATGCTAAAGCTAAAACTCCAGTGCTTTGGCCACCTCATGCGAAAAGTTGACTTATTGGGAAAGACTCTGATGCTGGGAGGGATTGGGGGCAGGAAGAGAAGGGGATGACAGAGGATGCGATGGCGGGATGGCATCATCGACTCGATGGATGTGAGTTTGAGTGAACTCCGGGAGTTGGTGATGGACAGGGAGGCCTGGCATGCTGAGATTCATGGGGTCACAAAGAGTCGGACACGACTGAGCGACTGAACTGAACTAAACTGAGGTGTTTCCTCTGAGCTTAAATACAAAATGAGTTTTAAATATGGATTTGGTCATTATTTTTCCTTCATTGTCATTTCACCTTTTTTTTTTTTTTTCCCAAGAAGCCATGGACTGGGATCAGAAGAAAGGAAACCAAAAAATATTCAATATCAAAATGATTTATTGTGGGACATATTTTCCATGGAAAAAACATAAAAGAATAAGGAGTTGCAAGATCCCCACATTCTATGAAAATGAAAAACAATAATACTTAAAATTAAAATGCTTTGTAAGAGAAAAAATGTACTAGGTGAGGATTTTACAAGCTTTTAAATACTGCTTTTTATTCAGATTTAGGATGAGTAGAACAAACGTAACTTTCCTGTTTCTATAGCTCAGTGTAATATCATCTGAATTCATTAAAAAGTTGCTATTCATCAGAAAGACTGGCTTTGTACAGTAGTTGAAGCATATACATATATGTGTATATATACACACACATAATTCACACAATAACACCTTTAAATTTGTTTTTTTGCCTTTAACTACTTAAATGTTATTTATTTTATCTGCTATTGGAACATATTTCATATAGATTAAATGAAAAAGTTTTACATATAAAACTATATATGCTGTGCTGTGCTTAGTCACTCAGTCATGTCCAACTCTTTGACACCCCATGGACTGTGGCCCGCCAGGGTCCTCTGCCCATGGAATTTTCCAGGCAAGAATACTCTAGTGAGTTGCCATTTCCTACTACAGGGGAATCTTCCTGACCCCAGGGATCAAACCCATGTCTCTTGTGTCTCCTGTGTTGGCGGGTGATTCTTTACCCACTGTGCCACCTGGGACTTCCTCAGGTTTGAGCAGTCTGTAAATTAAAAGTGGTCAACAAACTTGGGAACTAAAGTTAACTATTGCAGAGGTAGATAAAGTAAGTCTGAGACACATGTAAGTTTTTAATTCTTATCTTTCACCCATCTAATTATGTTGATATTTTATTCACTGGATTCGCCAACTTAAGCTCTGTAATCATAATTGATAACATGAATTTTCCCTGTATTTGAATGAATAGTTTACTGAGCAAATTAACAGTATAAATATGACTTCAAGGGGAACTACTTAAGAAAATAATCATTGACATGTCCCTTTAATCAACATGCCCATGTATCCTATGACTAATTATCTCTTATTCATTCTTTGAGTCATAAATCAAGTACCATGTCGTCAGTGATGGGATTTCATCGCTATTGGATGTATTTATGGTATTTTATGGAGCCTGGTACGCTACAGTCCATAGGGTTGCAAAGAGTTGGACATGACTGAGTGACTAAACACAGCACAGCACAGCATACTACATCTATACAGCCCTTATCACTTTGACGATTTTATATTAATTTTTGTGATTAGTTAACTACCATCGCTCTTCTTTGCTAGACTGTGAGTGTATTTTACTCACTTTTGTTTCTTTGCCTATTTCAGTACTTGCATCATAATTGAATAAATCAGAAATGCATACGTACGTACAAAAAGTAATGTGAATTATGAATTATTTTCAACAATTTGTTAAAGAATCCTTTACCATGTAAACTCTGTAAATAAGAACATTAAGAGTACATTGATTTTAGTATCTGGAATAGATGATAAACTTTTCCATTTCAATAGACTTTGACTATTTTGAATAGCTCAGTTTAAAAATGCAGGATTCAAATGATAAGAGATTTTACTATTTATCAAAAGCATTCTGGGCTAATACTATAATAAACACAATTGAATTCAAATATAAGTTTTATTAAACATCCTCTGTGAAGGCTATTAGAGCAATTCTACATTTTTAGTTTGCAATATATGAAAACATGGCACACATCATACTGAAAAATCTCTTTAAAACAATGACACTATAATTCAGTATTTAAATTTATCAGTGTAACACATTTTTAAAATAGTAATGCCTGTATTTGAGAAAGCTATCCCCAAGAAGAAAAATTAAAATAAATTCCATGATCATTATTAACTATTTGAATCATAGTCTATTGCAAATCTGAATATCTAAATTCATAAATTTGGGCATGCAGATATAATTATAATCTCTCTTTTCACAACTTGATTTTACATACACATATTCTCCTCTTCTTTTAAAAAATTTCCTGGTTAAAGAAAGGATTTAACCAGAATTTAACCATTTCGAAAGTCAAATACATTGCTAAGATAAACATACTTTTCCAGCGTTGAGGTACTGCTGCTCCTTGAATTGAGCTTTCTATATCATGTTAATATATTTTACATTTTCTTTTTGAGGGCAAAAAAGAGCTAAATACCCGCTAGATCCACACATATATAGTTATACAACTTCATATATCCCACACTTTCTTACATCAGGTTGTCCAGGAATATCGCATGAGAAACTGTAAAGGAAAATCTTGAAGGATTAGATGATGAAGACTTTCTCATAATTTGATAGCTGCTCTAAGCTTGGCAGAGCGTCCTCTGGGGTTATCCTGTACATCTTGCTCTTCTGGAATAAGTACCTTCTTGTGCATCAATTTCCGCATTAAAGGGGCCTTTCCTGTAGAGACGCCTTCCTTGTTTTCCTGATATGAATCCAACTGTGATTTTCGTATCACCTTCTGTCTAGCACTTAGGTTAAACCTTTCTGTCATGCTTATCCCAAGCAGGAACTGTTTGATAATGCGATCCTCCAGTGAATGGAAGGAGAGGGCAACGAGGTGACCACCAGGTCTCAGAAACTTCTGAGCTGTCTTCAGTCCTGTGTAAAGTTCATTAAGCTCATTGTTCACAAATATGCGAAAAGCTTGAAAAGTCTGTAGCAATATGGGTGGATCGCTGTAGCAAATCTTTTCGTGCATAAAGAGCAAAGGGAGGAAATGCACCTGCAACAATGCTGGCAAGCTGCTGGGTTCTAGTGATGGGGTAGAGGGCGCGTGCCTGAACGATTGCTGAAGCGATTTTCTTGGCGTGCTTCTCCTCTCCGTATGCTCTCAGGATGGATGCAAGTGCCTGTTGATCTAACGCGTTCACAACATCAGCTGCGGTGGGCATATCAGGGAACCTGTAACCATCCATTCTCATGTCCAAGGGGCCATCCTTCCTAAGGGAAAAACCTCTTTCAGGGGTATCAAGTTGCATGGAGGAACACCCCAGATCCAAAAGAACTCCATCCAAAGTCCCTGGCTGTACTCCAGCTTTCATTAGCAAGGCTTCTGCCTGGCTGAACTGGCCTAGGATGGCTTGGATCTGTTTAGGGTACAATTCTGAAAGCTGTTCAGCTATTGCATATGCTGTTGGGTCTCTGTCTAATGCATACAGAGTAATATCTGGCTCCTTCTGCAGAATGGCTCTTGTGTGTCCTCCTGAACCAAATGTCATATCTAGAAAAACCTGCCCTTTTTGTGGTGCCAAACAATGAACAACTTCATCCACCATCACTGGAATATGTAACTTAGTCATCACTCCAGAATCTCTATCTTGAGATCTGTGTAACTCCTGAACTCCAGTTTGATCTTTTTCCTCCTGGGCTTCATATTCATTATATCTTTCTGCTGTAGCATGTATTTTTTTTTTGGCCAGACCCCCAAATTAAATATGCCAGATTCCAACCAGCATGAAAGAAAATTTTTATAGATTCTACAAAAATATGGGTATTGAAGCATTCTGTAGATCAACAAATCTGAGGAACGAAGACTTCCCAGTTAGCCTCCAACTCGGGCCTGCGACAAACACTACGATCCGGAAAATCTGAATTTGCCGCTCGCCCAGGTCCCAGCCCTGGGGGAAACTTGCGGGGACAGACCTTCCCTCCTCTTTTCTAAATAGCATCCCTGTTTAGATCAAGCTGAAAAGCCGGACGTTGTCACTGAACCCTCCTGTGGACAACACTTCATCAGCAACTCCTAATACTGACCAATCCCCTTTTCTTCATTTACTCTTCATTCTGTAGTCTAGGAAATAAGAAATACATGTTTCCCATTCATGCCTACAGCCAAAGGTTGACACGTGACCAGGTTCCAATCAATGTAAAGAGAGCAAGAAATTTTGAAGTTTCTAAGCTGATTTTTATGGTCCCAGTCAAAGGAATAGCTGTAACTCGTGGCACTAAATCTCTTTACTTTTCCCTTCTTTCAATAGGTGGACATGATACCTGAAGTTGTGTTTGCTTTCATGTGACAGAGAGGCAGGAAATAGATGAGTAAAATTTCCTCCAGTAAAGGATTTAGGACCTGGAATATAGCACGGATCTTTGATGGAATTAGTAAGAATGGAACCGTTGCCAGCGAACACTTGCTGCCAGATTTCCTGTGACCCTCATATGTTGAACCCCTGCAGTCAGGTACCCTGGTACTTGCAGCTCAAAGCATTCCTAATAGCTATATCTCTCTTTCTATTATTGCCTCCTTCCCAGCTCCCAAACCATTCCACCACTAAATTTTGTGAATTATACCTTCAAAATATATCTTAAGTACCTCTTAATTCTACTTCAAAACACCATGCTCTTTTTCTGAGATTACTGTATTAGCTTCTTAACTGATCTATATTTCTTTCCACTCTTACATTCTACCTATCTATTCACCATATAACTTAAAGAAATGGTATTTCTCAGGATTGTTTTACATTGTAATTTTTGTTCCTCCTATCTAAAATGCTCTTTTGTGGAGTCTTCAAAGGGTTTGTGCCTTTTCATTCTTCTGCTATTACAAATATCTGTGCTGAAAGGAACCTTACTTGACTACTTTATCTAAAGTGGTCTTTTCACAATCATTCTTGGATTACATTATCCAATTTCATATCACTTGAGGTAATCTAAAATTATCTTTTTACTTTATTTGTTGATTGTCATGTTTTTCATGTTTAAATTATCTTATTTGCCATTCAGTTCAGTTCAGTCACTCAGTCGTGTCCAACTCTGTGACCCCATGCCAGGCCTCCCTGTCCATCACCAACTCCTGGAGTCCACCCAAACCCATGTCCATTGAGTTGGTGATGCCATCCAACCATCTTATCCTCTGTCGTCCCCTTCTCCTCCTGCCCTCAATCTTTCCCAGAATCAGGGTCTATTCCAATGAGTCAGCTCTTCGCATCAGGTGGCCAGAGAATTAGAGTTTCAGCTTCAACATCAGTCCTTCCAACATTTGCCATTATATACCCAATATTGAGAATAATTTTGATTAATAGTAGTCATCAACAAATATTTCTTGGACAAATACCTTCATGAATGGAAACTCAGAAATGTCTTAAACATTCAAATATCTTGGTACCTGAAGTCTCTCTAATATAGTAATTCATTAATGTTAAGTTGCTGCCTTTGGGCAAGTGTATGTTGGAATAATTTATACACTAGTGAAAATTTACTTCCTTTTGATAGATTTCTGAAGATATTCCATGTTATATATATATATATATATATATATATGTTATACGTATATATACACACACATATACACGAGGCTTCCCAGGTGGCCCTAGCAGGAGATGCAAGAGATGTGCATGTTCTATCCCTGGTCAGGAAGATTTCCTGGAGGAGGAAAATGGTAACACACTCCAGCATTCTTGCCTGAAAAATTCAATGGACAAGAGGAGATTGATGGGCCATAGTCCATGGGACTGCAAAAAGTTGGACACCACTGAGTGACTAAGCACACACATATATACTTATACATAAGATTAACATTATATATTCATGTGTATGTATATATATATGTATGTGTATATATATAGTGGCAAGGAGGAATATTGTGGAATGATTCTCTGTTAAGTTTTGTCACACCTAAATTAACACTTTGTAGTAAGACTGAAAACCTAATATAAAAAGGAATCATCTTGGCATCAGTGGAAGATACACAATATTAAAGATCACAAAGGCATGTATATACTAGGGTCCCAAGGTTGAAATGATAGGATATAGCATTACAAGAAAAGCACTTATTCATTGTGTGGTTTCTAATTCCCAACAAGTTAAACACTGTTGAGGGGTGATTTCACAGTGGATCACGACTGCAAGAATAACTTCTACAGCTTAGATGCTGCCTGTTTCTGCCTAACCTTCCCTTCTTCTCTCAGGCCTGGTCCTGAGTGCTGTGATCTAACTGTTCATATAGCTTTCAATAATTTACAAATTTTATATTTTATAACTCTTATATTTAAGTTGTAAAAACGAAACACTGGTTGCTGAGAGGAATAACCATGAATGATTTTCTCTGGTACAGTTTGGAGGTCCAGCTAAAATAAAAGAGCTGGTTCAACTGACCAACAAGGAATTACTGAACTTATAGCTTAGACAGTAAAGAATCTGCCTGAAACACAGGAGACCCAGGTTCAATTCTTGGGTTGGAAAGATCCTCTGGAGAAGGGAATGGCAACCCACTCCAGTATTCTTGCCTGGAGAATCCCATGAACAGAGGACCCTGGCAGGCTGCAGCCTGTGGGGCCGCAAAGAGTCAGATATGACCGAGCGACTAACACTACTACTACTAAGTTTAAAGTGGGAACACTTTTAATAAGAGGTGTAAGTAAAGATGACATCAGCTTCATGTCTGATGCAAACTTGATTCCTCCCAGAATCTACTTTAAATTCATACTTGATGGCAAGTTTCTTTGTTAGAAGCTGCATCGCATATTAAATATTGCTGCTTTTTTGTTAAATGCTGCATTTTGCCATTGACCTAAATGCTTCAGACTTTTCCCAAAGCTTTGTGCTCCAGAGTTCTGAATTACGAAATCCCCAAACCATTTGACATTCTCTGGGCTTCCCTAGTGGCTCAGATGGTAAAGAAACCGCCTGCAATGCAGGAGACCTGGGACAGGAAAATCCCCCGAAGAAGGGAATTGCATCCCAGTCCAGTATTCCTGCCTGGAGAATTCCATGGGCAGAGGAGCCTGCCAGGCTACGGTCCATGGGGTTGCAAAGAGTTGGACATGACTCAGCAACTAATACTCACACACATTCACACACAAACAGACACGCACAGTCTCTAACAGCCAAGTATTCTACATTCATTAGAAGCCTCTCTTCATCTGGAATAGTGCATTGAAGGCACCACACGGATTTTCTTTTCCCTGCTGCTCCTTCACAATGGAGTAGATTTCTCTCTCAAAACTGTCTACCTAGTTTATATACACTGTAGAACATACAGAACTATTTCTGCTGCTCTCAGATCCCTCCACATTTCAAGGTTTACATTACTGTATCTCTTCATTTGAAAATTCAACTCAGCAGTTTTAGGTACAGGGTAAAACTTAACACAGACATCTCCTGTGCCAACATAAAATCTCTCTCCTCTATTTTCCAAGGTCTTGTCTGAAAATGGAAAAAAGAAACCTGACATCTTCCTTAAAAATCTTGATTAAGCATTTAGTTGCTAAGAATATGCCACCATAAATGTTGATGTATCTGACAGTCCCAGAGTAAATGACAGCTCCTTCTTTTGCACATGCAACACCTTTCTTTTCAGAGTCTAAGAAAATGGCATGCTCAGTCACTCAGTTGTGTCCGACTCTTTGTGACCCCATGGACTGTAACCCACCATGCTTCTCTGTCCATGGGATTCTCCAGGCAAGAATATTGGAGTGGGTTGACATTTCCTTCTCCACGGAATCTGCCCAACCCAGGGATTGAACCCACATCTCCTGAATCTTCTGCATTGGCAAGTGGATTCTTTACCATTGAGTCACCTGGGAAGTTCTAAGAAAGTGGCATATGTTAATATTTTAAAAATCATTATTCTACTTAATTTGTACAAGTTAGATTATTTTGTGTTGAAAGAAAAAGACACACGCATATTATCTTAGCTGATACAGAATTATTTACTTATTATAAGGATACTCTAAAAGGTATGAAGGAACCATAAGGAACCATCTCATGACCTATAAAATATATAGATCAACCAGGAAGTGATGACTGGAATGACCACAAGCTGCTATTCAGTTCAGTTCAGTTCATTTCAGTTGCTCAGTCGTGTCCGACTCTTTATGACCCCATGAATCACAGCACGCCAGGCCTCCCTGTCCATCACCATCTCCCGGAGCTTACTCAAACTCATGTCCATCGAGTCAGTGATGCCATCCAACCATTTCATCCTCTGTTGTCCCCTTCTTCTCCTGCCTTCAATCCTTCCCACCATCAGGGTCTATTCCAATGAGTCAGCTCTTCACATCAGGTGGCCAAAGTATTGGAGTTTCAGCTTCAGCATCAGTCCTTCCAATGAATATTCAGGACTGATTTCCTTTAGGATGGACTGGTTGGATCTCTTGCAGTCCAAGGGACTCTCAAGAGTCTTCTCCAAGCTGTTATTAGGAAGCTATTTTTCCTGGAGAATTTAAGGGGGGTGGGCATGCCTTTTACAATCGCTGGTTGCTTATAAATCTCCCAGGACTGGGTTATATATTAGGTCATCAATAACTAAGAGACGATAATAATGTCATTGTCTTAGAGGCTGGCATCTACTGTGTGTCAAACACTTTGCCTCCTCCTATTCTTTCCAGCTCTCTTTGTCGACCCACCCAGTTGTAGGTTCAGTTCCTGATTGCACACTAACTCACCTGCCAAGCAGAATAAGCAATCAACTTCCTGCTCAAATTCATGTCCAGGATGTCTTTTCTGAGGTCATTCCTGTGAATGCTCAGAATACTAAAATCTTTTCTTGTAAAGATACCTCTGAAGAAAAGAATTACTATTTTATATCTTACAACAATAAGAGACCTCTTTTGGAACTCCAGAAAGTGTTTATTTTTAGGACTCAGATTTTTAGAACCACAGATACATCTACACGAAGTGTTTGAGGAATCTGCTAATTTAAGAAACTTGTGTTTTCAGTGACAGTGGCATCAAATGTTTCATACTGATGCCATTTAATAAGGAAACAATTTGAAGACACATATCACTCTGTTGGGGTAAATCAACTTTGCTTCAAGATGTATAATTTATCTGCCAGCTTAATGTGTAGCTTGGGTTGAAAAGCTATCTAATAACCTGTGATCAAGTATTTAGACTCCAGTAGATTCTAAAGCAAGTCAAATTCTATTTTCCAAAATGTGAATTATTTACACATACAAAGAAAAAACAGGGACTTCCATGGTGGCGCAAGAGGTAAAGAATCCACCTACCAACTCCGGAGCTGCAGGAGATGCGGATTCGAATCCCTGGATTGGGAAGATCCCCTGGAGAAAGAAATGGCAACCACTCCAATATTCTTACCAGGAAAATCCGATTGACAAAGGAGTCTGGTGGGCTACAATCCATGAGGTTGCAGAGTCAGACATGCCTGAAGCAACTTAGCACGCATGAAGAAAAATATGTCTTTGTTCCAATTTCCCAAAGAGATATTTCTTGTAATTCTCCTATTAAAATTCTTACCTCAAGTTCATCACCTCTCTTCTAGATAGTCAAGCACGAGTGAACTTGTAAAGATTTCCCTCTATTGTAGTAAACAGCTATGGGAGTCATAAGAGAAATGAGTTGGAGAAAGTCACTCACTTGGTGGTCCTAGTCACTTAAAATCTAAAATGTTACACTGCTCTTCCTCCACCTTCTTCCTGGTGTGATATTCAAGACACAGCTTCTTGCTCTTCACATATCTACCCTTGTGGCCTAAGTCATTGGATGCCCAGAAACTTCAGAAATGCCATGGATTTGCAGAAGGCTTAGCTGTCTTCCTCTTCTAGAGTAAAAAACTTGTCATTTCATACTTGATGTTATAAATTTAAAAGACAAGGACAATGTCCCCGGAGAGTAAATCCGTCAACTTGCCAGAGGACATTAGAAGATGGACTAGGAAGTTTACATGACCTTGAGGCAGAAACCTAGCAGTGTGCTGCTGTTATTTTGGGTAAAAAACAAATATTTTTGGCCACTCAAGTGAAAAACAACAGAAAAGAAATGGCTTCACTTTTTCAACACCCCCATACCAAGTACCAGAGTTGAGGGACTGGATATGTTGCAATAACAAGGTGACATTCAGAATGGCTACTAAGTAGAGCTGCTCTTGGCTAGAATTTGGGTCATTTGTAGACAATCCTCAAAGACCAATCTGGGAAACTGAATGAAGAATTCAGATAAATCACCATATTTTTCATGCTTTAATCCTGTTGTTTATTGAGGCGAATTTAAGAAAGAGACTGAAAGATTGCTCAGTAAGAGTTGCTCAGTAAGAGTAAGTTGAGTGTCAGAGGAATTTTCATTTAATTTGAAATTTTCTTCCCTTAAAAAGCATGGAGGCTGGGACTTCCCTAGTGGTCCAGGGCTAAGACTTCCCCTTCCAATACAGGGGGTACAGTTTCAATCCCTGGTCTAGGAGCTAAGATCCTATAAATCTCATGGCCGAAAAGCCAAAACATAAAGCAGAAGCAATATTGAGGGACTTTCCAGGTGTCTCAGTGGTAATCTGCCTGTCAGTGCAGGAGACCCAGGTTCTACCCCTGGGTTGGGTAGACCCACTAGAGAAGAAAATGGCAACCCACTCCAGTCTTCCTGCCTGGGCAATCCCATGGACTGAGGAGCCTGGTGGCTATAGGCCATGAGGTTGCCAAACAGTCGGACACAATTTAGTGACCAAACAACAACAAATCAATAAAGACTTTTAAAATGGTCCATAAAAAAAAAAAAAAAAAACAAAACACAGAACATGGAGTCAGAGATTTCTGGAAAGGTGAATTTTCAGATATTTAAATTCAAAAGAAAAGAATCACCACCACTCCCAAAACAGATCTATAAGCATGGTTGTCGAGGTGAAATATATGGTAGATAAATTGTAGTGGAACAAAGAGATGATTAGGGAAGTAACTGTAATATTAAGCAACATTTCCTCCATATAATCACCAGGAGATTTCTTTTTTTCAAGTTAATATAGCATAATATATGTAAAATGAATCATAGAAACCAAGAGAGAAAAGCATAGAAACCAAAAGTCAGAATAGTACAGATATAATTGCTTCTTCTTCAGGAAAAACCTAATCAAGTTAGTCTAACTTCACTTCATAGAACAAAATTAATTCCAGATGAACTAAAAATTTGAATGTTACGATTCAACATGAAAAACTTTGGCACTCACTTGGTATGTTCTAAATTGATTTGTGGCATTAACATTTTAAAATACAGTATTTTATTTCCTATTTACATCATACAATCCTTTTTTTCTTTTCCATTATAGTTTATTACAAGATATTGAATACAGTTCCCTGTGCTATGTAGTAGGTCCTTATTGTTTATCTATTTTTTATATAGCAGTGTGTGTATCTGCTAATCCAAAACTCCTAATTTATCCCTCTCGCCCTTCCACTTTGGAAACCATGTTTGTTTTCTATATCTGTATTTCTGTTTTGTAAATAAGCTCATTTGTATGATTTTTTAATTTAGATCCCACATATAAACGATGTCATATATTTGTCTCTCTCTGACTTACAATTTAGTATGATAATCCCTAGGTCCACCCATGTTGCAGCAAATGGCATTATTTCATTATTTTTATAGGTTGAGTAGTATTCCGTTGTATATATGTGTGTGAGTATACACACATACACATACTCCCCACATCTTCTTTATTCATTTACCTGCCAATGGACATTCAGGTTCCATCCTTGGCTCAATTATTATAAATAGTGCTGCTATAAACACTGGGATGCATGTACCTTTTTGAATTAGAGTTTTCATCTTTTTCAGATATATCCTCAGGAGTGGGATTGGTGGATCATATGGTAACTCTATTTTTAGTTTTTAAAGGAACCTCCATATTGTTTCGCATAGTGGCTGCACCAATTTACATTCCCATCAACAGTGTAGGAGGGTTCCCTTTTCGCCACACCCTCTTCAGAATTTATTATTTGTAGACTTTTCAATGATGGCCATTCTGACCAGTGTGAGGTGAAACCTCACTGTCATTTTGATTTGCAAGGTTGAGCATCTTTTCATATGCTTATTGGCCATCTGCATGTTTTAACCTTATTTATTTATTTTATTTTGGTAAGAACACTTAACATGAGATCCCCTCTCTTAACAAAATGTTAAGTGCATAATACAGTATTGACTATAGCCGTGGTGTTGTACAGCAGATCTCTAGAACTTATTCAACTTTTATAACTGAAACTTTATATCTGCTGAACAATTCCCTATTTTACTCTCCCCTCAATATCTGGCACTTACCATTCTAGTCCCTGTTTCTATGGATTTGACTATTCTAGATAACTTGTATCAGAGAAGGCAATGGCACTTCACTCCAGTACTCTTGTCTAGAAAATCCCATGGACAGAGGAGCCTGGTAGGCTGCAGTCCATGGGGTCGCTAAGAGTCGGACGTGACTGAGTGACTTCGCTTTCACTTTTCATTTTTATGTATTGGAGAAGGAAATAGCAACCCACTCCAGTGTTCTTGCCTGGAGAATCCCAGGGACGGGGGAGCCTGGTGGGCTGCCATCTATGGGGTTGCAAAGAGTTGGACACGACTGAAGTGGCTTTGCAGCAACAGCAGCAGATACCTTATATAGGTGGAATCATGAAGTATTTGTCCTCTTGTGATTTGCTTGTTTCATTTACAATAATGTCTTCCAAGCTCATCCAAGTTGTCACACACGTCAGGATTTCCTTCTTTTTTAAAGGCTAGATGTTAAAGATTTAAATGTAAAACTTTAAACTGCAAAACTCTTAGAAAAAACAAACAAGGGAAAAACTCATGACGTTAGCCTAGGCAATGATTTATACCAAAAGGATAAGCAACAAAAGCTAAAAGAGACACATGGGACTACATCAAACTAGAAAGTTCTGCACAGCAAAAGAAAAATTCAACACAGTGAAAAGCAACCTAAGGGATGGGGAAAAAATTTTGCAAATTATATATCTGATAAGGGGTCAATATCCAAAACATAAACAAAAGGTCTATAAGTCAATAGCAAAAAAAAAAAAATTAAAACAACAACAACAAAACATTTTAAAATGGACAAAGGACTGGAATGGAAATTTCTCCAAAGAAGACATGTGTATAATCAACAGGTATATGAAAAGATGCTCAGCATCACTAATCATCAGGGAAATGCCCATCAAAACCACAATGAGATATCACTTCATACCATCAGGATTTTGTTGTTCAGTCGCTAAGTCCTGTCCAACTATATGCGACCCCATGGACTGCAGCCTCACCCTTTCCTGTCCTTCACTCTCTCCCAGAGTTTGCTCAAACTCAAGTCCGTTGAGTCAGTGATTCCAGTCTCATCCTCTGTCATCTCCGTCTCCTCCTGCCCTCAATCTTTCCCAGCATCAGGGTCCTTTCCAATGAGTCAGCTCTTTGCATCAAGTGGCCAAAGTATTGGAGCATCAGCTCCAGTCCTTCCAATGAATATTCAGGGTTGATTTCCTTTAGAATTGACTGGTTTAATCTCCTTACTGTCCAAGGAACTCTCAAGAGTCTTCAGCACCATCGTTCCAAAATCATCAATTCTTGGTACTCAGCCTTCTTTATGGTCCAGCTCTCACATCCATATGTGACTACTGGAAAACCATGGCTTTAACTATATGGACCTTTATTGGCAAAGTAATGTCTCTGCTTTTTAAAGGACTATCTAGATCTGTCATAGCTTTTCTTCCAAGGAGCATCTTTTAATTTCATGGCTGCAGTCACCATCTGCAGTGATTTTGGAGCCCAAGAAATAAAGTCTGCACTGTTTCCTTTTTTTCCCATCTATTTGCCATTAGGATGGCTATTATCAAAAAAAGAAAAAAGATAAGTATTGGCGAGAGTATGAAGAAATTCAAATTCTTATTCATGGTTAGTGGGAAAACAAAATGGTGCAGACACTATGAAAACAGAATGGAATTTCTCTCAAAATTTAAAAATAGAACTATCACATAATCCAGTAGTCCCACTTATGGGTATATATACAAAAGTATTAAAATCAAGATCTCAAAAAAATATCTGCACTCTCATGTTCATTGTTGCAAAAAGGACAATTAACTCGATATTTAATTCCCAAAGAATTACATTCCAAAATTTTATATGTAACCACTAAGTTCAGCAATTCTTGGTACTTATTCTCAGGAAGCTCCCCAAAGAAGAGAGACAAGTCATATAAAGTAATATGAAAGACAAAGAAAGTCACTCACTCAGTCGTGTCCAACTCTTTGTGAACCCATGGACGATACAGTCCCTGGAATTCTTCAGGCCAGAATACTGTAATGGTTAGCTGTTCTCTTTTCCTGGGGATCTTCCCAACCCAGGGATGGAACTCAGGTCTCCCACATTGCAGGTAGATTCTTTACCACCTGAGCCACGATGGAAGCACCATAGGTAACTGAAAGTCTGTGATGAAGACAGTGGACTGCTCAAGTTCTCCCCTCACCTGGACATGCCTCCCTTCTTTCTGGTGGATTGAACCCTGGAATGTTTGGTTGACTCAACCCTCTTCCCTCTACTTCACTGATAAGAGCAAGCATTTATTTTTAAATCCATGCAGTTTTTTTTCTTCTTCTAGACATTAAAAGTGTATACTTTGGTTTCCAATTTCAACTTTTAGTTGCCAATACCATCGACATTTTTTCTTTGGAGACATGGAGAGATAGAGAGGAACACGTGGGGAATAAAAAAGATATTATTTTTCGAAATAATGTATAAGATGTTGGTTTTATGATACAGTGAGGCTAGCAAATAGTTCCTTATGAATGCATATGATGTGTACTCCTTCAATTTAGTAGATATAACCTGATTTTAGGTTGTTTTCCTAACTTCAGATATAATTACTTGTGAAGGTAAATGGTGATCTCTTAATAATTTTTCTGGGCATTAAAATTAATAGAGGGCTGTCACCTTGAACATAACTGCAATGAAGCATTCTATATAAAAGAATGCCTTGAAATATCAAAACCAAAATACACTACTAAATTACTCTCTCAGTTTATCACACTAAAATTTTTTTTGTTGTTGGAGTATAGTTGATTTACAAGTTTTATCACATTTGGAAAAAATTTCCCAACAAGACTTACAGGAAAATGACACACAGAAAATCTAGAGCTACTCTTTCTCAGTGAGAATCTTAGAATCATTTCTGAGAGTAAAGAAGGCATCATACCATTTTGAACTTGTTACTAGGTTAGGCATCTTTTTTTCTACCTATTAATATTTCACATCCATATCTATCCAATGGCAGCTCACCTTACCAATTAAATTTTCTGATGTGTAACAAAGTTAAATTCATGTTAGAAAAAATGAAGTATGGCTTCATCACTTGAATTTTTCTTGCTGGTCATGACAGTAATGTCTTCAAAAGCCCCCGTTGGGATGATTCAGTTTGACCCCTATATAGCCTGAAGTTTCTGGGATTGGTTCTTATCAAAATATCCTGTAAGTTGTTTTCACACTTTCCTCTTTAACTATTTCATTACTGACTGATAGACTTCATCTCTACTGTATCATGCCTAGTGTCTTTTGCATGCTACCAATATAATTCCAAACCACCAAAGTCTTCCAAATCAAGCAGGTTAGAATCTAAGCCCTGATTTTGTGTTTATTATCTAGTGGTTGATCAGACAAAAATACATTATACTTGGTGACTGATACAACAATCTTTCATTTCTCACAGTTCTGGAAGCCCAAGGGACCCAGCTTGGGCGGATTTTAGGCGAGTGCCATCTTCCTGGTTTACTGAGGACGATCTTCTTATTGTGACCTCACATAGTGGAGAGCAGAGAGAGAAAGCAAGCTGACTCTGTCTCATCTTCTAAGGGTACTAACCCTATAATGCAGGTTTCCCCCCTCCCATGACCTGATTATCTCCAAAGCCTCCACCTCCAAATACCATCCAATTGGAAGTTATGGTTTAAACATATGCATTTTAGGAAGAACACAAAAGTACAGTCCATAAGAGAAAGATATATCATTTGACAATTAAAGGACATTTTTTAGGAGCCAAGTATCCATGATATAAAAAAGATTCACAAGCCAAAGTAAAATATTGATCTATGCATTTATTGTTTCTCTGAGTTACCTTCTAATAGCTGAGGATCTACTAGTAAATCTACTGTCAGTCATCTTTCCTTTAAACACACTTTCAGTCATGGGTCTTGCTCAGTAACTACATGACAGGTTAACCAGACAGCCTAACACATTCTGTACATCTGCAGCATCCAGATCAATTTTGCTTGAATAACCAACTTAAATAAAAACCCATATTGTAGATTTCATAAAGACAACATAGAACTTGTGTGGGAGACAGTGTGAGCCTGAGAGGGAAACAGAATTTAATTTAAAGTATATATAAATAAAAAAGGAAACCAAGTAGGATTTGGCAGGATCCCACAAAGGGAATATAAACACTAACAAATAAACCTAACTCTATTACAAATTTATAATATAAACATGCTGAAAGTGGAAGGTGAGGAAAGAACTAATCTAGGAAAATTTTTTAAATGGTGTCTTGACTAGACACTGTAAGGTTAAAAACAGAAGCTGTGCATAAATGTTGTAATCTGGTTGGTAATCTATTTTGTGTGTATATGAAGATTGAAAATATAATCTCTCTGTGTGAGAAAGAGGAAAAACCAAAAAGAACTCTGTGGTGCTGCAACGAAATCAGAGGTGTCCGTATGAACTCATTATGGATAGACAGACAGACAGACATAAATACATACTTACACACACACACACACACACAGAGACCTGCATATGCTTGAGTGCGTATGTTGTTGTTGTACAGTTGCTAAGTTGTGTCCGACTCTTTGTGACCCCCATGGACTGCAACACGCCAGGCGTCCCTGGGTCAGTACACGTGCACCTACCTCCTGGCTCCAGTGTTGAAGTGCCCAGAAGCAATGACACTCAGATACTGAGCTGATGTCCAGGACAGAAACTTTCCTGGAGCCCCAGCGCTGCCTCTGGCGATGTGAATGGAGGCAGAATGTGGGGTCAGCATCAGAGATGTTCACGTTCGCCATAGGGGTGGATGTTGCTCCCAACTAATTTGCTCACAGAATTTACAATCACTTAAATCCCACCTATGACCTGAAATAGTTTCTATGCCCCATAGTAAAGAAACCTTAAAAGCATAAATGATAATGCCCCCTTTTCCCTTGTTATATAATATCCAGAATTATCTGGTTAATATAATTCTATTTATTTCATATATATTCTATTTATTTGCATAAAGAGGACACCCTTAATTTAGCTAAATATTAATGTATCTATAAGGCTACATTTTATAAAGCTAAAGTAATATAAAGTACATATAAAGTTAAATAATACAAAATTAAAATGATTTCATTTTAATCAAATAATTGATTCTAATGACTTTAAATGTAATAATAATTTTGAAAGTGGTGTTTCTCACAGAATTTAATGTCACATCTATGGCTTTAAATGGTTTATATATCTCATAATAAAGAAATCTTAAAAGCATAAATGACAATGCCATGACAAATTCATAAATATCTCTGAGGATAAATATAAGAAAAGCCATTAAATCAAAGAAATTTTGATTTTTAAAAGTTTCCTTGAGATACATAATTTGATGCTATATAGACCCAAATAATTTTTTTTAATTAATAGGAAACATTTCAATAGAAAGACACATAAAGTAATATTTTCAGAAAAAAAAATGGGCTATACTTGAACGGTTAATATAAGGAGCTAGGTGAATATACCAGTAGAGGAAACTGGATTTAGAAAAGTGTTTATTATTTGGTTTTGATTATTTGCTCATTCATTCATTCATTCATTTCACTTACCCATTCATTTTTACCCCGAATGTGCTTGATTAGGGGTTTCCCAGGTGGCAGGTGGCCATAGTGGTAAAGACCCCATCTGCCATGCAGAAGATGTAGGAGCACGGGTTTAATCCCTGGGTGGGGAAGATCCTCTGGAGGCAAGCATGGCAACCCACTCCAGTATGCTTGCTAGGAGACACCCATGGACAGAGGAGCCTGGCTGGCTACAGTCCATGGGGTTGCAAAGAGTCAGTCAGGACTGAAGCAACTTAGCACACACGCACGTGCTCTGTTAGAGTTAAAAAAGCAGGCCTCACAGGATCAAATTTTAAAAGCCCTGCATTTTATCTCCTCTCTCCACAGTCCATAGCAATCTATTTTAGACACTGGTTCTTCCCTGCACCATTAGACAACAAATGAAATAGTTGCTCATGAGTCCTCTGGCTATTTTCAGATGATAACAGGAGCATCAGTTATTTCTGCTCACAAAAAGGTTCACATAAATAATATACTTGATTCCAGTTATGAGTAAATCGCATTGCATTCATAGGGAGCCCCCTCCCCCAGCTCTGGCTGCTGGAAACCAGTCAAGAAAAGGGGCGGAGGTGTTTGCTTTCCCTTTTTCTCCATCTGCGTTTCCACTCTCCTTGCTGACTCTGATTTTGAGACTCTCTAGATTTCAGGTTGTTAGGAGGATGAGAGAAGCACACGTGCATGTCCTGGTCCTGTAAAGAGCTGCCACTTTCCCTGCTGATCCGATGCACTGCGGGTCTGTGGAGATCAGCAGTTCTTCCCATTATCGCTCTACTGGAGGATCTGAGCACCTCGATGTGTGCTTTCAAGGCTACTTCTCCTCCTCTTCTTCCTTCTCTTTCTCCTTCTTACTGTAGTTCCCACTGGTCTCCAGGATGCCCTCCGAGATGAGTTCTACAGCAACTTCAGGCTGATTTTCTCTCATCTCTGGGAAGCACTCACAGACCTCTGACTTCACAGAGTCTAGCGCTAACATCACTCCTTTTCCTGCCATTACGAGTTACAGAGCCAAGTTCTTACATGTCTGTTTCTCAGTCATGAACTGAACACGTGTTCACTGCGGACTTCCCTGGTGGCTCAGAGGGTAAAAGTGTCTGCCTGCAATGTGGGAGACCTGGGTTCGATCCCTCGGTAGGGAAGACCCCCTGGAGAAGGAAATGGCAACCCACTCCAGTATTCTTGCCTGGAAAATTCCATGGATGGAGGAGCCTGGTGGGCTACAGTCCATGGGGTCACAAAGATTTGGACTTTCTCTTTCACTGTGGGAAACCAATATCAAAGGATCTAGGTCACCGTGCTGAAGCACCTTTTCTGGGCTTTGGTCTGGGAGCCAAACTCCCAGTAGAGTAACAACTTTTTCAATTAATCTTCCTTAATCTCCAGTGCTTTTCTTATCTCTTCTATCCTCTTTGGTTGACTGATGATATTTGCAGAAACCATCTTTGCATGAATTACAAAGAAGTCTGGAATCCTCCTTTGAAACATATAATTTATATTTCTGGGTTTCAACAGAAACTGAGGACCAAAGTAGCTTCATGGTAAAATGCTCCTTATGTGAGAATGAATTTATTAATAGTTAAGGCACACGCTAAGGAGTTTCTTCTTATGGCTATGTAATTGTTGGGGCTTCCCAGGTGGCTCAGTGGTAAAGAATCCACCTCCCAATGCAAGAGACACAAGTTCCATCCCTGGGTCAGGAAGATCCCTTGGAGGGGGAAATGCAACCCACTCCAGTATTCTTGCCTGAAAAATCTCATGGATAGAGGACCCAGGCAGGCTACAGTCCATAGGGCAGCAAAGAGTCAGACATGACTGGGCACATATGTACTTGTGATTTTTAAGCACTTGTGAACCCTGAAACAAAGAGATTGAAAGAGAGAGACTATGTACTGAACTGATAATTGGAACTTGTTATGGCAATTAATTGGACAAAAATTGACTCTATGGACAAATTTTTAGAAAAATACAATTTTCCAAAACTAAACCAGGAAGAAATAGACAATCTTAACAGACCCATCACAAGCACGGAAATTGAAACTGTAATCAGAAATCTTCCAGCAAACAAAAGCCCAGGTCCAGACGACTTCACAGCTGAATTATACCAAAAATTTCGAGAAGAGTTAACACCTATCCTACTCAAACTCTTCCAGAAAATTGCAGAGGAAGGGAAACTTCCAAACTCATTCTATGAGGCCACCATCACCCTAATACCAAAACCTGACAAAGATACTACAAAAAAGGAAAACTACAGGCCAATATCACTGATGAACATAGATGCAAAAATCCTCAACAAAATTCTAGCAATCAGAATCCAACAACACATTAAAAAGATCGTACACCATGACCAAGTGGGCTTTATCCCAGGGATGCAAGGATTCTTCAACATCCGCAAATCAATCAATGTAATTCACCACATTAACAAATTGAAAAATAAAAACCATATGATTATCTCAATAGATGCAGAGAAGGCCTTTGACAAAATTCAACATCCACTTATGATAAAAACTCTCCAGAAAGCAGGAATAGAAGGAACATACCTCAATATAATAAAAGCTATATATGACAAACCCACAGCAAACATTATCCTCAATGGTGAAAAATTGAAAGCATTTCCCCTTAAGTCAGGAACAAGACAAGGGTGCCCACTTTCACCACTACTATTCAACATAGTTCTGGAAGTTTTAGCCACAGCAATCAGAGCAGAAAAAGAAATAAAAGGAATCCAAATTGGAAAAGAAGAAGTAAAACTCTCACTGTTTGCAGATGACATGATCCTCTACATAGAAAACACTAAAGACTCTACCAGAAAATTACTAGAGCTAATTAATGAATATAGTAAAGTTGCAGGATATAAAATCAACACACAGAAATCCCTTGCATTCGTATACACTAATAATGAGAAAGTAGAAGAAGAAATTAAGGAAACAATTCCATTCACCATTGCAACAAAAAGAATAAAATACTTAGGAATATATCTACCTAAAGAAACTAAAGACCTATATACAGAAAACTTTAAAACACTGATGAAAGAAATCAAAGAGGACACTAATAGATGGAGAAATATACCATGATCATGGATCGGAAGAATCAATATAGTGAAAATGAGTATATTACCCAAAGCAATCTACAAATTCAATGCAATCCCTATCAAGATACCGGCGATATTTTTCACAGAACTAGAACAAATAATTTCAAGATTTGTATGGAAATACAAAAAAACACGAATAGCCAAAGCAATCTTGAGAAAGAAGGATGGAACTGGAGGAATCAATTTGCCTGACTTCAGGCTCTACTACAAAGCCACAGTCATCAAGACAGTATGGTATTGGCACAAAGACAGACATATAGATCAATGGAACAAAATAGAAAGCCCAGAGATAAATCCACATACATATGGACACCTTATCTTTGACAAAGGAGGCAAGAATATACAATGGAGTAAAGACAATCTCTTTAACAAGTGGTGCTGGGAAAACTGGTCAACCACTTGTAAAAGAATGAAGCTAGATCACTTTCTAACACCGCACACAAAGATAAACTCAAAATGGATTAAAGATCTAAATGTAAGACCAGAAACTATAAAACT
>NW_024070206.1:53696824-53697209 GCF_014754425.2 Oryx dammah
AGAGAAATGCAAATCAAAACCACAATGAGGTACCACTTCACACCAGTCAGAATGTCTGCGATCCAAAAATCTGCAAGCAATAAATGCTGGAGAGGGTGTGGAGAGAAGGGAACCCTCCTACACTGTTGGTGGGAATGCAAACTAGTACAGTCACTATGGAGAACAGTGTGGAGATTCCTTAAAAAATTGCAAATAGAAATGCCTTATGACCCAGCAATCCCACTGTTGGGCATACACACAGAGGAAACCAGAATTGAAAGAGACACATGTACCCCAATGTTCATTGCAGCACTGTTTATAATAGCCAGGACATGGAAACAACCTAGATGTCCATCAGTAGATGAATGGATAAGAAAGCTGTGGTACATATACACAATGGAGTATT
>NW_024070206.1:53697219-53714588 GCF_014754425.2 Oryx dammah
CAGAATTGTAAAGTAAAAATTAAAAATAAATAAATAAATTAAAAAAAAAAAAAAAAATTGACTCTAGCATTGAAACTCAGTAGGAAACATGGTAGCTAATAAAGCCAAGCAGTATAATAGTTTTTTAATCTGTCTATGTGTCCTCAAATGATGATGGAGCGTTGATGATTATGACTCACACTTGCCAACAATAATTAGTGAAACATTTGAACACAACTAGCTTAAAACGACTCAGTTTTCTCCTCTTTTTCTAGTCTTCAGACTGTAAATGACTCATTTGGCTTTTGGAATCAGCTTTAGCAAGTTTACTACAAGTAGTCTATAGATTGGTTTCCATGTATTGGAAGATATAATTAATAGTAAGCAGGTATAACTTCATGGCCATGAAATTAAAAGACACTTGCTCCTTGAAAGAAAAGCTAGGTACACAGCATATTGAAAAGCAGAAACACTACACTCCCAACAAAGGTCCGTCTAGTCAAAGCTATGGTTTTCCCAGGAGTCATGTATGGGTGTGAGAGGTGGACTTTACAAAAAGCTGAGCACCAAAGAATTGATGCTTTTGGACTGTGGTGTTGAATGGATGTGAAAGGAGATCCAATTAGTCCATCCTAAAGGAAATCAGTCCTGAATATTCATTGGAAGGACTGATGCTGAAGCTGAAACTCCAAAACTTGGTCACCTGATGCGAAGAACTGACTCAGTGAAAAGACCCTGATGCTGGGAAAGATTGAAGGTGGGAGGAGAAGGAGATGACAGAGGATGAGATGGCTAGAAGGCATCATGATTGACAGACATGAGTTTGAGTAAGCTCTGGGAGTTGTTGATGGACAGGAAGGCCTGGCGTGCTGCAGTCCATGAGGTCACAAAGAGTCGGACACGACTGAGTGATTGGACTGAACTGAACTGAGGCATAACTTCTAACTTAATAGTTAAGTCTAGAAATGACCCAAAATATAAAGTTTTTATTAGTGTTTCTAGGCAATAGAAAATTACCAAGGAACATCTTAAGTAATATGAAAATTTTGCTTAGGATATAATATAACATATTCCAGCACTTTTGGTAGATAGTGAATTATTGCTGCCAAAAAGCCGTATAGAAATTGAAAATTTGAAAAATGACAAAACATTATAGAAGAGAATCATGAGGTTAAGTGAACTGGCAAATCTAAAGTGAAATCACTTCAATCTAAATGACAGACAGAAATTTGAGAAAATGTGAACATTAATTCTGAACAAGAACTGTTCATCAAGTATAGTTTTTATGACCTGCATTGTAAAACTGCTTGCATTCATGAATTAATTTCATATATCTGCATTATTCCATCATAAAACACTTAGGAAATCCTAACCCCAACACACTTTTCTTTCCCTCAAGTATCAAAGCTATATTTTTTTAGTGTGTAATGTGACAGAAGATAGCAGGTAACAGAAAATCTTTCTATTGGTTAACTTTCATCCTTAAAGGATCTCCACATGCTTTAAAAATGTACTGATTAAATCTTACAAAACCACTGATATTAAAGTACTATATGAGGGAACCTCATTATAAAAGCTTCATTTTTGCAGAGATATGATACATTGAAACTTTGCTTATTTTCCCAGGGTCAAGGGTGTTTCAAGCTCTAACACTGATATGCTAAGTAATAGGAACAGCAGAGCCGTTCTCAGAAGAGAGCAGTATATGCTGCTGCCTAGGTGATAAGATTTTAGAATATTAGATCTCTAGTTCCAAAATCTTCATTCCCAGTTTGCTCAGTGATGGCTGAAATTCATTCCAGCATAGCCAAATTTTTTCATCCCAGAGTTAGCTGAAAACCTTAAAATGCGAGTAACCTGGTAGGCTTAAGAAGAGTGATATTTTTCTTTGGTCAGGAAGTCACTGAGAACAGGAGAATTCTAGACACCTCGCTGAAAAATAAAGTTTTCGAGGTAAAGGAAAGGAATTCAGGTAGAGACCCTGCAGTACTCACATAAGTTCCCAAATCTTTAAGAGTTTGCATATTTGCTTTGGAACTTTGCCCTTTACTGTAACCCTGCCTAAAAGACGCTTGGCTAAAACATGGTATAGAAATGGAGAACTGGACCCTATAGCTTATATGTGGAGACTGTGGCTATGGGTAATTCAAGCACAAACTTATTTTCTTACTTATAGAGTTGAGTAAATCATATAATTCTATCATAATACCATTGTCACCATTTAGCATTTGCCCATCTTTTATTTTTTTACTTTTTTTTGACAAAAACAAAGTAGTTTTAATGTAACTAGTTCCCATTTAGAAATTCAGCCCTCTGCCAAGTGCAATACACTACAACACTAACCTTCCTAAGAGCAGGTAGAAAGACATGTAAAATTTAACCAATTTTACATTAGGCTTCACTCTAGTTTGTTTTGCTAAAATTCAAAAACACTGGTAACCAGCATTTTATAAACCAGAACCAACTTCTCATTGCCCATCTCCCCCACTCCTTTTTCACCAACACTTTTAATGATGACTTTGTGATTTTGATATTTTTTCCTGAATTATGAAATACATTTGAAGACAGCGATTAACTTTTATTCTGGTGTTGCCATGTGCCAGCACTTTGCATCCAGTATATCTCACTTACTTCTCTCCACATCTTCCCAGATCAGTATCAATGCTCCTGTTTCATGGACAGATTGCCATAGAGTAATGGAAGAAAGATATGAACCAAGGGTTTTCTGGCTTCAAAATGTGTGCCCTGTTTGTGTACCAAATGACCCAGCACGAGGTTAACCCCTTAAAAGGTACTATGAATGATACTGCAGACACTTAAAACAATAAGGAGCCACATTCTTAGAAAAAATTCAGAAAAAGGAAGGCAAGAAATAGCTCTTTGGATAACAATAAAATCTTTTTCCTCTTTTAATTAATTATGCTTTCTTTGATTTAACTCAAATTTACTATATCTAATTAAGATAATTAGGTACCTATTTTTGAACAATAAGTAGAGAAGCTATATGATTCATGCTGAAGAAAAGATGAACGAGGTAGAATTCTATCAAGTATTTATCAGATTTAATGGGGAAAGGGCAGTGACAAGCAGAAAACTAACTGCCATATAAATTATAAAACTTTATATCTGCATAATGCCTTCAGGTTAATATTCAATTTCACTCTAATATTCTAATTAATAACCATGAGAACACAATTTTGATGTTTATAAGTGAGGAAACCAAAAATCAAAGAAGCTGTGAGTCTCATCTTTCTCAAAGTGTAAACATTTGTCTGATGTGTTATATTATCTATTGATCAGTAATTATTTACTTAGCACCAAAATATGGCCCAAGTATGGTATTGCCTGCAAAAAAATATATTTCTTGACCTGGTAGAATTTACAGTCCTTTGGGAAAATATGAATGAAAAAATAAGGGCACAGGAGCATGAAGTGAAGTGAAGTAAGTGAAGTCACTCAGTCGTGTCCGACTCTTTGCGACCCCATGGACTGTAGCCTACCAGGCTCCTCTGTCTATGGGATTTTCCAGGCAATAGTCCTGCAGTGGATTGCCATTTTCTTCTCCAGGGGATCTTCCCAACCCAGGGATTGAACCTGGGTCTCCCGCATTGTAGACAGACGCTTTACCATCTGAGCCACCAGGGAAGTTAGCATGAAGTAGCATGAAGGAATGCTTATTAAATGCCTGCACAGCATAACATATATTGGGGTCATTGTACTGGTGTCCAGTGACCATCATAAAAAATTACTATAAACTTAGTCTCTTAAAGCCATACAAATGTGGTATTTATCATTTTCGTCTGAAATGGGTCTCACTATGTTAAAATCGAGATGTCAGCTGAGTGCATTCTAGTCCATGGGTTCAGAGATAATCCATTCATTTCCTCCTGCAGTGCCCAGAGGTTTGCTGCATTCCTTGACCTATGTCCGGCTCTGGTACATTCAAAGCCATCAGAGCATCCCTCTGACCTCGGTCCCTCAGTCACATCTCCTGTTGGCTGTCCTCTTTCTCCCCCACTTCCACATTTAAAGATCTTTGTCATTATGTTCAGTATAACTGAATAATATAGGATAACATCCCTATCTTAAGATTAGATTCAGCAACTTAATTCCATCTAATCTACAACCTTAATTTCCTTTTTCCATGTGACCTAACATAGTCCCAGCTTTGGGGGATTAGGACATGGACAGCTTTGGGGAACACATTTTGCCACCTATCACAGGTGCAAAGGAGATGGAGAAGGTTGAGAGCTTAGGAAAAGCTTCACGATAATTACTTCTAAAATGTGATTGGGAACAAAATGCTGTAAGAATTCTGCAGAGGAAAAGATGTGGATGTAATGAAACAATAACATATTGTACCTGACAAGCCCTCCCTGAAAGCAAAGCCATACATATTCCTTCAACTCTCAAAGACTAGGCAAGCTGAAAATGCTCATGACATACCTGTGAGGAAGCTCAAAAATAGCTTAAAGATAAATTTCTGTGCCTTGAACAAATATTTAAGCTGAGCAAGAAGCACCTAACACAAAAATTTGAGAATCTGAGGGATGTTTCTTAGCAACTTGTCAGCAGATAAAATCAACTCTTAATTTGTAATTTAGGCATCCAAATTAGCATTTTAATCACCTCAAAATCAACTTCACAATTGTCAACTGAAAAAGAAAAAAAAAGTCACTAAAAGCTTTGTTTTAGAGAGTTATAATTCTCTAATTAATAGAATTATTTTTCTATAGAAATCTTATTGGTCATAACACTATATCATGACTTCAGATTATTTTTTTAAGTTTTATATGTATGTATATATACATATACTTTATATATATTGTTTTAAAACATTATTTTAAATTGTCTTTATTTTTTAGAACAGTTTTAAATTTACAGGAAGACTAAGAAGAAGAGCATACACTCTGTACCCATTAATGTCTTCATTATCGTAGCATATTTGTTACAAATAATGAACAATTAATTGACATACCACTACTATCCAGAGTCCATATGTTACTCAGATTTCTTTAATTTTTACCTAAGGTCCTTCTTCTGTTGCAGGATCTTACCCAGGTTGCCATATTACATTTACTCACCACACACCCCTGGCTCCTCTTGGCTGTGACAGTCTGTCTGACTTCTGTTGTTTTTGATAGTTGGGATTACAGGTCAGGCATTTTGTAATAGGTCCTTTTATAGGAATGTCTCTGAAGTTTTCTCCTGATTAAAACAGGATTATCTGATTGGGGAAGAAGACCACAAAGATAACACACCATTTTTATCATGTCACATCAAAGACACATACTATCCACATGACTTGAACTTGATGAGCTGGCTGAGGAAGGATGTGCCAGACTCTTCTGTGACGTTACTCTCTCCTATCCTGTCATACTGACTCTTTGGAAGGAAGTCACTATTTGCAGCTATGATTTAAGAAGAAAGGAGTTTTGGGACTTCCCTGGTGGTCAAGTGGTTAAGACTCTGAACTTCCAATTGCAGCACTATTTACAACAGCTAGGACATGGGAGCAACCTAGGTGTCCATCGACAAATGAATGGATAAAGAAGCTGCAGTACATATATACAATGGAATATTACTCAGCCGTGAAAAGGAATGCATTTTGAGTCAGTTCTAATGAGGTGGATGAACCTAGAGCCTGTTATACAGAGTGAAGTAAGACAGAAAGAAAAATAAACACCGTATATTAACACATATATGAATGGAATCTAGAAAGATGGTACTGATGAACTTATTTGCAAGGCAGCAGTGGAGACACAGATATAAAACTGTGGACACAGTGGGGGAAGGAGAGGGTGGGATAAACTGAGAGACTAGATGGAAACATACACACTGCTGCTGTTGCTAAGTCACTTCAGTCATGTCCAACTCTGTGCCACCCCATAGAGGGCAGCCTACCAGGCTCCTCTGTCCATGGGATTTTCCAGGCAAGAATACTGGAGTGGGGTGCCATTGCCTTCTCCGAACATACACATTACCATATGTTAAATAGATAACCAGTGGGAATTTGCTGTATGATGCTGGGAGTTCAAACCGGTGCTCAGTGACGGGTGGGATGGAGTGGGAGGTAGGTGGAGATTCAAAAGGAAGGGGACATATGTATACCTGTGGCTAATTCATGTTGATGTATGGCAGAAACCAACACAATATTATGAAGCAATTATCCTCCAATTAAAAATAAATACATTTTTTTTTTAAAAAGACTGCTTCCACTGCAGAGGGCATGGGTTCGATCTCCAATCGGGGAACTAAGATTCCGAATGCCATGTGGGGTGGTGAAGGGAAAAAAAAAAAGAACTAGGGAATTAAGCTTCTCCTCTTCAAGAGTAGGGTATCTGTATAACTTATTTATATAGACATCAATTATTTGCAATTCTTCTGCAGGGGAGATTTGTACCCTCCCGCATTTATCTATTTATTCAATCATTTATATCAATATGGATTCATGGATAAGTAGTTTTACACTTTGGGCTATAATAAAATACCACTTTATTTTATTGTTCTAACTGCTTAAATAAATTTCAATTAGAAGATAATGCTATTAATTTTTTTTAATTTATCTATTTTTAATTGAAGGATAATTGCTTTACAGTATTGTGTTGGTTTCTGCCAAACATCAACATAAATCAGCCTTCAGTTCAGTTCAGTTGCTCAGTCGTGTCTGATTCATTGCAACCCCATGGACTGCAGCAAGCCAGGCCTCTCTGTCCATCACCAACTCCCAGAGCTTGCTTAAACTCATGTCCATTGAGTCAATGAGGCCATCCAACTATGTTATCCTCTGCCGTCCCCTTCTCCTCCTGCCTTCAATCTTTCCCAGCATCAGGAGCTTTTCCAATGAGTCAGTTCTTTGCATCGGGTGGCCAAAGTATTGGAGTTTCAGCTTCAGCATCAGTCCTTCCAATGAATATTCAGGACTGATTTCCTTTAGGATGGACTGGTTTGATCTCCTTGCAGTCCAAGGGACTCTCAAGAGTCTCCAACACCACAGTTTAAAAGCATCAGTTCTCCATTGCTCAGCTTTCTTTATAGTCCAATGCTCACTTCCATACATGACTACTGGAAAAACCATAGCTTTGACCAGACATACCTTTGTCAGTAATGTCTCTTTTTTAATATGCTGTCTAGGTTGGTCATGGCTTTTCTTCCAAGGAGCATCTTTTAATTTCATGACTGCAGTCACCATCTGCAGTGATTTTGGAGCCAAGAAAATAAAGTCTTTCACTGTTTCCATTGTTTCCTCATCTATTTGCCATGAAGTGATGGGACCGGATGCCATGATCTTCATTTTCTGAATGTTGAGCTTTAAGCCAACTTTTTCACTCTCCCCTTTCCCTTTCATATAGAGGCTCTTAAGTTCTTCATTTCTGCCATAAGGGTGGTATCATCTGCCTGTCTGAGGTTATTGATATTTCTCCCGCAATCTTGATTCCAGCTTGTGCTTCATCCAGCCTGGCATTTCGCATGATGTGCTCTGCATATAAATTAAATAAGCACAGCGACAACATGCAGCCTTGATGTGCTCCTTCCCCACTTTGGAAGCAGTCCATTGTTCCTTTTGAATCAGCCCTAAGTATACCTATATCTCCTCCCTCATGAAGCTCCCTCCCACCTCCCTCCTCTCTAGGTTGTTACAGAGCCCTGGTTTGAGTTTCCTGAGTCATACAGCAAATTCCCATTGGCTATCTATTTTACATATAGCAATGTATGTTCCCATGTTGTTCTCTCCATAATCCCACCCTTTCTTTCCTCACCAACCCCCTCATGTGTCCATAAGTCTGTTCAGTACAATGGAACACAAAGGCTACCTCTAGTACAATCAAAGCTTATGTAAATTATTTTAATTCAATAAATCAGATTAGATATTCTATAAATATCTAAATTATAGATGTTTACAGTGTAAATCTCTCCTTAGCCAAAATTATAGTATTTATGATTATAAATTTATGATTTTAAAATCACAGAGAAATGCATTTTCCAAGTCATAGTGTAGACAGAATATTTTATTCAGGGCCACCTTGTTTGAATAATGACAAGTCTGTTTCTTCCCATGTCCTTTATTTGACAACTGAATTGACTAAATGGATTTAACTAGAGAAGCGTTCTTTGTATTTGAATGCTAAGAACAAATAATACAAGATACTGAGAACAAATAATAACAGGATAATTGCTTTTAGAACTCAAACTTTCCCATAAGCATATTTTGCAGGATTCAAATAATATAAAATAAAATTGTTCCTACCAAGGTAATATCCAGTGTCCATATACCAATTTAGGAGCACTTTGAATATATTAAATATACAGATTATTCTGAGCAGAAGCACATTTCTCTCTTTGCCTGATCTCGCTGGTCAAACATCTGATTTAACATTCTGTGCAGCTATAAGAGGGACTGAATTCTCAATGCTTAATTACTTTAGCCTGCTTCCATCTGTTAAGTTAATTTCACACCTTTTCTCCAACTTTAGACTACATAGAATTTCTGCAAGTAGGCCTATTTCATGATGAATACTTTGTGCTGACAATTCAATAGACTTAATGTCCACCTTAAAATTCATGGAACCAGCATACAGGCCTTATGTCACCTCTAAGTACATGAAACAGGCTTCATTTCTATACTTCTCACAATTGCAAACCTAGCACTTTTTTAAAAACTATAATGTTAAATTGCTCTTTTCTGAGTCATATCCTTATACATGTAAAATGGAATTTTTAAGAATGGTTTATTAAAAACACAAGTGAATTGAGGTCTGATGAAATCCACCTTTTAAATATCTAACATCAGTTTGATGAAACCGCACATCTGTACTTGCTGTAGGTCGCTTAGCAAGTGATCAGCCAACGCAATGAAGTCGAATGGAGAAACCACTGACAACTCAGCAACATGAATCCATCTGCCAAAACCTTGACTCTCTTAACAGTCTGAGTCAAAGCCAAAGTAACGGGGAAGACTGATTAAAAGGAATGTTTTATTGTCATGAAATTTAAGGCTGGTTTGGCATTATATAATCTTACATTAAATAAGTTGAACCTTGCTTTCAAATAAGAATGCCCACAACCCTGATGAAAAAAAAAAAAAAAAAGAAAGAAAGAAAATTAAAAGGTCCCCGTCAAAGAGGTTTCTCAGGGTTTCTCACTGACCTCTTCCAGTGTTTAATAATTCTTAGGCAAGTAAAAATTTTATTGGTTTTGGACTAAGGCCAGTGTATGACTTCCAAACTAAAGGGCAGATACAATATGATCTCTGAAAAAGACTATGAAGATAAAAGGTAAGAGAATGGAGAGAATGACTTTCTTAGAAATAAGACAAATTTCTCCAGGCTAAGCAGTCTCTGATGCATAAGGTGTCCCTCAAAGTTGCAACCCCCACCGGCTGCACTCCCCGCCAGTCTCTACCGCCCCACCCCCACTGACACATGTCCCCATTCACTGAATAATCATGGGAGCCCCAGGGCTAGTCATAAGCCCATTCACCGCTGGTGGGTGCTATCATACAACCAGCAAGTCTCATGCTTGTTTGCATCCATGTCTGCTGCTGGTTCAATAGGCATGTCACTTCTCACCACAGTCCCTTGCTGGGGGCTGCCAGGCACCCGCAGGTACTGACACTTAACTGCTAACCATTCCCTGACACTCAGTGTCCCATCAGGTCCCTAATATGGCATCAAAGTGACTGGAACTTCGAGCTTCATTCTTTCATAGGAGGCTCCTTAGCCCTAGGTTTACAACTGGAAAGCAAATTTCATTAAGAAATGAGGTTGATATGTCTCTGTCCTTTGGAAAGACTAATGAGAACAGAATGATATTGAAACAATCTAAAGTATTTATGAATTTAATTCTGTAGCTGGATATAGTTGATAAGGGTATATGATTTCACAAGAAATATCCACTTTAATGTCTGTTTTGTTGTTATTTTCAGATGCGTGTAAGTTTTAATAGGGGAAAGAGCATCATCATGCTTTAATTTTATCTACCAGGGTTCTACAGGGCAGAGGCCTGTGTGTGTGATTATGTGTTTTCATGCTGTTTAGTTGCTAAATCATGTCAGACTCTTGAGCTCATATACTGTGGTCCTCCAGGCTCCTCTGTCCATGAGATTTCCTAGGCAAAAATACTCAAGAGGGTTATCATTTCTTTATCCAGGGGATCGTCCTGACCCAGGGATTGAACCTGTGTTTCCTGCACTGCAGGCAGATTCTTTACACTAAGCCAGCAGGGAAACCCATGTATTTTCATATGTGCATATAGATACAAATGTACGATGCCCTCCTTTTCTCCATTTCCAACTGCATTTAACTAAGGCTTCCACTCTTTATTGACAGAAATATTACACACCCGTATTTATATCTCCTCGCCTCTAGTCTCCTTCTACTTCGTGTCAGAGGGTTTTTATAAGACACAGGCTACTTGCCTCTTTAGTGACAAACCATTGGTTCATTATAAAATGCAAACTTCTGAGCATGACATGAAGGCCCGTTGAGGAACAACACTCACCCTTTATACCAATAAAAGAAGATGGGAAGCTGAAAATCTTATATAATACCCTGATTCAAAACATAGCAGCAGTATTAAGAGGAATGCAAATCATTTGGCCTCATGTAATCCTCATTATTTTGAAGAGATGTGAAATAAAATATTTGCCTTATTTCAAGGGGCTGTTATGTGCATGAGTTTTCATACTTATCAGAGCTTACTTCAGAGTAATGAAATTCAGCTCCTAAAATTCATCTAGAAAAAAATTTTTAGTTAATAAAATTCTATTTGGAGTCAAGGGAAGCCCGACATGACAGTTGAAGAACCAGAGTATATTATGATATTCTTTATCTGTTTTCTTACGTCTACAGGATGTGGATTTGTCAGACTTGGGACATTGGGAATGTCAGAATCATCTTCTCCAACAGTTTTCCCTTTCAATTTTTAAAACACTTGACATATACTCCATTTGGCTTATGCTTTATTTGCAACAGTCATTTACTATCTCTTAGCTTTTGTTTGCATGTACTCTCCCACTCATGTAACACTGGAAATATTTTTCGGATGCACATATAGAACAACTCCTTCTGATTTTCACCTTTTAATACATAGATATCATAGGCAAACATTATAATAATTCTGATTCTAAAATTGGCATGGATGTGCCAAGCCTGTGCTAGATGTTATGGAAATCAAGACAAATAATAGGCAATTTTGGCTCTGAAGGATTCTATAATCTTATTTCATGAGGTTCTATATGTGGAAGCTACCATGAAATATAATGTGTCTCTAATAGATAAAGAGGAGAGAGGGTGGAGCATTTAACTCAGCAGGACTTTCCTAAGAAGAAAGCACTTGAGCTGACTGAGACATTTGGAATAAATCTTAAGGAATTCATATGAATTCAAGAGGTAAACAAGAGAAAAGGTGTCACTGGGGGTATAAACCACGCACAAAAATGTGTCATGATCTGTGGCACGGAAAAAGGAACATCCGCTGGCTTTGGGGAGATATGAAATGTTATCTGAGGCTGATTATTTAGACTCTTCAAAACTTAGTTAATCGTGCAAAATGGAGGAAGGAATTGAGAGTTATTGCTCATTGAAAGGATAACTGGTAAAAACAAATGAGAAAATCGGTACAGTGTCTCACAATAATAGGATCTCAACTCACTTATTGTGGTTGTACCAAAGGTCATGATGAAAGTGAAAGAGGAAAAAAAAAAAAAAGAAAGAAAGTGAAAGAGGAGAGTGAAAAAGTTGGCTTAAAGCTCAACATTCAGAAAATGAAGATCATGGCATCTGGTCCCGTTACTTCATGGGAAATAGATGGGGAAACTGTGGAAACAATGGCTAACTTTATTTGGAGGGGCTCCAAAATCACTGCAGATGGTGACTGCAGCCATGAAATTAAAAGACGCTTACTCCTTGGAAGGAAAATTATGACCAATCTAGACAGCATATTAAAAAGCAGAGACATTACTTTGCCAACAAAGGTCTGTCTAGTCAAAGCTATAGTTTTTCTAGTAGTCATGTATGGATATGAGAGTTGGACTATAAAGAAAGCTGAGCAATGAAGAATTGATGCTTTTGAACTGTGATGTTGGAGAAGACTCTTGAGAGTCCCTTGGACTGCAAGGAGATGCAACCAGTCCATCCTAAAGGAGATCAGTCCTGAATGATCATTGGAAGGACTTATGTTGAAGCTGAAACTCCAATACTTTGGCCACCCGGTGCAAAGAGCTGACTCATTTGAAAAGACCCTGATGCTGGGAAGGATTGAAGGCAGGAGGAGAAGGGGACAACAGAGGATGAGATAGTTGGATGGCATCACCAACTCGATGGACGTGAGTTTGCCTGAACTCTGGGAGTTGGTGATGGACAGGGAGGTCTGGCGTTCTGTCATCCATGGGGTAGTGAGGAGTTGGACATAACTGAGCGACTGAACTGAACTGAGCCAAAGGTTATACATGTGTATGGTGTTAATAGCTGTTTAAATGGTGGTATTAGAAGTGCAACATGTTTGCAGTCTAGGATATTTAAGGATATTGAAGCACGGTTTCAGAGCATTGGTCTGTCTCTACCAGATTTGATGATAGAGTGAAGATAGCTATTCACAAATGCACATTTCACCAATTATGTCATGTCCTCATTTCCCTTATTAAATTATTAATTTAGCTTTAATCCTGAGAAATGAATTTAATTTCTTCTCCACCAGCATTCCCTAAAATGAAAAACCCTTGAAATATCTTTGAGGCTCAGGAAGAGACGTCCTATACTCTGAAATAAGCTCTTCCTCCTCCCACTTTCCAAAATATCGTTTACAAGCTAATAAAACAACTAAAACAAATCTTTATTGTGCTTTATAGAACCATGTTATCAGCAACAGCTAATGTTAAAATATTTAAACATTGTATAATAGATGTAATTCAAAATCATAGGATTTATTTCTTGCACAGAAAGAGAATGAAAAAAAATGTAATATCAGTTTTCATGACCAATTATGTTAACCTTTTCAAAATTTGAAATGGAATAAATTGAAATCTCTGAGCTGAAACACTGAGTAAATGAATTGAGTTAATAAATATTTGTCTCATAATTAACTGAAAAATTGAAAGTTATATTAAAGCCAACATCAATGGGAACCATACATGAATAGTACTTTTTAACACAAGTCCAGTAACATTGTGAATATTTACTTTGGCATATATGGGCTAAAGAGAAGAGTAAGGTTTCATTGTATTTATACATTCAGAAAAAAATCATCTGGACCCAGAACAAGCACCACTATTGATTGTATGTATGTTTCTTTCTTAATTAGTAAAACTATAGTTTTTTTCAGTCAAAATCATGAAATCAGAAATATAGCTCCATCTGCACAACATATTCTTACAAATCACACATTACTGCTACTGCTGTCAAAAGGCAGGTAAGAAAAAATTTGCTAAAAACATATGTCAAATAAATTACTATAGACAATATCTATAGTATTTGTAGGCTTCCCTGGGGGCTCGGTTGGTAATGAATCCACCTGCAATGCAGGAAACCTGAGTTTGATCCCTGGGTCAGGAAGATCCCCTGGAGGAGGAAATGGCAACCCACTTCAGTATTCTTACCTGGAGAATCTCATGGACCGAGGAGCCTGGAGGGCTACAGTCCATAGAGTCGAAAAGAGTCAGACACAACTGAGTAACTGAGCACAAGGGACTCTCTGTATTATCTTTACAACTTTTCTAGAAATCAAAAGTGATTCTGAAATTAAAAGTTTGACTGGAGCATATTATACAGAGTCAAGTAAGCCAGAAAGAAAAACACCAATACAGTATACTAATGCATATATATGGAATTTAGAAAGATGGTAACGATAACCCTGTATGCAAAACAGCAAAAGAGACACAGTTGTATAGAACAGTCTTTTGGACTCTGTGGGAGGGGGGGGGATGATTTGGGAGAATGGCATTGAAACATGTATAATATCATATAAGAAACGAATCACCAGTCCAGGTTCAATGCAGGATACAGGATGCTTGGGGCTGGTGCACTGGGATAACCCACAAGGATGGTACGGGGAGGGAGGTGGGAAGGGGGGGTTCAGGATGGGGAACACGTGTACACCGTGGTGGATTCATGTTGATGTATGGCAAAACCAATACAATATTGCAAAGTAATTAGCTTCCAATTAAAATAAATAAATTTAAATTTTTTTAAAGTTTGATTATTTTTAAAATCACTTAGCCCTTTATGTGGGAGCAGCAATGTTCCCCCTAGAAACAAAGGTGTTATAAGAGATGTTTCATTCTTTGACATTTATGGAGAAAATGCATTCTTAAATCTCTTCTTTACTAATTTTTTTCAATTTGTCTGAAATCACTTGGATTTCATAATTTTTAAAGAGTAGGCAAGAGTAAAGAGTAACCTTTACTATTATCTCTTGTTTTCCTACAGCTTCTATCAATAGTTGCATTCTCAGATTTCTTGTATTCTTGTCATAGAAAATGCAATGTTCATTGGCTTCCTTTCTGACACACTGACAACATTTAAGTTATTGCCTCATGTTTCCCAGCAAGTTGTAAGGCCAACCCTGAGTAAGGACATACATCAAAAATAGAAGATAGCAAATGTACTTTAGTGGGGGTAACCTGGATAAATGAGGAGAAGTCAGGAGAAATAAACAGTGATGCCTTTATCAGTGATGTTTTAGCAAAAGCTATCTTAATATTCTACCCTGCAACATCCATGGCTGATTCTAGTGTTTGTAACTGTAAAAAGTATACTAGCAAAGAATGCATATAGGAGCACAGAGGATTTCTTGAAAATAAATGATCTTGATTTCTTTAACCATATTAAAAATCTTGCTTACCTTTACAAACGGTGTCTTCATCACCTGGTGCAATTATCTGGTACTCAGCCATGCCAAACTGTTTGCGACCCCATAGACTATAGCCCACCAGACACTATAGCCCACCAGGCTCCTCTGTCCATGGAATTCTCCAGGCAAGAATACTGGAGTGGGTTGCCATTTCCTCCTCCAGGGGATCTTTCCAACCCAGGTATTGAACCTGTGTCTCTTGTGTCTCCTGCATTGGCAGGTGGATTCTTTACCACTGCACCCTTGGGAAGCCCAAGAAAAGTTCTAGAAATTATAAAACAGCAAATCTGCAGTGAATATACTAATATCAAAGGCATACTAGCCCAATGAGTCAGGATGTTGAGGTGAGGGCTTTAGTCTGATTTTTACTGATTTGTAGAAGACAGAGAAGTTTTGCTACCATCAAATCATATATAAGGACTTTATTCCAAAATGAGGCACTAAACAAGTATAAAATTAGTTAATTGGGTTGCTCACGTCAGTTGATGGCAGTCGCAGGGCACAAGTGAAGATGTTTAACCTTGGCTATCAGTTCAACATCTGCTGAACTGCCTGAGGCCACACAAAGAACAGATAAAATAACAGGACTCATCTGAGGAAGGAAGGACAGCCCAGGGACAATGAGTCTCCACATAAGACATGACTCATTTCTTCAGCCCCCATAACCTTTCCGTGTCTTCCTAATTAACAATGAGACCATCATATATCATGACACAATAAGCATCTAGGGACCAGAGCACCGTTTTAAAGAGAGATGATTTCTTAGTCCACACTGAGGCATTAAATTCTTTATATTACCCCTTTTTCTTAAATAAAGACATTATTGATATCACACAGAATGATATTTTAAAGTTTTGCTCTATTATGAGATTAAGCTTTAACCCTCAGGGATAAATTCCATGATTCTCTAAAATTAATTTATTTTCAAAACCATAATTAACAGTTCACTAAAATCTCCAGCACCATTATAGCAATAGAACAGCTCCTAAAGTTCCAACTACATGCTCATAAAATTTTGATTACTTCTTGTAATCGTGCCATCTGGTAGCTTGGCTATAGCTATGTCTTAAAACTTAGTGGGGATTGCCTGATTTTTAAACATTTTTTTCTTTTAGTATTCTGAAAATTCAATATCTTGGGAATGTAAATAAAATTTTTCATCTTTAAAAATGAAACTATAAATCAATTGTTAGTATAAAAATGATAATTCAGCTGTATATATAAATATATACTGCATTTAACATTTATTAAATCATGATTGATTTTAAATATAAAAGAAAATTACTCATCAGGTGCCAATAAAGGCATTTGGAATATTACAGAGTTATCTTCATTCATCTAAATTAACCATGCAAACTGAAACCTAAGTGTCTTATTTTTAAATTTAGACAAATCTGAAAATTTTATACAGTCTCATCTATTTTAAAACAATAATAGAGAAAAGACTACTTTTAAGAGAACCCAGGATCCATCGACCATTCTCAGGTCAGGCTTTTTGTGGGCTAGTAGGCTAATGGCCAGATGATTACAACTCTGGCTACCTCTGCAAAGATAAGTGCAGATCTTCAGATTGAACGAGGATCTAAGAAGGAGCATTTGGGGAAAGAAATGAAATGAGAAGCTTGGTGATATGGGCCCCAGAGACCCACAATAAAAGCCTTGACCACCACCATTCCTTGAAGAAAATGACATTGTCTGTCCTTCCTAGCCTGTCTACAGAACAGGAGTCAAACACAGCCTCCGGGTGTTTCTGATCCCCCGAGGGGCAAGCTCAGGTCAGTTCCACCTGCTATCTGTGAAAGGGCCAGCGCACAACTGCAAACACAGCACAGCCCCCTCGCGGGCCTGACTCTCCAGGTGGTTTCCGGGTAGATGGACCTTAGTCCCAAGCAGCAAACAAGGGAAAATAATCCATCTAGGGACATTTAAAAGAGACCTAAAGAAACTAAAGACCTATATACAGAAAACTTTAAAACACTGATGAAAGAAATCAAAGAGGACACTAATAGATGGAGAAATATACCATGCTCATGGATCGGAAGAATCAATATAGTGAAAATGAGTATATTACCCAAAGCAATTTACAAATTCAATGCAATCCCTATCAAGATACCGGCGATATTTTTCACAGAACTAGAACAAATAATTTCAAGATTTGTATGGAAATACAAAAAACCACGAATAGCCAAAGCAATCTTGAGAAAGAAGGATGGAACTGGAGGAATCAATTTGCCTGACTTCAGGCTCTACTACAAAGCCACAGTCATCAAGACAGTATGGTATTGGCACAAAGACAGACATATAGATCAATGGAACAAAATAGAAAGCCCAGAGATAAATCCACATACATATGGACAACTTATCTTTGACAAAGGAGGCAAGAATATACAATGGAGTAAAGACAATCTCTTTAACAAGTGGTGCTGGGAAAACTGGTCAACCACTTGTAAAAGAATGAAGCTAGATCACTTTCTAACACCGCACACAAAGATAAACTCAAAATGGATTAAAGATCTAAATGTAAGACCAGAAACTATAAAACT
>NW_024070206.1:53714598-53784737 GCF_014754425.2 Oryx dammah
AGAGAAATGCAAATCAAAACCACAATGAGGTACCACTTCACACCAGTCAGAATGTCTGCGATCCAAAAATCTGCAAGCAATAAATGCTGGAGAGGGTGTGGAGAAAAGGGAACCCTCCTACACTGTTGGTGGGAATGCAAACTAGTACAGCCACTATGGAGAACAGTGTGGAGATTCCTTAAAAAATTGCAAATAGAAATGCCTTATGACCCAGCAATCCCACTGTTGGGCATACACACAGAGGAAACCAGAATTGAAAGAAACACATGTACCCCAATGTTCATCGCAGCACTGTTTATAATAGCCAGGACATGGAAACAACCTAGATGTCCATCAGTAGATGAATGGATAAGAAAGCTGTGGTACATATACACAATGGAGTATTACTCAGCCATTAAAAAGAATACATTTGAATCAGTTCTGATGAGATGGATGAAACTGGAGCCAATTATACAGAGTGAAGTGAGCCAGAAAGAAAAACACCAATACAGTATACTAACACATATATATGGACTTTAGGAAGATGGCAATGATGACCCTGTATGCAGGACAGCAAAAAAGACACAGATGTGTATAGCGGACTTTTGGACTCAGAGGGAGAGGGAGAGGGTGTGATGATTTGAGAGAATGGCATTGAAACATGTATAATAACATGTAAGAATCGAAATGCCAGTCTATGTCTGATGCAGGATATGACACGCTTGGGGCTGACGCGCGGGGATGACCCAGAGAGATGTTGTGGGGAGGGGGCTGGGAGGGGGGTTCATGTTTGGGAACGCATGTACACCTGTGGTGGATTCATGTCAATCTATGCCAAAACCAATACAGAATTGTAAAGTAAAAATTAAAAATAAATAAATAAATTAAAAAAATTTTAAAAAAAATAAATAAATAAACTGTAAAAAAAAATAAATAAAAAAAAATAAAAGATACTACAAGGGAAACGCTTAGATGTAGTTACTCAAAAGACAGAGATGAAGGAAGAACAAAGCAGCACTTGAATCAAAGTAATTCTACTTTTGGAATTCAAAGAACATTACACAATTTCAAAACTTCATTAGGTATTGTTGAATACAGGATGAAAACTGTAAAACCCCAGAATTAAGCTTAAAATATTGAGTGGAAAAATGCCTCAAGACATAGAAAAATATGTAAAGATAAAATAGAAGAAAAAATTAAATAAATAAAATATCTGGGAATACACTGACATTGCCTGTTTACTAACATTATTAAATGCTATTATCTAGAATATTGTAACAGAAGTATTAAGCTAAAAATAATTATAAACATTAAGTAAACAGAAATTGAGTTTTCTAATGTTTTGATTTTATACTTAAATTCACAGAATTCATTAGACTTAAATGTTTTATTAAAATGACTGAATATGAGATCAGTTCAGTTCAGTTCAGTTGCTCAGTCATGTCCAACTCTTTGTGAATACAGGACAGAGATGAGAAAAATATTCCATCACACCAGCAAATTATGATGTAGTTAGAAATACATTTACTGAGTCCTGGGCCTTCATAAAACTAAAAACTACTATTAAAAAAAAAAAGATGTCAACAAATGAAAAAAAATTTCCACGGATGTGAAAACTTAACATTATATAAAGTAAATTATTCCAAAATTTGATAGTTAAATTCAACACAATTTCAATTAAATTCCTACAGTGCTTTTCTGATTCTTTTTTAACTGCTGTGACCTCCTTGCTGATCTTAAAACACACATTTTTGTCTTTTTTTTAACCTCAGACATTGACACTAACTGCTTACAATTCTTTTCCTCCATGTAACTGAAGAGTTTTTATTAAGCATTCATGTACTTCACTCACGTCTTGATTTAGGTGTCACTTCCCCAGAGACATGGTTCGAGACCAATCTCTCTAATATCTTTTAGCATCTTTTCTTATTTTTTCCTCATGTCACTAATCCCTACCTGACATTACATTTTGTAGTATTACAATGAATTTCTCCTCTTACAGATGATACACACCATAAGGGTGTACATTTTGTTTCCTCTACAGGCTCAAGGACAAGATTAATGCCAGTTGTGGCATTTGTGTGTTCAACAAATACAGTGGAACAAATAAATATTTTGCTTTCTATTCAGAAAAGCGTTGTTAGAATTCTAGTTAAAATTGTATTGAATTTAACTATTGAGTTTTGGAATGATTTACATTATATGAATTGGAGAAGGAACTGGCTACCCACTCCAGTATTCTTGCCTGGAGAATCCCATGGACAGCGGAGCCTGTCAGGCTTCAGTTCATGGGGTTGAAAAGAGTAGGACACGACTTAGTGACTAAACCACCACCACCACATTATATGAATAATAATATATAAATATTGTATGCATATATACTCATTATATTATAATATAAATGTATATGTGTACATATCTTCCATAGCAAAAATCAACAAAGCCAAAAGCTGGTTCTTTGAGAGGATAAATAAAATTGACAAACCATTAGCCAGATTCATTAAGAAACAAAGGGAGAAAAATCTAATCAATAAAATTAGAAATGAAAATGGAGAGATCACAACAGACAACACAGAAATACAGAGGATCATAAGAGACTACTATCAGCAATTATATGCCAATAAAATGGACAACTTGGAAGAAATGGACAAATTCTTAGAAAAGTACAACTTTCCAAAACTGAACCAGGAAGAAATAGAAAATCTTAACAGACCCATCACAAGCACAGAAACTGAAACTGTAATCAGAAATCTTCCAGCAAACAAAAGCCCAGGTCCAGACAGCTTCACAGCTGAATTCTACCAAAAATTTCGAGAAGAGCTAACACCTATCCTACTCAAATTCTTCCAGAAAATGGCAGAGGAAGGTAAACTTCCAAACTCATTCTATGAGGCCACCATCACCCTAATCCCAAAACCTGACAAAGATGCCACCAAAAAAGAAAACTACAGGCCAATATCACTGATGAACATAGATGCAAAACTCCTTAACAAAATTCTAGCAATCAGAATCCAACAACACATTAAAAAGATCATACACCATGACCAAGTGGGCTTTATCCCAGGGATACAAGGATTCTTCAATATTCACAAATCAGTCAATGTAATACACCACATTAACAAATTGAAAAATAAAAACCATATGATTATCTCAATAGATGCAGAGAAAGCCTTTGACAAAATTCAACATCTATTTATGATAAAAAAAAAAACTCTCCAGAAAGCAGGAATAGAAGGAACATACCTCAACATAATAAAAGCTATATATGACAAACCCACAGCAAACATTATCCTCAATGGTGAAAAATTGAAAGCATTTCCCCTAAAGTCAGGAACAAGACAAGGCTGCCCACTTTCACCATTACTATTCAACATAGTTTTGGAAGTTTTGGCCACAGCAATCAGAGCAGAAAAAGAAATAACAGGAATGCAAATTGGAAAACAAGAAGTAAAGCTCTTACTGTTTGCAGATGACATGATCCTCTACATAGAAAACCCTAAAGACTCCACCAGAAAACTACTAGAGCTAATCAATGAATATAGTAAAGTTGCAGGATATAAAATCAACACACAGAAATCCCTTGCACTCCTATATACTAATAATGAGAAAATAGAAAGAGAAATTAAGGAAACAATTCCATTCACCATTGCAATGAAGAGAATAAAATACTTAGGAATATATCTACCTAAAGAAACTAAAAACCTATATGTAGAAAACTATAAAACACTGGTGAAAGAAATCAAAGAGGATACTAATAGATGGAGAAATATACCATGTTCATGGATTGGAAGAATCAATATAGTAAAAATGAGTATACTACGCAAAGCAATGTATAGATTCAGAGCAATTCCTATCAAGCTACCAATGATATTTTTCACAGTTAGAACAAATAATTTCACAATTTGTATTGAAGTACAAAAAACCTTGAATAGCCAAAGCAATCTTGAAAAAGAAGAATGAAACTGGAGGAATCAACCTGCCTGACTTCAGGCTCTACTAAAAAGCCACAGTCATCAAGACAGTATGGTACTGGCACAAAGACAGAAATATAGATCAATGGAACAAAATAGAAAGCCCAGAGATAAATCCACACACCTATGGACACCTTATCTTTGACAAAGGAGGCAAGAATATACAATGGATTAAAGACAATCACTTTAACAAGTGGTGCTGGGAAAACTGGTCAACCACTTGTAAAACAATGAAACTAGAACACTTTCTAACACCATACACAAAAATAAATTCAAAATGGATTAAAGATCTAAATGTAAGACCAGAAAGTATAAAACTCCTAGAAGAAAACATAGGCAAAACACTCTCCGACATACATCACAGCAGGATCCTCTGTGACCCACCTCCCAGAATATTGGAAATAAAAGCAAAAATAAACAAATGGGACCTAATTAAACTTAAAAGCTTCTGCACAACAAAGGGAACTATAAGCAAAGTGAAAAGACAGCCTTCCGAATGGGAGAAAATAATAGCAAATGAAGCAACTGACAAACAACTAATCTCAAAAATATACAAGCAACTCCTGCAGCTCAATTCCAGAAAAATAAACAACCCAATCAAAAAATGGGCCAAAGAACTAAATAGACATTTTTCCAAAGAAGACATACAGATGGCTAACAAACACATGAAAAGATGCTCAACATCACTCATTATCAGAGAAATGCAAATCAAAACCACAATGAGGTACCATTTCACGCCAGTCAGAATGGTTGTGATCCAAAAGTCAACAAGCAATAAATGCTGAAGAGGGTGTGGAGAAAAGGGAACCCTCTTACACTATTGGTGGGAATGCAAACTAGTACAGCCACTATGGAGAACAGTGTGGAGATTCTTAAAAAACTGGAAACAGAACTGCCATATGACCCAGCAATCCCACTGCTGGGCATACACACTGAGGAAACCAGAATTGAAAGAGACACGTGTACCCCAATGTTCATCACAGCACTTTTTATAATAGCCAGGACATGGAAGCAATGTAGATGTCCATCAGCAGATGAATGGATAAGAAAGCTGTGGTACATATACACAATGGAGTATTACTCAGCCATTAAAAAGAATACATTTGAATCAGTTCTAATGAGGTGGATGAAACTGGAGCCAATTATATAGAGTGAAGTAAGCCAGAAAGAAAAAGACCAATACAGTATACTAATGCATATATATGGAATTTAGAAAGATGGTAATGATAACCCTGTATGCAAGACAGCAAAAGAGACACCGATGTATAGAACAGTCTTTTGGACTCTGTGGGAGAGGAAGAGGGTGGGATGATTTGGGAGAATGGCATTGAAACATGTATAATATCAGATATGAAACGAGTCACCAGCCCAGGTTCAATGCATGATACTGGATGCTTGGGGCTGGTGCACTGGGATGACCCAGACGGAGGGTACGGGGAGGTAGGAGGGAGGGGGGTTCAGGACGGGGAACAAGTGTATACCTGTGGTGGATACATGTTGATGTATGGCAAAACCAATACAATATTGTAAAGTAATTAACCTCCAATTAAAATAAATAAATTTATTTTAAAAAATAAAAAATAAAAGTTCACTCCTGAAAAAAAAAATAAAGAAATTAGACATTTTGACTTCTATATCAATAAATAATACCCCAATGTCCCAAGAAAATGCAAAATCCTTCCCATTAAAAAGAGTCAAAATTAAGAAGAGGTATGGATTCTGGAGGGAATGCAACTTAATTGTTTTCAAATTTCAGTTTTTTCCTTTCTCCTAGAGAAAATATTGGATATAGTTGATGTGTTGGTAAGTTTAAAAATCCTTAAAATGTTAAATCATTAGACAATTCACTATTAGAATAAATTAGAATAAATGTGGAATATTTATTCTAGCTTTAAAACACATTTTAGACAAAATAAGAAAGACCACAACAATGATTTTAAGTTAAAAATCCATATACATATATGTATATACTGAAAACTAATCTAAACACTTTCATTTCTTACAGAAATCTCAAGATAAGTAAGTATATCAAAATGAAAGCAGTTGAATGATTCAATGAATGACAATTATATTCCAGGCTAGCCATTGTAGTTTCTCTTTTTTTATATTTAGCCTAAAATGTATACTTAATTTTAAAATGATGCTTTTCTCATTTGAAAATGATAAAAATGTACACTTTTGTCCAAAAGGTATAAATTTTTAGAAGGTTGACTATATTAGCGGAAAGGTGTAATAAATCATGGTGATAAAAGACTATCATTATAGATCACTCTAATCCATCATTTTAAATAGACTCTACATTAATCATCTACTTAAATCTGAATGCTCAAATAATGATAATTTATTAAGATAATTCAGACTAAATATAAACATCAACAATGTGGGCTGCCTTTGCAGGAAAATATAAATTAGGTATGGAAATTACTTTTCACCTAAAATGGCAAATCTGGTCTATCAGAAGTAACCATGTTCAATGTAAAGTAAACATATTCAAAGGATGAGTTATATTACTCCAACGATTGGGCTAACTTTATTAAAAACAGATTGATCAATATCGATCAAACAGTAAGACTCATTCAAATCCCTATGGTAATGTGGACAGAGCCTAGATAATGGAACAGGTGTATATATGTTTAAGTTTGATATTAAATAATTAAATTTCAAAACTTGGTATATTCAATAGAATATATAAACAATGCATGCTACCAAGATTTTACAACCTGTCTAATATGCTAGAATAAGTTTATCTTATTACAGCTTTTCCAACTGTGTTTTCTAGAGTTCTGCTACTAGTGTCATTAAGAATGTGTTCAGGGTGGTAAAAGCAAAATTCATCTTCCTTCCTGCCTCAATAAAAGGAGTTCAGTTTTTAAAATTTATTTTATATAACAAGATTTCAAGTAAGATGATTTTTTCTTAAAGGAAATCAACCCTGAATACTCAATGGAAGGACTGATGCTGAAGCTCCAGTATTTTGGTCACCTGATGCGAATAGTCACTCTCATTGGAAAAGTCCCTGATGATGGGAAAGATTGAGGGCAGAAGGAGAAGACAGCATCAGAGGATGTGACGGCTGGATGACATCACCGATGCAATGGACATGAACTTGGGTGAACTCCTGTAGATGGTGAGGGACAGGGAGGCTTGGTGTGCTGCAGTACATGGGGTTGCAGTTGGACACGACTGGACAACCGAACTACAGCAACAAAATAATGTAAAATTTTAAAACAATCCCATTGTAAAATAAATAGATAAATATGTGCATGCATGCTAAGTCGCTCAATCATGTCTGACTCTTTGAGACTCCATGGACTGTAGCCTGCCAGCCTCCTGTATCCAAGGACTTCTCCAGGAAAGAATCCTGGAGTGGTCTGCAATTTCCTCCTCCAGGGGATCTTCCCCACCCAGGGATGGAACTCTTGTGTCCTGCATTTCCTGAGTTGGCAGGCGGTTTCTTTACCACTAGCGCCACATGGGAAGCCCAAATAGGTAAACAAATGTAAGTAAATTTAAGTATGGATGCATAAAGTCACTGCCTGCAGGCAGAATGCAAGGCAATAATAAAGTGATCCTATTTTATTTCTCAGTGATTACAATCCTGAACAACTTATTATCCAATATCTGAAAAACAAAAGTTGTTTAATCTATTTTGTCCAGTTTCCAGTTGCTTATTGTGGACTACTTAATCATGTCTCTGATTCCATCATGGCCAGAAGTGGAACTAAAACTCATTTTTGCAAAAACTGCATTGTAGGATATAGAGGGATAAGCTTCTCAAATTTTAGGTAACTTCTGCCTAATCAAATACTGCCAACATTGAATAAGCTGCTTATAAATATATTTCTTCTGCTTTATGAAAATACTTATGTTTATAAGCAGCATATTTGATGTTGGCAACATTTTGAATTTTGGATGAGATGGTTGGATGGAATCACCAGTGCATTGAACATGAACTTGGGCAAACTCCAGGAGATGCTGAGGGACTTTGAAGCTTGGTGTGCTGCAGTCCATGGGGTGGCAAAGAGTCAGACACAACTTGGCAACTGAACAACAACAAAATATATTTCTTATTTAACAAAAGTAAAAAAAAAAAAATTATCTTGCAATATTTGATCTTGAATAAGAAAACGAGTTTTATTTTTGACTCTGTGATTAATATTCAGTGACACATTTGTGAAAGCCTTTATCTGTCTGTGATTTGTAATATCATAAAATATGAATAGTTTACACATTCTCATAGAAAATTTCATACTATGAAATTGTTAAGGTTGATACAAATATTCTATAGGCATCAGGCAGGGAGTTTATTTTTATATAAAGATATCCCACAAAGTCCTAACTCATGTTTTAAAATATTTATTATATGCTAGGGAATATAACTTTAATAACATACATGTTACTATAATACCTAATATACCTAATGAAGTAATGTATTATTTTTCTCACTGTTAAGAAAAAGTCACACTTTGATGCTACTCAATACTAAGTTCATACTCAAATTTCACTAGACTGTAGTTCATATTCCTACTTCTCAGAATTGTACAATAAGACACTATAAAAATTTTTTAATTTTCTCATGTTTGTCAGGTAACTTGTAGCATTAGAATGTGCTACAATATTTCCTAGAAGTTCAAATATTGCTTTTCCTTCACTGCAGCCTTTCATATCCCAAATATCACTCCCCCTCTGCCTCCTAATTTGTTGGACATACACCACAAAACATGAGATGTATGATAACCTGCTTTCTCAGCCAAAGAATGAGATTTCAAAAATTAAAGTATACCTTAAAAGAGTTAGGCATATACCCATTGAAAATTTTGGTGAATCCTAATTTCTAAGATATGCAGTCCAGTGTAATTTTGCCCAGGAGGAAAAATAGACACAGAAATAAAAAACAACCTCTTTTGATTTACAGGTTGGCAAATGGCAATATTCATGGAGAAATTTGATTCCTGAGTCCTAAGGGCATGATTTACAATGAAGAAAAAATACTGCTCAGTTTTAAGAAGAAACTTTCTAAGTAGTGCAAATAACAAAGCAGGAATATTGTAGGCTAAAGATTTTATGAAATAATGGGGAAATGACAGTCAGATATTTATTTAACTTTATTTAACCTGCCATGTATCCATTTGTTGAAGGTTAAAGTAACTTTTTTTTCCCCAAGATTATCACTACTTCATATAACAATCAACTTAAAAATAGTATTGAGGAGACCTCCCTGGTGGTCCAGTGGTTAAGACTTCACCTTTCAATGCAAAGGGTGCAGATTCGATGCTTGGTCAGGGAGCCAAGATCCCACATGCCTTGCAGCCAAAACACCAAGACATAAAACAGAAACAATATTGTAATAAATTCAATAAAAACTTTAAAAACAGTCCTTATTAGAAAAATAAACTTAAAAAATGGTTTTGGGATAAATGATCCTGCATTTGATAAAATCTGAGTCATTATGAAAAGAAAGATAATGAACTTGAGGGCACAGTTCTCTAAAGAAAGTCCTCCGGACCCCTTCAACCTATGACTCTTGTATATGGCGGCAGTGGTGAACAAGTGCCTTTCTGTTTATGAGGGATTTGCTCCTACCAGAAGGTGAGCTTCTCTGTTTTGTGCTTGCTGCAGTTTTATTTGCTTGCTGTGTTAATGTTCAGATAAAGCACATTATAATGACTGAGTCTAGATATGACAAATATGGAGAATGTCAGGGTTCATTTATCATCGTGACAGCAGAAATAGTCTCCTGGCCAGCTGGAACCAAACAAAACACCCTCGTTTACTGGAAAGGACTTTTAAAATGTGTCTGCCATGATTATGGAGTTCATATTCTCATCTATTTCCTTTTCTTCCAGGAGGTTCTTAAAAAAGTGGTTGCTGTCAGTGAAGAGTTCCAGTCTGCTCAAAGGCCAGGGAGATCTGTTGGAGCTTCTCTGCTTTCTTGCATATGAGTTACTCTCCTGTCAGAGCAATAAAGCAGCTCTATAGCCCTGGATATCATTTGCTTTCTCTAACCAAGTAATTAAGAAACCACTCAGAAGTTTAATTATGAACTACCCACTTGTGTTCTAATGGAGTTTTACCAAGTAAGACAAAATTCATCAGAATATGAGTGATAATGCAAAGGTGATATGGATGTATGTGACTGTATTTTGTTGTCATTTTTAAAAAAAAATAGTAGCCTATACAATGGTTTTAATTCAGTTTTTTTTATCCCTTCTTGGAATCAACTCCAAGGCCATAGGAAACCTAGAAGACCAAGTTCATCCACAATCTGATTCCTACCTAAATTTTTCAGTTATATTCTTCATCCCTTTAAGAGTTTTTGTTGTTATTGTTTGTGTTTTAGTGGGAGAAGGTATGTCTTGCACCTATTTATACCTTGGTTTATTTTCTATTTTCTTCATTTTCACTTTGTTCCAGGCTTTGGTTTCTACATTTAGCATGCTTCCTCTTTACCATTTTAAAGAAATGGAAGCTTTTTTATTTATTCACCATCAGACTTCAACTATTTATTCCTACTTCTCATAGTATTGTTAGCCAAAAATTTGTTTGAGTTTTTCATAAGATCTTATGGAAAAACCCAAATGAACTTTTTGGCCAAACCAATACTTTATTAATATCCCCTATATAAAACTTATTACTTTACACATTTTAACATGATACGGTCCAAGCCCTTATTGAAAACAGAATCCATGTCTAGTTTTCTGTATATGTTCTCCATCACCTACCACTGGAAATAGAATAAGCTAAATTTAAAAATGTTGGATATTTTTCAAATCCTTTTAGGTCATCAATCTACAAGGCAAGCACACTGGAAATTATTATTTTCTATTTTATACCCTGTCTAGGTACACATTCCCTATTGTGTTGTATGATTTGGCTTTTCTTAGATTTGATTAAATTAAGTATCTGAAAATGTTTTGAGAACTATCACTAATAGGTTCCGCTATAATCTCTTACTATGTTCTTATTAAACACCCTTGAAGGTAATTTTCAATACTCTGGTTTGTCCTCTATTCCCTATAGAATCCTTTTAAAGATAAACATTTTTGGACATCAAAAATATTCAATAAGAGAATATAATGAAAATGCCAATTTCATGACTATAAGAGAAATAATCATTGATTCTTTCTGTAAAAACTATAAATGACAAAGCCATAATACTTATAGAATTCTTAGCTCACACAAAAAAAATCTTACTTACGAAAGTGTATCTTCTGACTATGACTCTCAATTTATGATCTGGATATCTTCCAATTAAAATATGTTTTTATGTCTATACTATATAATTAAGAATTTCTTTAAAAAGAAAATGCTATATAAATTTTTCCTTCAGAGGATTCTGTAAAAGCAGAATAACACTTTTTTTCTTTCGTGGTCCCAGTACTAATGAAACATGGAAACTCAGTAATGTTTAATTCTAAATAAAGTTAATAAACCAAAGCCTAACATAATAAAATATAAGGAAGATGCATTTCACACAGTAAGCATTCAGAAAAGATGTAAATCAAAGGCAATTTGATCATTTAAAGTCAGAGTCCTTGACTAACAAAGGCATATTTAACATGTAGAGGTGAACAACTGATTCATAAGTCAATATGACAACAAAAGATTTATGGATGAGGGATGGTATTCACTAAAATAATCATGCAAGAGATAGCTGATTCTGCTAGGAGAGTCATGGAAAGATTGTTTCAGTGATAGAAAGATTATTTCATGCACACAAAAATCAGGATAGCCATTATCAAAAATTATATATGTGACCTGATGTATGGAACTTAGTTTTCTCCAAATGATAATATTTGTAAAAAAATAAAAAGAGTTAATTTTCTAGTCAGTGGCAGAGTAATAAAATATTGATTAAAATTATAACATTTATTTAGAACCAACTATAGAAGTGGCTTCCCTGGCGACTCAGCTGGTAAAGAATTCTCCTGCAATGCAGGAGACCCCAGTTTGATTCCTGGGTCAGGGAGATCCCCTGGAGAAGGGATAGGCTACCCATTCCAGTATTCTTGGGCTTCTCTGGTGGCTCAAATGGTAAAGAATCTGCCTGTAATGTGGGAGACCTGCGTTGGGAAGACTTCCCCTAGAGAAGATAATGGCAATCCACTCCAGTACTCTTGCCTGAAGAATCCCATGGACAGAGGAGCCTGGTGGGCTACAGTCCATGGGTTTGCAAAGAATCAGACACAACTGAGTGATAAAGCACAGCACAGCACACAGCTGAGAAGAGTGATGTGAAGACCTGACTCATTGGCAAAGACCCTGATGCTGGGAAAGATTGAATGCAAAAGGAGTAGGAGTCCACAGAGAATGAGATGGTTCTCTAGTATCACTGACTCAATGGACTTGAATTTGAGCAAACTCTGGGAGATAGTGAAGGACAGGGAAGCCTGGTGTACTGCAGTCCCTGGGGTCGCAAAGAATCAGGCATGACTTAGTGAGTGAACAAAAACAACAACATAGCTGAGAATAAAACAAACAAAAAGCAGTGCTGACATCACTTCCTGTGGAACATGTTCATCCTTTTTGTCAAAAACACTTTCCTCATTACATTGATAAACTAGCTTTCACGACATTCCTCCAACTGCATGTCTAGAGCTTCTTGAGAAACAAGCGTCAACATCCCCACAATCAGCTATTCCTTCCATGATTTGATTTATGTTCCACTCGAATTTCACTTGCAAATGTCATCCCTTTCTTTCCTTTGCTGCGTGTTCATCTTTACTGGCCAAAAAGAGGAAACTCTTTTGAGTATCCACTATAAACTTTCATACAAATTTATCACTGGGAGGCTCTAGGAGCACAAGTAGACACCTTTTGTCTTTGTGTAACTGAAATAACAGCTGCACAGTGACCAATCACTAGGAGAATTTGAAAGACCTGATGTGACGGGACACCAGTCATAATAGGTGTCTACTATCTACATGGTGATTTTTGGATTAAACAGCTGGAAGCAATATTTGTACTTTATGAAATTACTCGCATTTAATATACTGTGATAACTAAAATTTTAACTCTATGGCATTACTCACATTTAACCTACTGTGATCATTGGAATTTTAACTCTACAGCTGAGAGACTGGTGGTACCTAACTGAACTGTGGTAAGTGAAATTTATGCATATAACAGCTTTAAGCTATTAAAAGAAAGCTGCCAACTTAGGATTCTTTTCCTGGAAGAAATATCTTTGAAAGACAAGGGAAATAGCTTTTTCAGATAGACAAAGGCTTTGGTTGGCCAGAAACAATGGAGAAGCATGCCTTTAGTGATGTAGAAAAATATACTCACAGATAGAACTGAACGCAGAATTCTATACTCTGTGAAAATATTTTTTAAAAATTAATGGCAAAATAAGGATACTTTTTCAGGGGAAAAAAAAACAATAGTAGAGAGAATTTATCACCAGCACATCATTACTTTAAATAATGATAAATAAATTCCTTTAGGCAGACAGAGCATTTAACATATGGAACCCTGCACATAAGAAGTCCGACTGTTTGTAACCACACAGACTGCAACACACCAGGCTTCCCTGCCCTTCACTATCTCCTGGAGTTTGCTCAGACTGATGTCCATTGAGTCAGTGATACCATTCAACCATCTCATCCTCTGCTGCCGTCTACATATAATGGAGTTTTTCTTTTCAAAATCACTTCAAGGACCACTGATTATTTGTTTGATAATAATATCAATGTATTATGGGGTTTATAACATATAAAGAAACAAAATGCATTAAAAACATCACAAAGGACAAGAAATGGATATATTAATGGCAGTCAACTGTGACAATGTAAAGGTAAAATAGAGTCTAAAACAGCTTCTTCTCAAATTCAGAATCACATGGAGGCCCTGCAAGTCTGTGTGCTGTGAATAATCAGGAACAGCTCCTGGTGTCTCAGCTTGTAAGCAATCCGCCTGCAGTGCAGGAGACCTGGGTTCAATCCTTGGGTTGGGAAGATCCCCTGGAGAAGGGAAAGGGTACCCATTCCAGTATTCTGGCCTGGAGAATTCCATGGACTGTATAGTCCACGGGGTCGCAAAGAGTCAGACACGACTGAGCAATTTTCACTTTCAACAAGTGTACAAACATCAGTTGTTTTTACATGCTACCAGCAAACAACTGAAAAATTATTTAAAAATACAAAACAATAAAGAGGAAATGTGAATAATTCAAAAAATAATATATACAAATGGCCAATAAGTTCATAAAATATTACTCTAAATCAGAATTTTGGGGGGAAATGTAGGTGAAAATCAAAGTAAAGTCAAAGAAGGGAAGAACAGAGGATGAGATACTTGGATGGCATCACAAACTCAATGGACACAAGTTTGAATAAACTCCGGGAGAAGGTGAAGTGCAGGGAAGCCCGGTGTGCTGCAGTGCGTGGGGTCACAAAGAATCAAACATGACTGAGTGATTGAACAACAGTTACAAGAAAAATTAAAGTAAGATACTACTTCACAATCACTAGAGTGAGAAAAATTAAAAAGCCTGATAGCACCAATATTGGCTATGATGTGAAAAAACTAGAAGTTTTATTAATTTCTTATATATAGTAGTATAAAAAGATTCACCATTTAACAAATTGAAACATATGCCTCTATTGGCATCATGGAAAGAATTTATATAAGATATCCCATATCTGTAAGTGATCAAAATGTCTATTAATGTGAGAATAAATAACCGCTTTATAGTCACATGATTCATTGCTGCTGTTGTTGTTGTTTAATTGTGAAGTCATGTCCAACTCTTTTACAACTCCGTAGACTATCGCCTGCCAGGCTCCTCCGTCCATGGAATTGTCCAGGCTAGAATAATGGAGTGGCTTGCCATTTCCTTCTCCAAGGGATCTTCCTGACCCAGGGATCAAACCTGTGTCTCTTACATTTCTTGCATTAGCAAGAAGATTCTTTACCACTGAGCCATCAGAGAAGCATGGACCAGGATTAAAAATAGTATTCATATTTTAGTAAATTTAATGGATTTGTGAAAGTGAAAGTGAGGTCACTCCATTGTGTCCGACTCTTTGCGACCCCATAATATGTAGCCCACCAGGCTCCTCCATCCATGGGATTTTCCAGGCAAGAGTACTGGACTGGGGTGCCATTTCCTTCTCCAGGGGATATTCCCAACCCAGGGATTGAACCTGGATCTCCCGCATTGTAGGCAGATGCTTTACAGTCTGAGCCACCAGGGAAGTTCATCTACGGATTTGTGGGGAAGAAAAAATAATTAAAATGTTATATATTTCACTATAAGTTTATGAAATTTAAAAAGTTTTATTTAAAAAATTACTTGGTTATCCAAAGCATATATTTATAATATACTATCTTCTTATATAATATGGATTTAAAAGTCTTAACATTGGAAATACAACACGACAAATTGCAAAACATACAACAATCTAACATGAAACTATTGAATATGCATATAAATTCAGTATCATCTTGAAATCACTTTTTAATGCTTAATTCACAGATTAAGCTAAAATGAATTATTATTTAAAAATTAATAATTATTTCAATAGACTTAGAAATATTCAGCCGTCACATTTAGTACCATTAGAATCCAAATGTAAAAGTATGAATTGACATATCACTGACGAAAGCATTTTTAATTACATTAGCATTGAAATTTGTCAGTGTATAAGTTTTTAACATTAGTGACTATTAATCTCAATCAAATTAATTTATTAGGTAATGCCAACTAAGTAGGTTAGTTACAGTGCTCTCTTATTAATAAACGATATCCTTCAATTGTGATAAAATATTACAATTAAGGGTTTTATTAAGTCTCATTATTTTCAAACAATGTAAATTATTTTTCAAGCTTTTATCAGGCTCAAAAAGCTATGAAAATGTCTAACCATTATTATGACCAAGATTTGGTGTTAAATAACTCCAAATTAATGCTTTATTTCAATACCTATTGCTTAGTCATTAAGTTCAGCTTCTAAATTTAATACCATTAATAAGACATAATCTAGGAAACATGCATTTATCAAACCAATTTCAAAATATTTGAAGTGTCGATAAAGTAAGTAGTACTCTTTGTCTTTTGGTACTGTTCATGGGGTTCTCAAGACTAGAATACTGGAGTGGTTTTGTGATTCCTTTCTCCAGCTATGACAAACCTAGACAGCATATTAAAAAACAGAGACATCACCTTGCCAACAAAGGTCTATAGAGTCAAAGCTATGGTCTTTCCAGGAGTCATGTATGGATGTGAGAGTTGGACTGTAAAGAGGGCTGAGCACCAAAGAACTGATGCTTTCAAATTGTGGTACTGGAGAAGACTGTTGAGAGTCCCTTGGAGAGCAAGAAGATCAAACCAGTCAATCCTAAAGGAAATCAACTCTGAATATTCATTGGAAGGATTGATGCTGCAGCTCCAATAGTTTGGCCACCTGATGTGTAGAGCCAAATCATCGGAAAAGACCCCGATCCGAGGCCAGAGAAGAAGGAGGTGACAGAAGATAAGATGGTTGGATGGCATCACCAACTCAATGGACAGGAGTTTGAGCAAACTCCAGGAGATGGTGAAGGTCAGGGAAGCCTGGCATGCTGCAGCCCATGGGGTTCCAAAGGGTCAAACACAACTGAGTGATTATTTATAGTGTATTGATAGCTCCTTTAACAATATCTGCTGAAAATAACTTCATATGTAAATTACCATACAAAAAATAAACTAAGAATGAGGTTATGAATTTTAATATGAAGTTAACTTTGGCAGATATTTTTAGGGAACTATCAATACACTATAAATAATGTCTAATTAATTGAACTGGCATTATGGTTTAAATAAATAATCAAGAGGGTAGATAACATCACAAGAAGTCCATCTAACCATCTTGAGATGGAACATAGGACAGAACTGGATGATTTTGTCTTTCTCCAGTCCCAGTAGTGTTCAGGAAAGTTGCAACAACAGTATAATCGTGTATAACTGCTACCGATGCATTCCATTCCAAGTCTCAGGACTGAACTGCACTTGTTGGGGTAGGTGTTGGGGAGGGAAAGAAGGGATGAGAACCATGCTCTTGGCTGCCATTTTGTTATCTATTGGTCTGTTCAGTTCTGTCAGCTTTGCTTCATGCATTTTGACTGTGTTCTTGGGTGCATGTATGTTTATAAATTTCTTATGTTCCTATGGACTCATCTTTTTATCATTATAAAATGTCCTTCTCCAGTAACAATTTTCTCTACTAAAAATTTTGGTCTCATAGTCTATTTTGTTTGTATTAATATTAGTATAACCATCCTACCTTTCATTAGAGTACTATATATTTGGCATACTTTTTCCCATCTTTTTATTCTGAAAGTATCTCAAAGTGTGTCTCTTGTGAAAAAGCATATGGTTGGGTCACATATTTACCAGTTATGCCAATCTTTGCCCTTTTTTTGGATTTCTTAGTTGATTTATATTTTAATTTTGTTAGGTTTTTTTGGTTGTATTTTAATTAATCTGCTGCTATTTGATTACTCATGCAGCCTTTACAGACTATGTATATCTTAGCCTACATTCTCAAGGTGTTTTTTTTTTTCGTACTGGAGCTTTTTTGCATTTTATGGGAAATGCCAATATGTTAAAGTATTCTATGATTACTGAAGTCTATAATAATACTTTCTTCTGAATTTTCAGCTTCTTTCTTCCTTTCTTTTGTCCTGCATTTATTATAGATTATAAGCTGTTGTATGTAAAGCTTTCTCTGATTGACCAACAAATTCTACTCTAAAAGCTAATGTAGCTTTTTGCTTAACTTTAAATAAAGTCATTCTCTCTTATTATCAAAGTTTTGCAAATCACTCTTTAGGACTAGGCTTCTCAAATTTCATCTAAAATCAAGTTCATCTGTGCTGGACTAGTGTGAGATTTCTTTTGTTTCAGTTGTAAAGTTTTCTAACATTACTAGGAAAACAGATGCACCCTGCAGATCTTTGTGATGCCAACCTAATACTTCCTTTTGTATATCCCTATATTAGAGATATAATTTGCATGCAACAGAAGGTCTATCCCTGATTTTATGATCTGTGTTGGCCATGGGTCCTCAGAAAGTAGAATCAGGCCAAAATATCATGTACACTTATTCCTAGTTATCCTTAATTTACTGTTTCAGAGGGGAAAGCCTAGGTAAAACATAAATATGTTTCTTGTCCTAATCCCACTAAAACTGGAGTGAGTTAGATTACATTGCATGTATTTATCAAAATTCCTTTATCCATTCATCCATTGATAGGTGTTTGGGTTGCTTTCATCTTTTGGATAATGTAAATTGTTCTGTTTTAAAGATACATGCACATGTACTAGTTTGAGTACCTATTTTCAGTTCTCTAGGGTATATATCTAAGAGTGGGGAAAAGGCCATTTAGTAACTGCCAAACTATTCCTCAGTGGCTGAACAATTTTGCATTCCTCCCAGCAATGTAGAAGTGCCCTAATATTTTCACATCCTATCCAACATGTGATATTTTCAGAGTATTGTTTTTATTACCATCATCGGAGTGACACTTTTTTAAGGTTTGCTTATGCTTGCATTACCTTAATGACTAATGATGATAAGCACTTTATGAATTTATTGATCATCTGTATGTCTTTGTAGAAGTGTCTATTCAAGTATTTTGCCAATGATTTAATTGGGTCATTTGCCTCCCCTTGTTTTTGCTGATTTGTAGGTGTTCTTCACATATTTTGGATATTAGACATCCATCAAATAAAGGAATTGCAAATATTTTCTTTCATTCCATATGTGGTCTTGTCAATCTCTTGCTAATGTCCTTTGGTGCACAACAGTTTTTCATTTTGAAAAAATCCAATGAATTTATTTTTTTTTTCTTTTTGTTGCTTGTGCTCTTGATATTATATCTAAGAATCCTATCAAAGAACCCTTCTATATTTTTGTTGCTATTTGTCTTTCAGGATACTAAATTTTCTTTTCTTTTTTTTTTTTTTTTCCTTTTACCACCCAGTTGCCAAAGGTGTTTCTTCCTTTTGCTTGACCTTTTTTCTTCATTTAGAAGTTATACATTTCAGCAGATTCCTCATTTAATTATACCTATTCCTTTAAATCAGCTTCCCAGGTGGCTCAGTGCTAAAGAATCTTCCTGCCAAGCAGGAGACTAGGGTTCAATCTCTGGGTTGGGAAGATCCCCTGGAGAAGGACCTAGCAACCCACTTTAGTATTCTTGCCTGGAAAAACTCATGGACAGAAGAACCTGGCAGGCTACAGTCCATGGAGTCACACATAGTTGGACACAACTTAGTGACTAACCTACCACCATCCTTTTAAATCATGCATGTTTAAAAATAGTTTCTGGATCTTTAAGTGGCACCTAGACCTTTAAATGGAGCATGCTTAGAATTATTTTCCTTTGTTCTATGCCCAAATTCTCATGAACAGTTTCTCAGTATATTCCTATTTAGGGAAGATTTAATCTTTTGGCATTTCCCTCCCCTCTCCCCAAACTTCACTGACATCTTCTCATTAGCTTCCCTCTTATATCTTCACCACAGTGTTTCTTAGTCTGCCTTTGTTACTGGATGGAGGTAGCTTTGTTTGAGAGAAAGCATGATAGAATTTGGTGACATTCTTTCTTTTTATTTATTTTGTAGTTTCAGCATTCTTTGTCTTCAAGCTATGCTGAGGATGTGGTTTTGTATAGAATTTACTTTTCTCTTGGATTTATTTATGGGTTAGGAAGAATATTTTTGGAAAAATACAGCTACGCTGACCCCATTGTCCTCAGCTACCAGAAGTCCTTCTTCAAATGCACTTTTATGATATTTTGCAAGTTAGTTGAAGAAAATGTTAGTTGGATGATGTTGCTGTCATCTGAATTCATAGCTATGTAGTCCAGATTGAATTGTCTAATTACCAACTTTAACCCAGAAGTACAAGATTGAAAAATCTGAATGAAGTGCAGGTTTGGTTCACTCTACCAAAGGATTATGGTAAAGGAAATGAACCACGGAGGTATAGTAGAAAAAAGAAGTTAAAAAATGCCCATGACTGTCTCATCAGGACTGACAGCAATGAAGACTGCAGTAACTGTGCTGCTTCTCCTCAACTGTGCATGTGAGCGTCAGCTTTCTCCTTCTCTCTCCTCCATCCTGTTTGTATTTTCACACTGCTGCTGTTGAAAATTTACATAACAATGAAGGTTTTAGGCAACTGAATATTATTTGGGGATTGTGACTGAATTTTAAGAGTAATTAACATAACCCCCAAACAATGCAAGGCAACTCTCTCCCAAAAAGAGATAAAATGGCTATCAGTACTTTGGTGGTGGTTTAGTCGCTAAGTCATGTCCAACTCATGTGACCCCGTGGACTGTGGCCCACCATGTTCTTCTGTCCATGAAATTTTCCAGTAAGAATTCTGGAATGGGTTGCCATTTCCTTCTCCAGGGAATCTTCCCAACCCAGGAATCAAACTTGGGTCTCCCGCACTGCAGGCAGATTCTTTACAGACTGAGCGACCAGGGAAGCCCAGTCCCTGGGTACCTTGGTACATCTCCTCAAGTCATCAACCTCACATATGCAGATGATAGTACTACAGTGGCAGAAAGCAAGCTAAAGAGCCTCTTGATGAAGGTTAAAGTGGAGAGTGAACAACGCTGGCTTAAAACTCAACATTCAAAAATCTAAGATCACAGCATCCAGTCCCATCACTTCATGGCAAATAGATGAGGAAAAAGTGAAAACGGTGACAGAGCTTATTTTCTTGGGCTCCAAAATCACTGCAGATAGTGATTGCAGCCACAAAATTAAAAAAGGCTTGCTCCTTGGAAGAAAAGCTATAACAAATCTAGACAGTGTATTAAAAAACAGAGACATCACTTTGCCAATGAAGGATTGTTAGTCAGCACTATGGTTTTTCCAGTAGTCTTATACTGATGTCAGAATTGGACCATAAAGAAGTTTGAGTGCTGAAGAACTGATGCTTTCAAAGTGTGGTGCTGGAGAAGACTCTTAAGAGTCCCTTGGACTGTAAGATCAAACCAGTCAATCCTAAAGGAAATCAACTGAATATTGAATGATTCCTGAATATTCACTGGAAGGACTGATGTTGAGGCCGAAGCTCCAATACTTTGACCACCTGATGCAGAGAGCCAACTCACTGGGAAAGACCATGATGCTGGGAAAGATTGAGGGCAGGAGGAGAAGACGGGGACAGAGGATGAGATGGTTGGATGGCATCCCCGACTCAAAGGACATGAGTTTGAGCAAACTCAAGGAGCTCGTGAAGGATAGAAAAGCCTGGCATGCTGCAGTGCATGGGGTTGCAAAGAGTTGGACACAACTTAGTGACTGAACAACAACAAATCCAATACACAGTACCATGAGTTTGAGAAACTGTTCAACTGAAGAGAGAAAAGCATGGTGCAGAACTTCTGACCCAGGGATTGAACCACATCTCTTACATCTCTTGCATTGGCAGGCAGGTTCTCTACCACTAGTGTCACCTGAGAAGTGGTATAGATAAATCCTAGAATTACATTAAATCAATTGATAAAGTCCATAATAAACCTTATTCAATGATTTGCAGAAACTCCCTTCAGTATGTTTTGTTATCACTGGGGCAGTTTACTCATAACTTGATTGTAAATTATAAACTACTATACAAATGCTAATTTTTATTTTGTTTTGGGAATGCTGGAAAAGATAATTTGCAAATCTGCCATAAAATATCTATATTTTTTAAAAGGTAAATTTATTTTAGATATTTATTAGTAGCAAATTGTGTATGTCTAGATACAATAAATAGAATGTCTAGAGTCTCTTCACTGGAAACAAGAATTTCTGTTGTAATGAATGTTGCAAAATATAGACTGAACCTTTATGAAGATACAAAAGTAGAGAATGAATTCTTTTCAGAACCTTAGTAGAATAGTGGTCTTTGATGATTAATAAGGCTAAAAACAAAATATATATATATAAGCAACAAGAACCATCTCTGTTGCTCTGCTGTTTATAAGAATGGGAAATTTAATTCCATCATTTACTAGCTAAGGCAGCATAAAAAATGAAATTGTCCAATCAGACTCACACATATCAGAAAATTTATTCAGTATTAAACTTTTCTAATAAATTAAGAATACAAATAATCAATAGACCTGAGTGAAAAAAATAGGAGTCTGGGATATCAAAGGTATTTTACCTTGTCCTTTCTTACATGGGAAAGACAGAGGAAGAGGTGAGATCTTTAAGAAACTTGTCCTATCCTTAGACCAGGACATATTTGAATTATCATGCATCTTTATTTTATGCCCAGTTTTGTGCTTATATTATGTGGCATTTTCCAGAGAGCTATGCCTCACAAATCCACACATTATTATATTGTTTACATTGCTATTTGTTGTTCAGTCACTAATGAAATGTTGTTGCTTAACCATGAAAGACCCCAGGATTCTTAGCCTCTGGAGGAGAAGAATTCAATCTGGGGCCAGAGATGAGGCTTGATCACTCAGAGCTTTTGTGTAATAAAGTTTTATTAAAGTAAGAAAAGGGATAGGGAAAGCTTCTGACATAGACATCAAAAGGGGGATGGAGAGTGAGAGTGTTAGGAAGTGAAAGTGAAAGTGAAGTCGCATCCGACTCTTTTAGACCCCATGTACTGTAGCCCACCAGGCTCCTCCCTCCATGGGATTCTCCAAGCAAGAGTACTGGAGTGGGTTGCCATTTCCTTCTCCAGGGGATCTTCCCGACCCAGGGATCGAACCCAGGTCTCCTATTTTCCAGGCAGACGCTTTAACCTCTGAGCCACCAGGAAGTTATATACTTTTAAATTAGTTATTACAATGAATCAAAAGAATGTCTGGAGGTTGTAAAGACCTTACTAGACCCACTCCCATAATTTACATTTTAAAATAACAAGATTAGCCAGAAGATTTTCAGGAAGGAGAAACTGTCCTCAAGCAGGATACATTGCTGTTATATCAAGATTGCCGGGAGAAATATCAATAACCTCAGATATGCAGATGACACCGCCCTTATGGCAGAAAGTGAAGACGAACTAAAAAGCCTCTTGATGAAAGTGAAAGAGGAGAGTGAAAAAGTTGGCTTAAAGCTCAACATTCAGAAAACAAAGATCATGGCATCCGGTCCCATCACTTCATGGGAAATAGATGGGGAAACAGTGGAAACAGTGTCAGACTTTATTTTGGGGGGCTCCAAAATCACTGCAGATGGTGACTGCAGCCATGAAATTAAAAGACACTTACTCCTGGGAAGGAAAGTTATGACCACCTAGACAGTATATTCAAAAGCAGAGACACTACTTTGCCAACTAAGGTCCGTCTAGTCAAGGCTATGGTTTTTCCTGTGGTCATGTATGGATGTGAGTGAGAGTTGGACTGTGAAGAAGGCTGAGCACCGAAGAATTGATACTTTTGAACTGTGGTGTTGGAGAAGACTCTTGAGAGTCCCTTGGACTGCAAGGAGATCCAACCAGTCCATTCTGAAGGAGATCAGCCCTGGGATTTCTTTGGAAGGAATGATGCTAAAGCTGAAGCTCCAGTACTTTGGCCACCTTATGAGAAGAGCTAATTGGAAAAGACTCTGATGCTGGGAGGGATTGGGGGCAGGAGGAAAAGGGGACGACAGAGGATGAGATGGCTGGATGGCATCACAGACTCAATGGACGTGAGTCTGAGTGAACTCCGGGTGTTGGTGATGGACAGGGAGGCCTGGTGTGCTGCAGTTCATGGGGTCGCAAAGAGTTGGACACAACTGAGCGACTGAACTGAACTGAACTGAACAGAGTTTAAACTGAGTTGTTTGTTGTATAATCATCAGTTCCAGGCTCAAAGATAAAAATGTTTTATGTGACTAAGACTAAGGAATGTAGAGGGGAAAAAGAACGTTTGTCCTTCCCTCCTCTTTGAGAATTCCAGACTTCTATCTCCTCCTTGAGAACCCCAGACCCCTCTCTCCTTGGGGACCCCCAGAGTTCTTATCAACCTGCCTAGGAACTGACTCTTACTAAGTTGGTCTGACTCTTTGCAACTCCATGGACTGAAGCATGCCAGGATCACCTATTCTTCACTACCTCTCATGAGTTTGCTCCAACTCATGTCCACAGAGTTGGTGATGCCATCCAACCATCTCATCCTCTGTCTCCCCTTCTCTTTTTGCCTTCAGTCTTTTCTAGCATCAGGCTCTTTCCCAATGAGTCAGCTCTGCACACCAGGTAGCCAAAGTATTGTTTACCTTAAGCAATCATAAACCAAGGACTTAATTAAAATTTTCCATTTCATGTTAAATCCTCCATATTGCCCATTTTTAAATTTTTATTTTTCTCTAAATTCCTGAATTTAAAGGTTTTTTTGCTTATCCTCAGTTTATTTTGTTCTCTATGATATTTAAGTTTTTAATTGGCCTCTATAATTTTAGACTCCATGGGTTTGATATTTAATGCTTTTATTTCATTTATTTATAATAGAACTTGATTTTTTAAAAATTAACCTAATATATTTAGATGTTTTAATTTTAACTCTCAAATGTAACAGTTGAAGGGTAGTTTGCACTATTCATTTTTTAATAAGTTTTATTTTATATTCAGAGAATAAATATGTATGATTTCACCTCTTTTGGCTTTATTATGCTTTTTTTCTTTCCATGTTGAGTAAATGGTCAATTGTTTTAATGTTTTATGGATACTAAGAAAAATGTGTATTCTCCGTTAAGCACTAACTTCCTCAAAAGATTATATATTGATAGATTAATAGATGTCCTGTATTACTTTATACTACAATGAAGAATCTGTTTTCCAATGCAAGAGATGCAGGTTCAATCCCTGGGTCAGAAAGATCCTCTCAGTAGCAATGACTACCCACTCAAGTATTCTTGCCTGGAAAATTCCATGGGCAGAGGAGCCTGGTGGGGTAGAGTCGATGGGGTCGCAAAGAGTTGGACATGACTTAACAACTGAACACACGTGTAACACTTTACACAATGTAGGGTTATTTTTTGTTTGTTTTGCTTTTTTAAACAAAGATGGTAATCTTTGTCTATACACCAAAAAAAAAAAACAACAAAGTTTGCTCAGTTGTAACTCCTAATTTTAATTGTGAGATCACTACCTTTCCAATTTCTTGTTTAAAACATCTATTTCTTATTTGTATTAAATGAAAAAGTTGTCCTTCAATAATAATTTAGACTTAACCATGCAGTTTTCCAATATTTTATATATCCCATAGCTTCTTCTTTCTTGGATTTATTTTTTTATGTTAATGGAATACAACTTCTGTCACTTTTTTCCAGAATAGTAGGTGATGGAAAATATCTTGGCCTTGCATATATGAATAAGTCATTTCCCTTCATTGTCAGTGGAGAAGGTAATGGCACCCCACTCCAGTACTCTTGCCTGGAAAATCCCATGGACGGAGGAGCCTGGTAGGCTGCAGTCCATGGGGTCGCTAGGAGTCGGACAAGACTGAGCGACTTCCCTTTCACTTTTCACTTTCATGCGTTGGAGAAGGGAATGGCAACCCACTCCAGTGTTCTTGCCTGGAGAAACCAAGGGACGGAGGAGCCTGTTGGGCTGCCGTCTCTCGGGTCGCACAGAGTCGGACACGACTGAAGCGACTTAGCAGCAGCTTCATTGTCAGATGGTTAGTTGAATAGCTACAGAACGTCAGCTTCTAGGTCATTTGCTCTCGGAATATAAATGTCTTCTTCTAATATTGTGTACTACTAACAAGAACAGGAAATGCATGTGCTGAATATTCAGGAGAGGTCTGTGAGCTGAGTTAAAGTGCGATCCCACTGCAGACCATCCCCATCTGTACTTCTGTTCTTATACATACATTCCCAGCAGCTCATATTTCATCCAGACTTCTTAGGGGATTCCAGCATGGAGTAATTTTGAAAACTAAAATCCCAACAGGGATAATATATCATGTACATCTTAGCTGCTAACAGCATGGGCAGTTGCCAGCTGAAGTCCAGATGCTCTCCCCCAAATGACATAATGCTACATAAGGCACCTGGGACCTCAATGCCACCCTGGGGAAAACGCTGAATTGACCAATTACTATGATTTGAAAATAACACTTCTGTCATGTTTGCAGTAATTTTTATATATCTATTTGTGCTGTTCAAAATTAACGTCCCCTAGCAGATTCTTAAATGCCATAAGATGGTTATTATGATTATGACGATTTCCTATTATTTTGCGTCTGTGAAAGACAGTGTGTGCTCCGAAAATATTTATGAGCTTTAATTGTATGAACTGAATTGAACATTTTGTGAGTGGTTTACTCGAAGGAAACATAATGCTATTCAAAAAGCAGGATTTTATGCATCAGACACAAAAAGAAAAATTCTTCCTAAGCCAGTGGCTGAACACAAGGTAAGCGTTAGAGATGTATGTTCATTGGAAAAATTACTGACTTGTTTTTTTAGCACAGTGAATGTGACAAATATGCTCTTATTTTTTAAAAATGTAATCAATTTTATGGTTAGCTAAAATGTTTTAGAAACACGGTTTACCTATATTCAAGCTACAGAATTTAATGAGATCTATAGCATTTACTGGGCTTCCCTTGTAGCTCAGTCAGTAAAGAATCTGCCTGCAGTGCAGGAGACCCAGGTTCAATCCCTGGGCTGGGAAGATCCCCTGGAGATGGAAATGGCTCCAGTACCCTTGCCTGGAAAATCTCATGGACAGAGGAGCCTGGTGGGCTGCAGTCCATGGGGTTCCAAAGAGTCGGGCATGACTTTGACTAACATTAACTTACTTACTAATAGTATTTACTTCCCTTGTGGCTCAGCTGGCAAAGAATCCACCTGCAATGCAGGAGACCTGGGTTCAATCCCTGGGTTGGGAAGATCCCCTGGAGAAGGAAAGGCTACCCACTCCAGTATTCTGGCCTGGAGAATTCCATGGATACAGTCCATGGGGTCGAAAAGAGTTGGACACAACTGAGAGATTTTCACTTTCACTTTCATAACATTTACCATTAGGGATGGTGCCTAAAATCAGATCCCAAGCTGTGTTACTGTTCTTGTCCAAAACCAGCTTTTCCACCATCTTCTGCCACCTGTCTCCCTTCAGTAAATCCTACTGAGGGCTCATGGGACCTAAAATGTCTTCCTGGGGAAAATGTGTGGGGTTTCTATTCAGTGGCTTTAGTCACTGAGTCATGTTCAACTCTTTGCAACCCCATGGACAGCAACACGCACGCCAGGCTTCCCTGTCCTTAACTATCTCCTGAAGTTTACTAGAACTCATGTCCATTGAGTCGATGATGCCATCCAACAATCTCATCCTCTGTTGCCCCCTACTCCTCCTGCCCTGAATCTTTCCCAGTATCAGAGCCTTTTCCAATGAATTGGCTCATCACATCAGGTGGCCAAAGTATTGAAGCTTCAGCTTCAGCATCAGTCCTTCCAATGAACACCCAGGACTGATCTCCTTTAGGATGGACTGGTTGAATCTCCTTGCAGTCTAGGGGACTCTCAAAAGTCTTCTCCAACATCACAGTTTGAAAGAATCAATTCTCTGGCACTCAGCCTTCTTTATGGTCCAGCTCTCACATCTGTACTTGACTACTGGAAAAACCATAGCTTTGACTATACACACCTTTGTTGGTAAAGTGATGTCTCTGCTTTTTACACACACATGCACATACACATATATGTACATTAATACATATGTACATATATATATTGTATACATACATATATGTCTTCTAAATTTTTGCTCTGTATTTTATATTAATATCTGCATTTTATGTACCAAGCAGCTACTACAGAAAGAAAGTACCATACTTAATTACCCAACATTTTCAGTTGAGAAATCATTTCTTTTTGTTTTCTCCAGGAATTATTTTGTGAGTAGCTGTGCTTATGTAGGCTCCATTTAAATCTCAGGTATAATAATTTTTTAATAGCATATATTTCCCAGCAGCTTTACTTTGCCATTTACCATTTCCTTGTGGTCTGCATTCAGAATGCCTCTACCAATCTGTGTTTCTTTGTGGAATCATAAGGCTGAAGTCTGGAGAGTACCCTAAATGATAGCAGCTCCCCAGTGGTATGAAGCCATACGAGATATGGGGCAGTCTACATGCTAGGCTTCCTGGGTAGCTCAGCAGTAAAGAATCCACTTGCCATTTTAGGAGACAGGGGTTCCATCCCTGGGTCCCCTCAAGGAGGAAATGGCAACCCACTGCAGTATTCTTGCCTGGGAAATCCCAAAGACAGAGGAGCCTGGTGGGCTACAGTCCATGGGATCACAAGAGAGTCCCACACAACTTAGAGACTTAACAACAACTATGTACTAGGAATTATCAGGAAGCAGGTTTCGAATCCTACTTTTGAAGCACATCCCTGTTCCCAGGTTCTTTATGTTTCCCAGGCAGGGCTCCCATAAGCTCATCATCAGTGTCTAGGGAGCCAGGAAGATCAGACAAACACATGGTAGATTGAGATTGACCCTCTTTTATTGCAAACACAGATCTTGGCAGGTCAACCTCTTCCCAAGATCCAAAACTTTCTATCCCCTCTTCAGTATCACCCACTATTATTAATAGTCTCCAGACACATAATTCCCGCACAAAAGCCTCAAACCAGCTCTCGCCAAGTAACTGATAGAAAGCCATCCTTAAGCCTCGGCTAAATTAATCCCAAAGATGAGAGAAATTGGAGGTGAGAGGGAAAGGGAAAGAAAGTGTGAAAAATTTGGCCAAAAATCTCATCACTGCTCTTAAATATCCTGGGCTTTTAATCTGTTACCTTTGTTTTGTTTTGTTTTATCTGTGGCTACATTTTCAGAAACTCAGCTTTTCACAGGGGGATATAACATAGTTAAGGACACAGTCTCTAGAGTAACATTACATGGAACTGAGTCATAATTTATCTACTAATATGTGTGATCCTATCCATCATAATTTAAACTCAGCGTTTCTATTCCTTCTTTAAAATAGGAATCATAGTATTCACTGCTCAGAGCCCCTCAGGGAAGATCTTACAGTAATGATCACACCTCTTCATCAGATTCCAAATAGTGTGAGAATCAATTACAACTCTGTCTGCCAAAATATCAGCTTATTACTGAAGGTAAATTGAAGCCGAGAGCTTGGGAAAAGACAAATATCACCCAAACCTCAGAATTATGACACTCTCCATCTATTTGCCAGCAAAATTAAATTATGTTCTCATTGTTAGCAACTGATTCCCAGAAGGAAAAGTGAGGGCAGTGTTGAGCTATACACACCTAGATTTTTGTTTTTTCTCCAAGTTTACCAATCTATGAAGTTTGTGCACCATACTACGGGTGAAGAGAAGGAAGGGTGGATTGGCTTTGGTTGGTCTGGAGAAGCTCCCTATTCACAAAACAAGAGAAAGCAGGGAGCAGCCTTCCCTGTCAGGCTGAGACCTGCATTCCTCTGAGACGATTTTGGCCGGAGGATTCTTTGTGCCTAATCACTGTTCCTGCTCTAAAGAGGGGTATGACCCTCCCTGAGATTGGAGACAAGCCTGCATTTTTATTTTATTCATTTTTGAAAAATGTATTTTTAATTGGAGGATGTGTGTACTCCAGTACTTCGGCCGCCTGATGTGAAGAACTGACTCATTAGAAAAGACCCTGCTGCTGGGAAAGATTGCAGGCAGGAGAAGGGGATGACAGAGGATGAGGTGGTTGGATGGCATCATTGACTCAATGGACATGAGCTTGAGTAAACTCCGGGAGCTGGTGATGGACACGGAGGCCTGGCATGCTGCAGTCCATGGGGTTCCAAAGAGTCAGATGCAACTGAGCCACTGAACTGAACTGAACTGAATTGTAGGATAATTGCTTTCCCATATTGTGTTGGTTTCTGCCATACAACAATGTGAGCCAGCTATATGTATCCCTCCTGAGCCTCCCTCCTGAGCCTCCCTCCCAGTCCACCCCCCATCCCACCCCTCTAGGTGGTCACAGAGCACCAGGTTGAGATCCCTGAGATCCCTGTGCTATACAGCAGCTTCCCACTAGCTGTCTATTTTACACCATGTATTAATGCAGCCCTGCCCCATCTTCAGGAAGCTACTCCTTTTATGCCAAATGCAGGTCCTTTGTATATCTTTCTAGGACTCCACTGGTCTTTAACATGGGTGAGAAAAGCATATGATTTAAATACTCCTCAGTCATCCTATTTCCATTCTATACCTTTTTTTTAAAAATCCAAAGTCATATCCAGCCTCTAAGTACTGTGAAATCAGAAGCCAACAGTGATATGAAATGAATAAAACCCAAGGCAAAAATCTCATTTAAAAATGTCAACTGAGATATGCCCCAATTTTAATTCTACATGATTATAAAATTCCTAGTGAGAAATTAAAGGTCAATTATGCAACTACTTTTCAAGTTAAAATTTAAAGATAAAAGTCCAATGCCATTAAAATCAACTATTTTGTTCTTATAAGTTAAAAATCCTAAAATCCAAAATTGTGTTACATTTGAGGGGGAAAAGCATGTCTTCCTCAATTTCTTACCCTATTTAATCTCATTTACATGCACAGGGAAGCCTGGTAGGCTGCAGTCCATGGGGTTGCTGAGAGTCAGAAAAGATTGAGCAACTTCACTTTCACTTTTTACTTTCATGCATTGGAAAAGGAAATGGCAACCCACTCCAGTGTTCTTGCCTGGAGAATCCCAGGGATGGGGGAGCCTGGTGGGCTGCAGTCTATGCAGTCGCACAGAGTCAGACACGACTGAAGCAACTTAGCAGCAGCAGCAGAGTTGTTCTTGATGACTGCCTGGAAATATGCTTCTTACAGCCGCCAGAAGCATCTTGGGCTATTTCTCTTTTCACTGGGTGTGAATTCTTCAGGGCCTGAGAACTTAGAGGTGAACCAAATCTCTCAACAGTTTCACTTTTATTAGTTTAAAAGGGTTCATGTGTACGTGTGTGTTTAGTCACTCAATAGTGTCTGACTCTTTGCAACCCCATGGGCTATAGCCCACCAGGCTCCTCCATCCATGGGATTTTCCAGACAAGAATACTGGAATGGGTTGCCATTTCCTTCTCCAGGAGATCGTCCCAATCCAGGTATTGAGCCGTCATCTCCTGTGTCTCCCGCGTTGCAGGTGGATTCTTTACCTGCTGAGTCATTGGAGAAACCGTGAAAGGGTTCATAGAATGCCAAATATTCAATTTGCTGTCTCCATCATCATAAAATTTGGAAAACAGGACCATCATGAGACTTGTAGCAGTAATCCCAGGAAAGTTATGTTCCCAAGACTCAGTACACAGTGTTACCAAAATCCACAGCACAAACCAAATGAAGGAGATCAAGTTGTTTTAGCTGGAAAATCAGGAGACTCAGGAGACACAGAATCTACAGAGATCCTCTTCATGGAATCACCCAGGCCAGAAGGATAACCACTCCATTTCTGTTATTCAAAATCCATGGCCTATAATTCACATTTGTTTGGAAGCAACAATCCTGCAAAGCATTGTTTTTCTTTATATGCAAATATGGCATCTGCAAAAAAGGTTGACTTAAATATACATCTATATCCTATCTCATACTTTGGCATTGAAATTCTACTACTGTCTTGGAAATCTAGAAAATTCCAATGAAAAGAGGACAGCAGTAGATCACATTTGATGCATCTCTATTTTACAACCAAAGGCAGAAATTTCTATTTCTCCCCTGACTCACATTTTTCTGATCCAGTGTTGTACCTTGGCTTGTGTCTATCTGAGACAGGATCTATTAATTTTCTGAGCAAACTTTCAAATTCCTGGGGCACAGTGGCTCTGGTTCCACTGCCTCTTATTATAGGAAAACTTGAATCCTACAAGAACTACCTTCTAGTAATGATGCTTCTTCATCCCTTTAGTTGGAAAACTACCTTCAGATTAATGATCTGTAGCTGTTATTTGATGCTTTTGAAATCTTTGCCAAAAGGAACCTGTAAGAACCACTAATTATGCATGTTCTCTTCAATATGTGTGTTTTTATCCAATTTTTGAATCTTCCAAACATTGAAATATAAATTACTTTATGTTGATTTTTTTTCTTGGGCTTCCCTGGTGGCTCAGATGGTAAAGAATCTGCCAGCAATGCAGGAGACCCCAGTTCGGTCTGTCGGTTGGGAAGAAGCCCTGGAGAAGGAAATGGCAACCCACTCCAGTATACTTGCCTGGAGAAGTCCATAGACACAGGAGCTACAATCCATGAGGTATTTTTATGCAATTTTTGAATCTTCCAAACATTGAAACATAAATTACTTTATGTTGCTTTTTTTCTACAATCATGGAATGTGTTTCTCACACTAATTCTCTCTGCCATTGTCTTATTCCTTTCAAGAAGGTTCAGCTGGATTTCTGAAAATTCAAGTTTATTCTTCACTTGGTTTAACTTGGTTTCTTTCCTTCTGTAATACATGCAGGATATTTTTATACTGGGTTTGCTGCTGCTGCTGCTGCTAAGTCGCTTCAGTCGTGTCCAACTCTGTGCGACCCCATAGACGGCAGTCCACCAGGCTCTGCCGTCCCTGGAATTCTCCAGGCAAGAACACTGGAGTGGGTTGCCATTCCCTTCTCCAATGCGTGAAAGTGAAAAGTGAAAGTGAAGTCGCTCAGTCGTGTCCGACTCTTAGTGACCCCATGGACTGCAGCCCACCAGGCTCCTCCATCCATGGGATTTTCCAGGCAAGAGTACTGGAATGGGTTGCCATTGCCTTCTCTGGGTTTGCTAGAATTGACTCATTTCCTCCCTTTAATAATTTTTTTCTGCTTTATTGACTATGCCAAAGCCTTTGACTGTGTGGATCACAACAAACTGTGGAAAATTCTGAAACAGATGGGAATACCAGACCACCTGACCTGCCTCTTGAGAAACCTGTATGCAGGTCAGGAAACAACAGTTAGAAATGGACATGGAACAACAGACTGGTTCCAAATAGGAAAAGGAGTACATCAAGGCTATATACTGTCACCCTGCGTATTTAATTTATATGCAGGGTACATCATGAGAAATGCTGGGCTGGATGAAGCACAGGCAGGAATCAAGATTGCCGGGAGAAATATCAATAACCTCAGGTATGCAGATGACACCACCCTTATGGCAGAAAGTGAAGAAGAACTAAAGAGCCTCTTGATGAAAGTGAAAAAGGAGAGTGAAAAAGTTGGCTTAAAGTTCAACATTTAGAAAACAAAGATCATGGCATCTGGTCCCATCACTTCATGGCAAAGAGATGGAGAAACAGTGAAAACAGTGGCAGACTTTACTTTTGGGGGCTCCAAAGTCACTGCAGATGGTGACTGCAGCCATGAAATTAAAAGACGCTTACTCCTTGGAAGAAAAGCTTGGCAGCTTATTAAAAAGTAGAGACATTACTTTGTCAGCAAAGGTCCATTTAGTCAAGGCTATGGTTTTTCCAGTGGTCATGTATGGATGTGAGAGTTGGACTGTGAAGAAGGCTGAGCGCTAAAGATTGATGCTTTTGAACTGTGGCGCTGGAGAATGCCGGAGTCCAGCTGCAGTAGCCAGGGATTCAACCTGAAGAGATGGACGGTGTCGGTGATGAGGCAGCCTCTCAGTTTTCTTTTGGACTGCCTGTTTATTTCAAGTTTAAGATTATCTTTTATACTTTTACAAAAACATTAGGCCAGAGGTTTGACATTTTCAGTTCCCCCTCTCCCAGATTTATTATCTCCATAAATCATTGTTGCTCTTCAAAGAGAGTTCCTGCTTTAGTGATTCTTTGGGAATCAGCCTTATCATCTATTATCTACCTCTTCTAATGTGTCCTATAGTTAACTGGTGATTACATTGTAACTCATGCTACATTCCTCAGTTTGCTACTTATCTTCCTAAATTGTTTGCCCCTAACATCCTGAGCTCACTATCTCTTAAAAAGGCTTCTACCTATAGTGTCTCTAAAAATTCCTTACTTCTATAAACTAAGTAAAATATGCTAACTTTACAACATTCCTTACTTCTTTAAACTAAGTAAAATATGCTAACTTTACAACATTCCTTATCTTTAACTTCTAACTGTTTTAATTATTTCTAAGCCCTAAATTCTCTTGCTTTTTCCATGATCCAGCGGATGTTGGCAATTTGATCTCTGGTTCCTCTGCCTTTTCTAAAACCAGCTTGAACATCAGGGAGTTCACAGTTCACATATTGCTGAAGCCTGGCTTAGAGAATTTTGAGCATTACTTTACTAGCATGTGAGACGAGTGCAATTGTGCCGTAGTTTGAGCATTCTTTTGTATTGCCTTTCTTTGGAATTGGAATGAAACTGACATTTTCCAGTCCTGTGGCCACTGCTGACTTTTCCAAATTTGCTGGCAGATTGAGTGCAACACTTTCACAGCATCATCTTTCAGGATTTGAAACAGCTCAACTGGAATTCCATCACCTCCACTAGTTTTGTTCGTAGTGATGCTTTCTAAAGCCCACTTGACTTCACATTCCAAGATGTCTGGCTCTAGATTAGTGATCACATCATCATGATTATCTGGGTCGTGAAGATCTTTTTTGTACAGTTCTTCCATGTATTCTTGCCACCTCTTCTTAATATCTTCTGCTTCTGTTAGGTCCATACCATTTCTGTCCTTTATTGAGCTCATCTTTGCATGAAATGTTCCCTTGGTATCTCTAATTTTCTTGAAGAGATCTCTAGTCTTTCCCATTCTGTTGTTTTCCTCTGTTTCTTTGCATTGACCGCTGAAGAAGGCTTTCTTATCTCGTCTTGCTATTCTTTGGAACTTTGCATTCAGATGCCTATATCTTTCCTTTTCTCCTTTGCTTTTTGCCTCTCTTCTTTTCACAGCTATTTGGAAGGCCTCCCCAGACAGCCATTTTGCTTTTTTGCATTTCTTTTCCATGGGGATGGTCTTGATCCCTGTGTCCTGTACAATGTCACGAACCTCATTCCATAGTTCATCAGGCACTCTATCTATCAGATCTAGACCCTTAAATCTATTTCTCACTTCCACTGTATAATCATAAGGGATTTGATTGAGGTCATACCTGAATGGTCTAGCGGTTTTCCCTACTTTCTTCAATTTGAGTCTGAATTTGGCAATAAGAAGTTCATGATCTGAGCCACAGTCAGCTCCCAGTCTTGTTTTTGTTGACTGTATAGAGCTTCTCCACCTTTGGCTGCAAAGAATAGAATCGATCTGATTTTGGTGTTGACCATCTGGTGATGTCCATGTGTAGAGTCTTCTCTTGTGCTGTTGGAAGAGAGTGTTTGCTATGACCAGTGCATTTTATTGGCAAAACTCTATTAGTCTTTGTCCTGCTTCATTCTGCTTTCCAAGGCCAAATTTGCCTGTTAGTCCAGGTGTTTCTTGACTTCCTAATTTTGCATTCCAGTCCCCTATAATGAAAAGGACATCTTTTTTGGGTGTTAGTTCTAAAAGATCTTGTAGGTCTTCATAAAACCATTCAACATCCGCTGGATCATGGAAAAAGCAAGAGAGTTCCAGAAAAACATCTATTTCTGCTTTATCGACTATGCCAAAGCCTTTGACTGTGTGGATCACAATAAACTGTGGAAAATTCTGAAAGAGATGGGAATACCAGACCACCTAACCTGCCTCTTGAGAAATCTGTATGCAGGTCAGGAAGCAACAGTTAGAAATGGACATGGAACAACAGACTGGTTCCAAATAGGAAAAGGAGTGCGTCAAGGCTGTATATTGTCACCCTGCTTATTTAACTTATATGCAGAGTACATCGTGAGAAACGCCAGACTGGAAGAAACACAAGCTAGAATCAAGATTGCTGGGAGAAATATCAATAACCTCAGATATGCAGATGACACCGCCCTTATGGCAGAAAGTGAAGACGAACTAAAAAGCCTCTTGATGAAAGTGAAAGAGGAGAGTGAAAAAGTTGGCTTAAAGCTCAATGTTCAGAAAACGAAGATCATGGCCTCCGGTCCCATCACTTCATGGGAAATAGATGGGGAAACAGTGGAAACAGTGTCAGACTTTATTTTGGGGGGCTCCAAAATCACTGCAGATGGTGATTGCAGCCATGAAATTAAAAGACACTTACTCCTGGGAAGGAAAGTTATGACCAACCTAGATAGTATATTCAAAAGCAGAGACATTACTTTGCCAACTAAGTTCCGTCTAGTCAAGGCTATGGTTTTTCCTGTGGTCATATATGGATGTGAGAGTTGGACTGTGAAGAAGGCTGAGTGCCAAAGAATTGATGCTTTTGAACTGTGGTGTTGGAGAAGACTCTTGAGGGTCCCTTGGACTGCAAGGAGATCCAACCAGTCCATTCTGAAGGAGATCAGCCCTGGGATTTCTTTGGAAGGAATGATGCTAAAGCTGAAACTCCAGTACTTTGGCCATCTCATGCGAAGAACTGACTCATTGGAAAAGACTCTGATGCTGGCAGGGATTGGGGGCAGGAGGAGAAGGGGACAACCCAGGATGAGATGACTGGATGGCATTGCAGACTCGATGGACGTGAGTCTGGATGAACTCCAGGAGATGGTGATGGACAGGGAGGCCTGGCGTGCTGCAATTCATGGGGTCGCAAAGAGTCGGACACGACTGAGCGACTGAACTGAAGCCCTAAATTCAGTAAACTCCTTTGCCATAAACATCTCCTCACAAATAGGCTTCAGATAGCAATCCCTCCCATGGCCTCAAGCTACGGCCTCTGTGCTCATCCTGGAACACTCTTTTGTAAAAGTCCTTGAACAAATGTCAATGATTAACTTTATGAATTATTTTCTGAGCACAGCTGCAGAAGGCTTTGTGCCTTCTCATGCTCCTCTCAAGAACAATAAGCACCTTAATATGCCTTTTCAGTCAACTCAGCAGAGGAGAGGAAAAAACAAGTCAGAATTACAAGGCCTAACTCCTTCATCCCAGGTCTGTGCCTTTGGAACGAGGAAGGGGGCCTGGGGCCGTGCCTCCATTTTGTCAGTAATGCCTAATGCAGCTCCCCACAGGAGAAGACTTTTGAGAGTCCCTTGGACTGCAGGAAGATCCAACCAGTCCATCCTAAAGGAAATCAGTCCTGAATGTTCATTGGAAGCACTGATGCTGAAGCTGAAACTCCGATACTTCGGCCACCTGGTGCAAAGAGCTGACTCATTTGAAAAGACCCTGATGCTAAGAAAGATTGAAGGCAAGAGGAGAAGGGGACGACAGAGGATGAGATGGTTGGAGGGCATCACTGACTCCACCGACATGAGTTTGAGTAAACTCCAGGAGTTGATGATGGACAGGAAGGCCTGGCGTGCTGCAGTCCATGGGATTCCAAAGACTCAGACACAACTGAGCAACTGAACTGATCAATTTCTTTATTTTATGCCCAGAACATTTTTTTTTTTTTTGACAGTGAAATGGCTCTAGACCATCCAGATGCTCCATTGGTTTGTATGTTTGTCTTTATACCAATTAAAGTACTGTTCTAAATTACTGCCATTTTGCAATATATTTTGAAATCAGGATGTGTGATGCCTCCAGCTTTTCTCTGTCTCAAAGTTGTTTTAACTATTCATGGTATCTTGCAGTTTCATGTGAGTTTTAGGCTTTCTTTTTTATTTCTGTAGAAAATTCCATTGAGATTTGAATAAGAATTTCATTGAATCTATGGATGAATGGACACTTTACTAATATTAATTACTTAAGTCTATGAACATGGGATATTGTTCCATTTATTTTTATCTTTAAAATTTTTCTTTCATCAATGTTATAGTTTTCAGTGCACAAATCTTTCACTCTTTGTTTAATTTTATTCATATTTAAAATTTTTTCCAGATAATTTGTTGTTAATGTACAGAAATTAACTGATTTTTATATATTGATTTTGTACTCTGCAACATTACTGAATTTGTTTATTAATTATAAAAGTTTGTTTTTGTTTTGTGGAGTATTTAAGATTTTCTACCCATAAGATCATGTCATCTGCAACCAGAGATAATTTTCTTTCACCATATTAATGTAATACTGCCCTAAGTATTTTATTTTTCAACAAGCATACATTCTAAATCAAATTTTTGCATCAATAAAGCTAGTTCCAGAATGGAAGTTAGTACTTTCTATAATTGGCTAAAGAATCATCTTTGAGTTATTTTTATGTGCCTTCAGTGCTAAACTCTGTTAATATATTTAATAACATTGCTAATTAAAAAGACACTTGTCATCCTTTACCTTAAAATTTTAAAAAACAGATATGAATAAGTAGTTATTTCTTAACAACTACACTGAAAACTCAGTTGTGAAATACAGAAGTATATCTGTAAGCACAGATGAGGCTGACTTTTGAAAAGTCTAGAGAGAGTTGAACTTTCCCAGCTTAAAAATCAGCTGAAGCCTTTGAAAACTGTCAGCACAAATATTGTGAGAAGCCTCTAGCAGCCTCCAAACAAAGCTGACAGAGAACTCCACTGAAAAAATCAGTCTCTCGAGCTACTATTCTGACCTGATTTTCTAAACACAAAGTTGAACTCACAAAAAAATAAGGCTCTTCCATCCATCTGCCCTTTATTTATCTACAGAATTGCTATGATAGTTTTCTAAACTCCAATTTTAATCTTACTATGTATCCTGTCACTATGCATTATCAAATTTGATGATGTACAACCCTTTGCCAGAATCAGTAGCTGAATGCCTAAATAAAAACTTCATTTTATGTATTCAAATTTATGAAGAAAAGAACAAGTTGCTGGTAATAAAGTTACTATATTAGCTAACTATACACTTACACATAATCTACCCCATTTATATTTCATCCAAACTGTAATCCTGGTTTCATCTAGTTATCCATGATTTAACAGATAAAGAACTTTAAACCATATTTTACTTTCTTCTTTCCTTTCACATTTCTTAACATATTGTTGTTTAGTCACCAAGTCCATTCTGACTCTTCAAGACCCCACGGACTGCAGCACGCCAGGCTTCCCTGTCCCTCCCTCACCATCTCCCAGAGTTTGCCCCAGTTCATGTCCATTGAGTTGGTGATGCCATCCAACCATCTCATCCTCTGTTGCCCTCTTGTCCCTCTGCCTTCAATCTTTCCCAGCATCAGGGTCTTTTCTTAATAAAGGATAATATATTTAAGCTGCTTTGAAGCATGTCTCTCTTACTCAGCTGACTTTCTTTGACTCAGGTTATTTCTTAAGATTTTTGTCTTACTTCTCCCATCTTTCTCTCCATGTCTTTTCTTCTCAAGCTCAAGCTTTAATGAATATTAACCTCTTCACTAGCTCACACTCAGCTTGGCTCACAGGGAGACTCAGGAAGAGGAAGAAAACCATATGTCTAGTTGATTTGAACCAACCAGAGACATTTTCTCATCTCCACTGTGACAACTCCACTCTACCATACAGCATCGGATCTTTGCCCTGACAAATTTGTTCCCAGATACCTGAAAAAAAATGCATTTTAAAATCAATACCAAATATGTCTTTTAGTTGGCAACAAAGTTTTCCTTAAAATGACTTTCCAGGGTCTTTCACAAACTGATGAATATTAAGATGGTTTTCAGTGTTTGTTAACTGATTTTTACTGAAACAAAGAACTTCTGCATTAAACCTCCAGTTACAACAAATAGAATATATTAAGGCATATATAGGGCTTCTTGGTGGCTCTAGTGGTAAAGAACCCACCTGCCAATGCAGGAGACATAAGAGACACGGGTTCAGTTCCTGGGTCGGGAAGATCCCCTGGAGGAGGGCATGGCAACCCACTCCAATATTCTAGCCTGGAGAATCCCATGGACAGAGGAGCCTGGTAGATCACAGTCCATGAGGTTGCAAAGAGTCCAACATGACTGAAGTGTCTTAACACACACGCATGCCTACATACAACACATATATAAGGAATCTAGAAAAATATTACTGATGAACCTATTTACAGAGAAGAAATGAAGATGTAGACATTGAGAAAGGCCTGGTGGACACAGCGCAGGAAGGAGAGGGTAGGACAAACTGAGAGAGTAACATTGACATATATATACTATCATGTGTAAAATAGATAACTAGTGAGATCTGCTGTATATAACACAGGCAGCCAGCCTGGCACTCTGTAACAACCTGGAAGGGTGCAATAGGGGAGTAAAGAGCATCAAGAAGGAGGGGATAATATACATAATTATGACTGATTCACTTTGATGTATGGCAGAGATCACCACAATCTTGTAAAACAATTGTCCTCCAATTGAAAAAACCTCCATGTACAAAGTCTCTATTATCAGTACCAGCATGTCTGCTGCTGCTGCTGCTGCTAAGTTGGCTTCAGTCGTGTCCAACTCTGTGCGACCCCATAGACAGCAGCCCCCAGGCAAGAACACTGGAGTGGGTTGCCATTTCTTTCTCCAATGCATGAAAGTGAAAAGTGAAATGAAGGCGCTCAGTCGTGTCTGACTCTTCATGATCCAATGGACTGCAGCCTACCAGTCTCCTCCATCCATGGGATTTTCCAGGCAAGAGTACTGGAGTGGGGTGCCATTGCCTTCTCCGACCAGCATGTCTACATTTCCATAAATGACAAACAGTGGGTCAGAGTGATTTTATAATTTTAATTTTAATATAATCATCCAAATTGCTTTCTTCAACACTTTTCCCAAGTGTTGATCACATTTCTTCGAGGAGCATATGAGAGGAAAGAGCACATCCCTCCCTCTTTGGAGGGAGATGGACACAAATCACACAAGAAGTTTTGTAGCCCAAAAGAAGGGATTTGAGTTAACTCTGAGTTCAAAGTAAAGTGTTGGAGGGCTTTAAGTAGAGGAGTGATGTGATTTCTGAAATATCACACAAAACAATAGGATTTCACTTGGTTAGGGGTAAGGAAAGAAAGAAGCAAAGAGAAAAGTATAATGGAAAATAATAAAAGTTGCTTTCAATTATTTGGATTATGAAAATATTTTGAAATAATTCCTGATATTTTAGGACTCATCTGAAATTTTTAGGTGAAGTGGTTAACCTGAAACTTCTATTTAACCTGTTTAGAACATATCTCATTTGCTCATTTCTAATAAATGAATTCCAAAAGCATGTCCATAAAATACAAGAATGTGAAATTAAATAAGCAGATAAAGTGCTTTAAACAGCAGTCTCTTGGAGAAGTCTGCTCTGATAACCCAGTCTGATAAAGATCTCTCTGCTTTGTTCCTTCATGTAAAGCATCCTCTGTTTTAAACAACACCTTTCTGATTTCATAATTATAAATTCCCATGGGTTTTCATCACTTTAAAATCCATATTTCTATCAGACTCTGTCTCCATATCTGTCTTTCCTAATGTATCCTCAGGATGCAACACAGCGTGGGTACAGAACAAACAAAACACAAGAGTAAATATTTGTTAAATGAACAAATCAGTGTTTATGTCCTAAAGACCAGAGAGAAAACCCTATTTATCTTCATTGCCGTAGCTCATACAGGAAGACATTAATAGACATTCTTAGGATATAAATAAAAGAAATTACAGAATCTATCAATTTAACAATATATTTTTTGAAAATTAGTGTATTACTCTTTATTTCATACAGCTGAATATCAGCCTTGGGAAATAACTAATGCAGATGTATTTTTGGCTAACCACACATTTATGATGTATAGTCATTCCTTGATTATTATTTGAATATAGTTTGTCTGTCAAAAAAATAATTTATTTTCTAAATGATTTCTGCCTCCGGTCAGCAGTCTTCTAAACAGCTTGTCCACATGGTTACAGGGAGATAGGAAATTATTATTGCATTTGAGAAGTAATTAGAAATTAAAATATGTTAGACATGGTACATAATGGAATATGAGGGTGAGGGACAAGTTCAAATGAATTTCTGATAGAGCTAAATTGAGAATTTGTGAGCATAAACTTTGCCTAATAAGTCTGTTGCTATCAGGGTAGGCAAAAAAATCACAATATTGATATACCTTGACTGCTTCTTAATGCTTTTAACAAGGTATCAGGAGACATGCTGAGGTGAGAGTTGACCAAATATTGAGAAAAATAAAAGAATATAATTTCACTAAAGGTTGTTCTCTGTGCTATGGACTCCCACTTAAAATGGTTGAGAGTCCAATAATTTGCAGCTTTCCAGGACTGGAAAAGCCAACTGTACATGTAACCCAAGATACAAGAGAGACGTTTGTCTACAAGCCAGTCCAATGATACCAACCTAATTAAGAGTGCCCTCCTTGTTCTCCAAGTCTATTATTTCCCATGGCCTAAAGGTAATTGCCATTAAACTGAGGGGAAGAGAGATGTGCAAGCAAGAGTCCCAGTAAATAAAAGAGGTGAGTCATCAATTTTCAAAACTACATGTATGATTAACTTCATGTAGAATGCATTGAAAGCAAATAGACATGAACACTGCCAAAACTTGAGGAAGTTGTATTGCCACAGAAATTACAGATCTTTACAAAGACATGACTGTTTAATTTTCAGTTACTCTTTGTCCTATGCCTGCACCAGCCCTTATGAGAAATTTCTCCATCATGGACTTCAGACTAAAGGAAGAACCTCCCAGATTCTAAGAAAGACGATGCATGGACAAGTTATTCACAGATAGCAAAAGGAGAGATCAGAATAACCCAGGAAGTGTGCTTGGTAATGACCATGGTAATGACCATGGACTCTTCCTATTTCTAACATCTGATCTCTTTCTCTAGGACCCCTCAAGTCTTACATTCATTTGCTTCCATTTCTCTGTTGTTATTCAGTCCCTAAGTCAAGCAGAGACATTAGTTTGCCAACAAAGGTCCGTCTAGTCAAGGCTATGGTTTTTCCCGTAGTCATGTATGGATGTGAGAGTTGGACTGTGAAGAAGGCTGAGCGCCGAAGAATTGATGCTTTTGAACTGTGATGTTGGAGAAGACTCTTGACAGTCCCTTGGACTGCAAGGAGATCCAACCAGTCCATTCTAAAGGAGATCAGCCCTGGGTATTCTTTGGAAGGAATGATGCTAAAGCTGAATCTCCAGTACTTTGGCCACCTCATGAGAAGAGTTGACTCATTGGAAAAGACTCTGATGTTGGGAGGGATTGGGGGCAGGAGGAAAAGGGGACAACAGAGGATGAGATGCCTGATGGCATCACCGACTCGATGGACATGAGTTTGAGTGAACTCCCTGGAGTTGGTGATAGACAGGGAGGCCTGGCGTGCTGCGATTCATGGGGTCGCAAAGAGACGGACACGACTGAACGACTGAACTGAACTGAAGTCAAGTCCAACTCTTTGTGACCCCATGGACTGGGAAATGCTAGGCTTCCCTGTCCTTCACTATCTCCCAGACTTTGTTCAGATTTATAGTCAGTGATGCTATCCAACCATCTCATACTCTGCTGCCCTCTTCTTCTTTTGCCTTCAATCTTTTCCAGCGTCTGACTCTTTCCCAATGATCTCGGTCTTCTCATCAGGCGGCCAGTGTATTGCAGCTTCAGCTTCAGCATCACTTCTTCCAGTGAATATTCAGGGTTGATTTCCTTTAGGATTGACTGCTTTGATTTTCATTTCTTCAGTTCAGTTCAGTTCAGTTCAGTTCAGTTCAGTTGCTCAGTAGACTCAGAGACAGATGAACATATGACTTCAAGTGGCACATCGTTTGAATACTTGTGTAAGTATAAACACCTACTTCACAGTTTTTTCTGGTCTGAGTGTCCTTTTATTTCAGGACCTCTCCTGAACTTTCAGTTGGATTGTTGTTATTGTTCAGTCACTAATTCATGTCCAACTTTTGCAACTCCATGGACTGCAGCATGCCAGGCTTCCCTGTTGTTCACCAATTCTGAGTTTGCTCAGATTCATGTCCATTGAGTCAGTGATACAATCTAATCATCTCATCATCGGCTACCTCCTTCTCCTTTTGCCTTCAACTTTTCCCAGCATCAGGGTCTTTTCCAATGAGTCAGTTCTTTACATCAGGTGGCCAAAGTATTGGAGCTTCAGCTTCAACATCAGTCCTTCCAGTGAATATTCAGGGTTGGTTTCCTTTAGGATACACTGGTTTGATCTCTTTGCTGTCCAAGGAATTCTCAAGAGTCTTCTCCAACACCACAATTTGAAAGCATCATTTCTTCAGTGCTCACACTTCCTTATGGTCTGTCATATCCATACATGACTGCTGGAAAAACCATAGGTTCTGTCTCTGCTTTTTAATATGATGTCTCTGCTTTTTAATACACTGTCTAGGTTTGTCACAGCTTTCCTTGTAAAGAATAGGCATTGAATAACCCCACATTTCTACCACCCAGTGCCTTACACACACATTCCAGTGTTCTTTACCTTAACATGACTCTTCCATTTCTGGTACAGCAAGAGTTGCATAAGAAAGTATACTGCAGAAACAATTTTTTAAAACCAAGTGGCATCTAGAATTTATTTTCCACATTGACTCCAGCCAAAGGACAAATCCTAACCTTCATCATAAACCAAAAGATGGAATGCCTTACTCCTTTTTATCATATTTTCATTTGGAAGAACAACAAGGCTAAATGTATTCACAATTTACTGCTCTCCTAAAGAAAGCACTAATAGGCTTTCAGAAACAACCTTCAGAGAACACTTAAATACTTAGCAACATTAAAGCACTGTTTTTATACTATAATTTAATGCCTTAGGTATAAGAATTATCCACATACAAATATTTAAGTCTATTTAAGTCTATATAAGTCATGGAATAAAGGTTAAGCTAAATAAAAGTCTACCGAATCCCTACTATATGACAGAATAGTCAAATACCATTTTATTATGCTAATTAAAATTCATAGAATTCATTTATAGATAAAAAAATTTTTAAGTCAATGAAAAATATAATAGGAAGAAGGTATGTCAGCTGCCCTCCACCATCACCAGACTTTCCATTTCTTCTTACTGTCCTAGCTTATTGATACTCTACTTTGGCATCTTAAATTTTCTAATCTTCACACCTTGAGAACCTGGAAATACTGTTTTTACAATCTCCACTCCAACCAGACAACACTGATGCCTGTGTCACCCTTAATGTCACATCCACTTCTCTAAAATTTCCCCAAATGTGCAAAGGCTAATGCTTATTCTTTCTTTTGTCTGGTTCCAAAAACCCATGCTAATTTATACTGTTCTGTAATTAAGTATTATAATGAAGTACTACTGCTGCTGCTGCTGCTAAGTCGATTCAGTCATATCTGACTCTGTGCGACCCCATAGACAGTAGCCCACCAGGCTCCCCCGTCGCTGGGAGTCTCCAGGCAAGAACACTGGAGTGGGTTGCCATTTCCTTCTCCAACGCATGAAAGTGAAAAGTGAAAGTGAAGTCGCTCAGTCATGTCCGACCCTTAGCGACCCCATGGACTGCAGCCTACCAGGCTCCTCCGCCCATGGGAGTTTCCAGGCAAGAGTACTGGAGTCGGTTGGCATTTCCTTCTCCTGAAGTATTACCAGGAGGTCATATTCAAAAAAAATATGAAAAGTGCAGTGAGCTTCATGACCTCTCACACACAAAGTCTCTTCAGTTCAGTTCAGTTGCTCAGTCCTGCACGAGTCTTTGTGACCCCATGAACCACAGCATTCCAGGCCTCCCTGTCCATCACTAACTCCTGGAGTCCACCCAAACCCATGTCCATCGAGTCGGTGATGCCATCCAACCATCTCATCCTCTGTCTTCCCCTTTTCCTCCTGCCCTCAGTCTTTCCCAGCATCAGGGTCTTTTCAAATGAGTCAGCTCTTCACATCAGGTGGCCAAAGTGTTAGAGCTTCAACCTCAACATCAGTCCTTCCAATGAACACCCAGGATTGATCTCCTTTAGGATAGACTGGTTGGATCTCCTTGCAGTCCAAGGAACTCTCAAGAGTCTTCTCCAACACCACAGTTCAAAAGCATCAATTCTTCAGCACTCAGCTTTCTTTATAGTCCAATTCTCACATCCATACATGACCACTGGAAAAACTATAGCTTTGACTAGATGGACCTTTGTTGGCTAAGTAACGTCTTTGCTTTTGAATGTGCTGTCTAGCTTAGTCATAACTTTCCTTCCAAGGAGTAAGCGTCTTTGAATTTCATGGCTGCAATCACCATCTGCAGTGATTTTGGAGCCCCCCAAAATAAAGTCTGACACTGTTTCCACTGTTTCCCCACCTATTTGCCATGAAGTGATGGGACCAGATGCCATGATCTTAGTTTTCTGAATGTTGAACTTTAAGCCAACTTTTTCACTCTCTTCTTTCACTTTCATTGGGAGGTTCTTTAGTTCTTCACTTTCTGCCACAAGGGTGGTGTCATCTCCATATCTGAGGTTACTGATATTTCTCTTGGCAGTCTTTATTCCAGCTTGTGCTTCCTCCAGCCCAGAGTTTCTCATGATATACTCTTCATATAAGTTAAATAAGCAGGGTGACTATATACAGCCTTGATGTACTCCTTTTCCTATTTGGAACCAGTCTGTTCTTCCATGTCCAGTTCTAACTGTTGCTTCCTAATCTGCATATAGGTTTCTCAAGAGACAGGTCAGGTGGTCTGGTATTCCCATCTCTCTCAGAATTTTCCACAGTTTGTTGTCATCCACACAGTCAAAGTCTTTGGCATAGTCAATGAAGCAGAAATAGATGTTTTTCTGGAACTCTCTTGCTTTTTCCATGATCCAGCACATGATCCGGCAATTTGATCTGTGCCTTTTCTAAAACCAGCTTGAACACCTGAAAGTTCATAGTTCACATATTGCTGAAGACTGCCTAGGAGTATTTTAGCATTACTTTACTAGCATGTGAGATGAGTGCAATTGTGCGGTAGTTTGAGCATTCTTTGGCATTGCCTTTTTGGGGGACTGGAATGAAAACTGACCTTTTCCAGTCCTGTGGCCACTGCTGAGTTTTCCAAATTTGCTGGCATATTGAGTGCAGCACTTTCACAGTCATCTTTCAGGATTTGAAAGCGCTCAACTGGAATTCTATCACCTCCACTAGCTTTGTTCATAGCCATGCTTCCTAAGGCCCACTTGACTTCACATTCCAGAATGTCTGGCTCTACATGAGTGATCACACCATCGTGATTATCTGGGTCATGAAGATCTTTTTTGTACAGTTCTTCTGTGTATTCTTGCCACCTCTTCTTAATATCTTCTACTTCTGTTAGGTCCCTACCATTTCTGTCCTTTATTGTTCCCATCTTTGCATGAAATGTTCCCTTGGTATCTCTAATCAAAAAATGTCTAGATAAGTTCAAAGATGGATTTCAAAGTACCTCATCACTGGAGACAGAAGAACCATTCCCATATGCAACAGAAGTCTAGTGGAGTAAGTTCTCTTAGTGGTTCTTCCCAGGAATCAGCGCGTGAAAGGACAATGAAACACAACTCTTTTTGTATCTGCCTGCAAAATGTCTCTAAAGAGTTCTGGACTTCAAGGGGTTTACACGCACCTGATTTCCCCCAGAGTTAGTCTGCTTAAAGAGGCAGTGTGCCGTGGAGAAAAGTAAGCAGTGTGTAGTCAAGTAAACAAGTTGAGACCTTGATTGGGTTGCTTTACCCAGATTTAGCTTTCCTATCAAGTGGTTCGGAATAATAACACTTTTCTTATATCAGGGATAATTGAATGAGAAGGCGCAGGTGAAAGATTTGAGGAAAACAGGCACTCAAATGACAGATGGTTTGAGATTTTTCTACCCTGTCATCCTCACCCCTTCAATAAGGGTTCGTTATCTTTTCCTACATGATTAACATGAGAACAAAAACAAAATTAGAAACAGTCTTTTTATCCCCATAATAGAAATGATAAGGTAAGTTATTTATTATAAAGTAACTGTGGTGTTGGAGAAGACTCTTGAGAGTCCCTTGGACTGCAAGGAGATCCAACCAATCCATTCTGAAGGAGATCAGCCCTGGGATTTCTTTGGAGAGAATGATGCTAAAGCTGAAACTCTAGTACTTTGGTCACCTCATGCGAAGAGTTGACTCATTGGAAAAGACTGATGCTGGGAGGGATTGGGGGCAGGAGGAGAAGGGGATGACAGATGATGAGATGGCTGGATGGCATCACGGACTCGATGGACGCGAGTCTGAGTGAACTCCGGGAGTTGGTGATGGACAGGGAGGCCTGGCGTGCTGCGATTCATGGGGTCGCAAACAGTAGGACACAACTGAGCGACTGAACTGAACTCAACTGAACTGAACTCAGGAAATAGAAGAATAAGAGTCTCTTGAAACTTCCCCTGGTGGCAAAATATTATCCCGTGAAATCAGATACATTCTTCCTGAATAGCTCAGAAAAAGCTATTTCTGAATGACTGCAGTGAATGAAGGAAAAAAAAATCCTTTCTTGTGCATTCCATCTCTGTATCCCAGCTTTATTCTTGAAGACCATAAAAATTCAAATTTCCTTTTCAAACACTCACTCCAACGACTTGCTTGAAGATAATCATAATTCTGACTTTAGTAGAAGAACTCATCTGAACATATCTTTGAAAATATAGCCTTCCATATCACAATCTGTTATTGGAGACACAAACAGGAGCTGTTTAGATCACCTATTATTTTCCATCTGAAAGAAATAGCTTTACCTCTCTCTCTCTCTCTCTCTCTCTCTCTCTCTCTCTCCCTCTCTCTTTCTCCCTTTTCCCTGCCTTCCTCTTTCCCTTCCTATCTCCCTCTGGACCCCTTCTCCTTTTCTCAAGCTTTCTCTTCCTCTGTTCTTCCCTCGTTCCTTTATTCTCTTTCCCCTGCAGTCTCTCTCTTCCTTCTTCCCTCTCTGTCTCTCTCCTTCTGACTCCTTCTCATTTCTTTATCTCTTCCTTTCTCTCTTCCTCACTCACATGTAGCCTACCATGCTTATATTCTTAGGCATATGAAGGCATGCATAGTTAGATGCATTTCTATCCATGGCAATCAATAACTGGCACATTCTGTCAGACATGTTCCTTTTGTACAATATACATTTCTACATGCCAGTATTCTAGCTCTCAGGATCCTGTAATACCTTGTGATTGCACTTTTCTACTCATATTTAAATCTCAAGTTCATTCTATCTCTGACCCATATGTTGTGCCATCCAAAGTCATGAACATGATTTCTGATATGCTTTATAATAATTTCTCCCAAGAACTGCTGAGGCTTCCTTTTATTGACTTTCTTTATCCCTTGACAGACAAGATTTCCTGCACCCTATCCATATTACAGATATATCCGACCATTTTTTTCCTCCCCCTCCTCTTAAGCTTAAATTTTTTGCCAAGAAATCAATAAAACTCAAGGAAAATATATCCTTTTTATAATCTTCACGAGAGTCATCTGGCCCTAGAGCAGAATCAATGTACTCGACACTAACCCATGTACCAGAAAGATGAGTTGTTTTGTTCACTTTATTCTAAAACTTTGTCAATTTTCAGCTTCACACAAAAACAAGAAATTAAAGTCTAACATTTATCCTTAAAATGTTCTGATTCTTATAAGGATTCCAGTCACATTTGATATTTCCTTTTTATCTCTTATTTTCCTAACTGTAAAATTTGTTATTACATTGATTCACCCCACATATGCATTTTTATTGAGCATTTATCATATTCAAATTAATATGTGCTCAACTGTATATATGGAAAGGCATACCAGAAATTGTCTTTATAATAATGGAGTGCTCAGTTTATTATATTGGATATGTAATTCTCTGTTCACATTAGAAAATATTAAATCTATGTATTTTCTATGCCAAATAATTGATGCTTTTGAACTGTGGTATTGGAGAAGACCCTTGAGAGTCTCTTGGACTGGAAGGAGATCCAGCCAGTCCATCCTAAAGGAAATCAGTCCTGAATATTCATTGGAAGGACAGATGCTGAAGCTGAAGTGCCAATACTTTGCCCACCTGATGTGAAGAACTGACTCATTTGGGAAGACCCTGATGCTGGAAAAGATTGAAGGCAGGAGGAGAAGGGCATGATAGAGGATGAGATGGTTTGATGGCATCACCGACTCAATGGACATGAGTTTGAACAAGCTTCCAGAGTTGGTGACTCTCAGAGAAGCCTGGAGTGCTGCAGTCCACAGGGTCGCAAAGAGCTGGACAAGACTGAGCAACTGAACTGAACTGAATGCATTTTCAAGAATATAATATTAATTACTTTTATTATAAAGGATAAAGAAATCATTGACTTTTGTCTGAAAACATGGAGATACCAGGGGGAAAATAAAAAAAAAGAAACAGCCCCAAGAAGATATATTATTTTAGTTGAGGTCCCAGGAAAGAGCAGTAGCTGGGTTATTTACTGTATAGATTGTCATCTAAGACAAAAGCATATCTTTGAATTGGATGAATCACATTGATACACAGTTACTTTCCATATCTTCAGTAATGATTCTCCAGACATCAGCTACAGTATTTCATTACTCTACAGACATGAGGAAAATGTCCTCATAATTCTTAAGATCTGTTCTTCCTCCTTGCCCGATAAGAACCTATTTCTAAAGACAGTTCCGATTTACCCTATGTGAGGAAAGGCTGAGTTTGGGATAATGCAGGTATGGTTTAGCCCAAACTTTACTCTTAGATGCCTGGTGCTAAATACCCCACAAATCAGGTATTCACAGTGGTCTAATCTCTGTGAGTCTAATTTCTCATCTGTAACATAAATGTGGTACCTACTCTGTGCCTCCAGCAAGAGCCATCTAGCAACTCCTGTAAAGATATTGGAAGAAATGTGTTGAATCCTTTGCTTCCTTCTGTTTAGAGTTAAATTTAGGGTTTTCACAACCTAAAACACTACAGTACTTTGCTTTCTTTTTTTTTCACTAAAATTTCCATTCCAGAAGGCTAGAAGTTCTTGTCTGTCTTGTTCACCACTGTTTTCCCAAGTGTCTAGAATACCCTGTGCTCCATAAATATTTGTTGAATGAATAAATGAATGACTGAAGGATAAAATGAACATAGAATATGCCAGAAAGACCAACAGAATTCATAAAAAAAAAAGGAAGGTTAGCATGGATACTATGGGCAATGACACAACAATTAAGTGATTCATCATATCAATCAAATGATTTCCATGCAGTATTTGGAATGCAGTTAGAAGTACAGTCCTGAGTGTAACAAACCTGCTCTACAAGCAGAAGCCTTGCAGTCAGGTGGGTTTAGGATCCTGAGGTCTTGCACAATGATACTTTTGTGACCTTAAGACATTTAAGGTATTGCTATCTAAGCTAACATAACCACATATATTGTCCAACTGCTTTAAAAGGTTTATGTAAATTAATCTGATAATCTCCTGTTTTCTGGATTTTCTACAATAAGTTTTTTATTATGAAAAAAGTTGGTAACAAAAAACAAACAAAATAGTAATAATATTTTAGTAATAATATTTTCCTGAGGCTTCTGCTGTCTGTGTCCTTGCCCCCATAGAGGTATCACGTCAAATCAGTCAGAATGGCCATCATAGAAAAATCTACAACAATAATTGCTGAAGAGGGTATGGAGAAGCGGGAACCCTCGCACACTGTTGGGGAGAATGCAAATTTGGTACAGCCATATGAATAGCACGGAGGTCCCTTAAAAAAACTAAAAATAGAATTACCATATGACCCAGAGCTCCCACTTCTGGATATATACCTTGAGAAAGCCATAATTCAAAAAGACATGCACCCCAATGTTCATTGCAGCACTACTTATAATAGGCAGGACGTGGAACGAACCTAGATGTCCATCAACAGAGGAATGGATAAAAATGTAGTACATACATACAGTGGACTATTAGTCGGGCATAAAACAAGGACAATTAAAAAAAAACAAAACTGAAATTGTGCAACTTGCAAAGATGTGGATGGACCTGGAGGCTGTCAGAGTAAAGTAGTAAATCAGAGAAAAGCAAATACCATATAACAACACTTAGATGTGGAATCTAGAAAAATTATAGAGATGAACTTATTTGCAAAGCAGAAATAGAGATACAGTGAACAAACATAAGGATATGAGGGGGGTAAGGGGAAGTAGAAATAGGTGTTTTTCTGGAACTCTCTTGCTTTTTCCATGATCCAGCGGATGTTGGCAATTTGATCTCTGGTTCCTCTGCCTTTTCTAAAACCAGCTTGAACATCAGGGAGTTCACAGTTCACGTATTGCTGAAGCCTGGCTTGGAGAATTATGAGCATTACTTTACTAGCATGTGAGATGAGTGCAATTGTTGAGAAATCTGTATGCAGGTCAGGAAGCAACAGTTAGAAATGGACATGGAACAACAGACTGGTTCCAAATAGGAAAAGGAGTACGTCAAGGCTGTATATTGTCACCCTGCTTATTTAACTTATATGCAGAGTACATCATGAGAAACGCTGGACTGGAAGAAACACAAGCTGGAATCAAGATTGCCGGGAGAAATATCAATAACCTCAGACATGCAGATGACACCACCCTTATGGCAGAAAGTGAAGAGGAACTAAAAAGCCTCTTGATGAAAGTGAAAGAGGAGAGCGAAAAAGTTGGCTTAAATCTCAACATGCAGAAAATGAAGATCATGGCATCTGGTCCCATCACTTCATGGGAAATAGATGGGGAAACAGTGGAAACAGTGTCAGACTTTTATTTTGGGGGGCTCCAAAATCACTGCAGATGGTGACTGCAACCATGAAATTAAAAGACTCTTACTCCTAGGAAGTAAAGTTATGACCAACCTAGATAGCATATTCAAAAGCAGAGACATTACTTTGCCAACTAAGTTCCGTCTAGTCAAGGCTATGGTTTTTCCTGTGGTCATGTATGGATGTGAGAGTTGGACTGTGAAGAAGGCTGAGTGCCAAAGAATTGATGCTTTTGAACTGTGGTGTTGGAGAAGACTCTTGAGGGTCCCTTGGACTGCAAGGAGATCCAACCAGTCCATTCTGAAGGAGATCAGCCCTGGGATTTCTTTGGAAGGAATGATGCTAAAGCTGAAACTCCAGTACTTTGGCCACCTCATGGGAAGAGTTGACTCATTGGAAAAGACTCTGGGAGGGATTAGGGGCAGGAGGAGAAGGGGACGACCGAGGATGAGATGGCTGGATGCCATTATGGACTCGATGGACATGAGTCTGAGAGAACTCCGGGAGATGGTGATGAACAGGGAGGCCTGGCATGCTGTGATTCATGGGATCGCAAAGAGTCGGACATGACTGAGCAACTGAACTGAACTGAAGGGGAAGTAGAATGGACTGAGAGATTGGAATTGACATTTATACAATACTATGTATAAAATAGATTAACAAATGACAACTTATTATATAGCACAGGGAATTCAATGCTCTGTGGTGACCTAAATGGGAAGGAAATCCAAAAAGAGGGGATATATGTATAAGTATAGGGCTTCCTATAGCAGTGCAGATGGCATCACTAACTCAATGGACATGAGTTTGAACAAGCTCTGGGAGTTTGTGATGGACAAGGAGGCCTGGTTTGTTGCAGTCCATGGGGTCACAAAGAGTCAGACACAACTGAGCAACTGAGTTGAACTGATAGGGGCTTCCCAGGCATTTGCCTTGTGGCTCAGATGGTAAAGCTTCTGTCTGCAATGCAGGAGACCCGGGTTCGATCCCTGGGTTGGAAAGATCCCCTGGAGAAGGAAATGGCAGCCCACTCCAGTATTCTTGCCTGGAAAATCCCATGGACGGCAGAGCCTGGTAGGCTACTGTCCATGGGGTCGCAAAGAGTCGGACACAACTGAGCGACTCCACTTCACTTCACTTCCCAGGTGGCACTAGTGGGAAAGAACCTGCCTTCCAATGCAGGAGACATAGAGATGTGGGTTTGATCCCTGGGTTGGGAAGATCCCTTAGAGGAGGGCATTGCAACTCACTCCAGTATTCTTGCCTGGAGAACCATGGCCTGATGTGCTGCAGTCCATGGGGTCACAAAGAGTCAGACCCGACTGAAGTGACTTAGCACCCATACACGCATATATACATATAACTGATTCACTTTACTGTAGAGCAGAAACTAACACAATATTGTAATGCAACTATACCCCCAAAAAAACTTGGAAAAATTACAAAATAAGGAAAGACTTTCTTTGTTACATACATAAATGAATGCTCCTATTATGAAGAAAGTCAAAGTGGCTCAGTCATGTCCGACTCTTTGCGACCCCATGGATTATACAGTCCATGGGATTCTCCAGGTCAGAGTACTGGACTGGGTAGCCATTCCCTCCTCCAGGGGAATCTCCCCAAGCTAAGGATTGAACTCAGGTCTCCCGTATTGCAGGTGGATTCTTTACCAGCTGAACCACAAGTGAAGCCCCCTATTATGAAGAGTTTTTATTAAATGTGTAGATATTGAATTCTACCAAATAGATTTTCACATTTTAATGAAATGTCTATGTGCCTAATCTATTTTACTGAGAATTTCCGCCTAACCCATCCTTAAGCTTCTTTGAGGAAAGAAGTAAGTTTAACATCTTAATTTTAAATTTCATTTTAATTTCACTGTTAGAATATTCATTGAAATTTTTATGTTCCTATCTTGCTAGCTGGTATTATGTACAAGTAACACAAGCCATCTTAAGCTAGGAAGACCTTGACTGGTGAGTACTGAGAACACACAGAATGGTCGGAAGGCTGAAATTGGACTTGTAGGACAGGAGCCAAAGGAGCTCTAATGGAGAGAAAGCCAGTCAAAGCCAGGCACACAAGAGAAGCGAGGTTGTTCTGAGGCCAAGACACAAGATTCCCAGAGAGAATGCCTCACGGCCCAGGTGCAGCCCGTGCTTGTCCTTCCAGGATCCAGAACCCTGGCAGATGGGTCTGGGAACTGTGATGTTCCTTATCCCCTGGAGGGAAGATCGCTTCTGTCAAAACTGTCTACAGTGAGGAATCTCCCCAAAGGGACAGTGTCACCAGTCAAACCCATGAACAATGCCCGGGAGATAAAAATAGAATCTGGGTAATAAAGTCTAGCCTTGTTTTTCTTTGCACTTAGTCAGGTTTCACCCGCTCCGAGGATGGGGCGAGCAGAGGACTCACACCCGGCCTTTCAGACCAGAATTCCTGGAACAAAATGGCGCCCGACACCTCAGCTGCCGGCGGTGGGCCGAAGCGCTTCACAGGCCATCCAGTCAGCTCAAGATGGCGGCTGCCAGAGTAGAGACACTGCACCCAGCACACTGATCCGGACATGAACTGTACCAGTTCCGTGAGAACTGTTGAGATTCACCATAAAGTAGCCCCGCCCACCACCTGTTCCAGAGAGCATGTGTTCTGGAGCTTGGGCTCATGATCAGAGTATACCTTTCCTTGGCTTCTGCACCAAACTTGATCTCCAACTGACATAAGCCACACCAGCCCAAAGGACTCATGCTGGAAGGGCAACGGCAACACTAGAGCTGATTGGGGGCAGATTGCAGACAGAAAGCCCAATCTCACCATGAGTTTCCCTTGAATTATTTTTCTTACCATTATTTTCCAGATTGGATGAATGTTCTGATAGCTATGTAAAATTAATCTGAACACTTTTTATAGTTATTTTCTCTAGCACACTATGCAATATGTGAATAACCTGTTCTTTAATGTACCAAGAAATGGTCAGGTCTTAGGTATGTATTGGTGTCAGCAAACAATGGAATTTAATTTTAATTTTTTCAGTATCATCCATGATGGTTAGTTTATTGCTTCAGGAGTTAGCTGCTCAGTCGTGTCCGACTCTTTGTGACCCCAGGAACTGTAGCCCTCCAGTTTCCTCTGTCCATGGAATTCTCCAGGTAGGAATACTGGAGTGCATGGCCATTCCCTTCTCCAGCGTATCTTCCCAAACCAGGAACTGAACCTGGATCTCCTGCATTGCAGGCAGCTTCTTTACCACTGAGCCACCAGGGAAGCCCTTATTCCTTCATATGGTACTTAAAAAGATGAGGGCTTGAACTAGGTTGGTCTCTTTTTTTAAATTTAATTTTATATTCAACTTATTTAAACAAAAACAACAAAAAATTTCATCCATTTCTCCCATCTTTCACCCAGGGCAACTAACTATCCATTCTCCATATCTATGAATGTACTGTTTGTTTTTCTTTCTGAGAATCCACATGTAAGTGAAAACATACAGGGTTTGTCTTTCTACATCTCACTTATTTCACTTAGCATAGTACCTAGAGGCCCACCTGTGTCACCGCACATGGCTAGATTTCACTCCTTTTAATGACTGAATAATACTCATTTGTATATGTGTGCATCTCACAATTTCTGTATTCATTCATCTACTAATGGACATTTAGGTTGTTTCCGTATCTCGTCTATTGTAAATAAAGCTGCTGGAACATGGGGGTGCCTATATCTTTCCCAGTTAGTGTTTTTATGTTCTTCAGATAAATACTCAGAAATGGTAGAAGAGGGCAGCAAAGGATGAGATGGTTGGATAGCATCACCAACTCAATGGACAATAATTTGAGCAAACTCCAGGAGATAGTGAAGGATGGAGAAACCTGGCGTGTTGCAGGCCATAGGGTCACATAATTGGACACAACTTAGCCACTGAACAACAACAATGGAAGTTCTAGGTTTAATATTTTGAGGAACCTCCATACTGTTTTCATAATGGCTTTACCAATTTACATTCCTATCAACAGTGCACAAGGGTTCCCTTTTCTCTGCATTCTTGCCAACATTTGTTATTTCTTGTTTGTTTTTTTTTTTTCATAGTAGCCATTCTAACAGGCATGAGGTGATGTCTCATTATGGTCATGTCTGTGTAATATTCACAGCTACAGGCTTTGTGCTTAGGACAATGCCCAGGGTATAACTGCTGTTTTAATTAATAGCTTAATTAATCTGTTGAATTGTGAATGAATCTGCTGTCTCAGATGGTAAAGAATCTGCCTGCAATGCAGGAGACCTGGGTTCAGTCCCTGGTTCGGGAAGATCCCCTGGAGAAGGGAATGGCTACCCACTTCAGTATTCTGGCCTGGAGAATTCCATGGACTGAAGAACCTGCCAAGCTATAGTCCATGTGGTGGCAGAGCTGGACACGACTAAGCGACTGACACTATTAAAACTGTTAACCTTAAAAACAGTTTTGATTCTATCTCTAAGGATGTGTTTCCATTCATTAAATTGTTCAGCATAACTTTCTATGTAATACTATTTTCTTTTCACTTAAAAATCATTACATATTTTGTTCTTTCATTTTCAATTGTATTTATAATTTACCTTCTTTTGATGATTAGATCAGTATTTTCAGAAATACTGATGAGTCACTCCTGGACTCATCAATATTACTGCTGTTGCTAAGTTGCTTCAGTCATGTCCGACTTTGTTCGACCCCACAGACGGAAGCCGACCAGGCTCCCCCGTCCCTGGGATTCTTCAGGCAAGAACACTGGAGTGGGTTGCCATTTCCTTCTCCAAGGCATAAAAGTGAAAAGTGAAAGGGAAGTCGCTCAGTCGTGTCCGACTCTTAGCGACCCCATGGACTACAGCCTACCAGCCTCCTCCATCCATGGGATTTTCCAGGCAAGAGTACTGGAGTGGGGTGCCATTGCCTTCTCTGCATCAATATTACTATTTAGCTATTTTTTAATTTGCATGTACTTATAACTAGCATAACAATCCTTCTATTTTATTTCACTGAAAATATATTGTTGTTAAATAGTTTCTTTATTTCTATTCTTGAGAAAATTACAGCAATAAAAATTGCAAGTTCCTAATCCAGACAGATAAAATATATAGAAACTGTATTTGCAGCAGGTTACTTAACCCCTCTACACTTGAGTTTTTTTCATCTTTAGAGTGATAAATACCTTTCAGAACATCTGTAAGGATTAATGAAGGATTACTTACAAAGTAAACTCAATATGTTCCATTCAATTTACCCTTTATTTTTAATAATGATATAATTTACTAGCATGAATTTATATCTTAGTAAACTTTGAGTATATGGCCCATAGTATTTTCTTATCATGTACCTTTATTACATATTTTAATTAATCTACTAAACTTTAACTGCTTCTTTGACCAAAATATACTTCGAACTGAGTAGTTGTTTAAAAAAAAAGTTGTGGTTGGAATTTGACTAGTGCTTTACAGTTAACATACAGGTTTTACTACGAATTGTAAAACGTTATTTATTTTTATTTGCCTTTTACAGGTCCATTGAAATCTGACAGTTTCATTTCATATAGTGCTGTTATATATGTTTACATTTTTGAAACTGAGATATTTAACATTACCTAGAAAATAGTCACATTTGAATTACAAACATCTCATGGATATACTGTGGGCTTATAATATATAATAAAGTATGACATATAGTTAGTGAAACTTTCCAAATTTTCACTTTCAAACTGTCATTTCCTGGTGTTACTCTTTATGTCTTTTAAAAACAATTCCCCATTTTGTGATTCCTTGCCATCTATTTTATCTCCAATCTTTGTTGTGTAGGCTACTTTTAATCTCCTCTCATTTTCAGAGAACTGCTATGATAAATACCTAAAATTAATCTTGCTAAGTCGCTTCAGTCGTGTCCGACTCTGTGTGATCCCATAGGCGGCAGCCCACGAGTCTCCCCCGTCCCTGGGATTCTCCAGGCAAGAACACTGGAGTGGGTTGCCATTTCCTTCTCCAGTGCATGAAAGTGAAAAGTGAAAGTGAAGTCGCTGAGTCACGTCCGACTCTTTGCGACCCCATGGACTGCAGTCCACCAGGCTCCTCCGTCCATGGGACTTCCCAGGCAAGAGTACTGGAGTGGGTTGCCATTGCCTTCTCCAAAAATTAATCTTAAGGAAACCTAATATTCAAATAGTACTGAAGTGAACTCAAGTAAACAGAAAGCTTTGCATTTGTTCTTTCCTTAATTATCTGCCATGGATCTCATGAGTATTCAGTCGCTCAGTCATGTCTAGCTTTTTGTGCCCCCATGGAGTGTAGACCGCCAGGCTCCTCTGTCCATGAGATTTCCCAGGCAATTATACTGGAGCAGGTTGCCATTTCCTCCTCCAGGGGATCTTCTTGACCCAGGCATCAAACCCCACCTCCTGTGTCTCCTGCATTGGCAGGCAGATTCTTTACCAATGAACCACCTAGGGAGTGGGATCTGATATTACAGCATAAATGCAACATATTTTTAAACAGTCAGATAGGTCCACAGACATTTTCCAGTGATTCTGTTTTTCTCGCTTTGCCTGAATTAAATGACATTATGCACCTGATATTTACAACTGGGTTCTGATTGAAACTTGCTCCAATGGATATTTGAAATTCAGGGAATAGAAGATAAACTCTGACACCTTTTCTGACTCCCTTGAGTTGTATGAATTGCCGTGGTAATGAGAAGGGATTGAAGAAGGAAGACACTGATGAATCACTGGGGTTTGTGAAACTTGGTGAGAAATTGCCTCTCTGAGTCACGACTGACCCAGAGCCTTGCCTGGTCCCAGTGGTCTATAAAATCTCCTATGACTCACTAAGCCAGAGAGCCGTCATTCAGTCTTAGCACATGCTGGCTATCCTCAGAGGAACAAAAAAATTCCTCCTATTGTCTTTTTCCTATTCATTTTTTAAATGCTCCTTAAGAATAAACTTCTTGTCACTAATTTGAGTTTCTTTTCTGATGATTCTGACTTGTTCTTTCAGAGGAAGGTTTAAGCTTCCATCTTTTATGTACATTCTTAATTTATCCAGCTCTATTTTTATACAACACGCTGTCTCTTTATTTAGAATCAATATTCTCTTTATTTTAAAAATGTGTGGTAAGTACCCTCTATGAGTCGCTTTTGCATACTTTAATTCAGTAACTGCTTCTATTTATTTAAATGGTTCTCTATATTCCTCACTGCTGGGGTTTCCAACCTCCAGGATCTAATGCCTGACATTCTGAGGTGAAGCTGACATAATAATGACAGAAATAAAGTGCACAATAAATGTAATATTCTTGAATCATCCTGAAACCACCCTCCCCCCACCCTAGTCCACGGAAAAATTGTCTTCCACAATACCAGTCCTGGTGCCAAAAAGGCTGGGGTAGGCTGCCACGCTGGATATGCTGAATTTCTTTCACACCTTGAACAAGCAAATATTTGTGATATTTATCTAAGTCTGCTTTAGAGAGTTAAGTGCAGTCTTTGGTGAAGTAAATGTTCTTTTTTCTCTAACCTCTAAATATTTTTCAAATGATTTGTAGTCAATGGAGTTATAAATAATGCAATTTGTATTTATAATATGCTTTAAAGTTATGCTGCTTTCATCTGTCATTTGATCATCAAACTGATTATATGGAACATTTTGTTTGCATTGGATACCCACTTTAATTTTACTAAAGAAACTTAAGATCATTGTTTTCGTTCAGCCGCTAAGTCATGTGTGACTCTTTGCAGCCCCATGGACTGCAGCACACCAGGCTTCCCTGTCCTCCACTATCTCCCTGAGTTTGCTCAAACTCATGTCCATTGAGTCAGTGATGCCATTCAACCATCTCATTCTCTGTTGCCCTCTTCTCCTCCTGCCCTCAATCTTTCACAGCATGAGGGTTTTTTCCAATGAATGTGTATATATACATATGTATATTTGGACTGGTCATTCAGTTCAGTTCAGTTCAGTCGCTCAGTCGTGTCCGACTCTTGGCGACCCCATGAATCACAGTGTGCCAGGCCTCCCTGTCCATCACCATCTCCCGGAGTTCACTCAGACTCACGTCCATCGAGTCCATGATGCCATCCAGGCATCTCATCCTCTGTCGTCCCCTTCTCCTGCTCCCAATCCCTCCCAGCATCAGAGTCTTTTCCAATGACTCAGCTCTTCACATGGGGTGGCCAAAGTACTGGACTTCAGCTTTAGCATCATTCCTTCCAAAGAAATCCCAGGGTTGATCTCCTTCAGAATGGACTGGTTGGATCTCCTTGCAGTCCAAGGGACTCTCAATTAGTTTGAACTAAATAAGCTATTTTTTCTAAAAAAAAAGTTTAATTATCTCTTCAAGTTGAAAAATAATGAGGACAGTTGTGATACATTTAGATGACACTGATTATCTGTGATTCAAGATATAATGTCCCTCCCCCCCAAAAAAAGATATAATGTCCCTAGAAATACAGAAAGGCTAAACCCTTATACCAAAACAATTATTTAAGACAGGACAGTTGATATTCATTTTTATATAAACTATGTGATGGGCACTGTACCAGGAACATCATATTACCTAATGTTAACAGACATCTCTAAATCATTGATATTCACCTTGGTTAATTGCCAAAAAACTGAGGCTCATGGAAGTTATAATTTGTCTTGCTCTGATGCTCTTGCTATTTCTCCAACAAATAAGGTTTCAGAGATGAAATGTGAGTGGCAAAGATTAATGATGTTTTTGAAAAACAGAGAAGCTGAACATCATATGTAAGACTAGCATCAAAGATTTGTTAAGAAACTAGTAGAGATGGGAATGTTGCGCGTTTATCTTGAACTAGACAGATTTGCAAGGATAGTATCTCTCTAGTCCTAGTGGGCAGTCAACCTCGGGGTTGTGGAACTCCAATATGGGAGCATCCCACCTATTATTCCTGTTCATGTTTTTCTTTTATAAGGGATTGTGTTGAGGAAAAAAGAATCCTATTTTAAGGCAAGACAAGAAAAATTTAGACATAAAATTTTTCTCTAGCTATTTGGGCCTCCTCCCTCCTCTCTAGGTGTGCAGCTGCAGGATGCTTTCACCAGACCTCCCCAATGAGCTCAACCATAAAGATCATTTTCTTGTTTTGACCCCAACCATGTAACTCCTTAGAAGATAACATTCTTTCCTGAATCCTGTAAGGGATAAGGATAACTCACTGCTCATCCTTTATGTGCAGGCATCTTCAGTGAACTTTCCCTTAAAGATAGAGTTTGATGCAAAAATGATTGGTCAGACCACCTGGGGAGACATTCAGCCACATCCGGTGGAAGTTTTAAACTTAAATTATTCTTCTTGTTCAGTCCCTAAGTGTGTCTGATTTTTTTCGACTCCATAGACTAAAGTACAACCAGATCCTTTGTCTTCCATTATCCCCTGGAGTTTGCTCAAATCCATGTCCATTGAGTTCATGGTGCTATTTAACCATCTCATCATCTGCCATCCCTTTCTCCTTTTGCCTTCATTTTTTCTCAGCATCAAGGTCTTTTCCAGTGAGTCAGCTCTTTGCATCAGGTGGCTAAAATATTGGAACTTCTGCTTCAGCATCAGCCCTTCCAATGACTATTCAGGGTTGATTTCCTTTTGGATTGACTGGTTTGATCTCATTGTGCAAGAGACTCACAGGAGTCTTCTCCAGCACCACAGTCACCTATGAACTTATTAACATTATTAGCTATATTACTTACATTCTGATATTTTACAAGATTATTGTTTTTCAAATTATCAATTGTGTGACTAAAATAATGAAAATCATAAAAATAATGATGATTAGGTAACAAACAACTGATCAAATATATAGTTCTACAAGATCAATGATTCTCATAGTATAACTCTAGCTATGGGAAAAAGCTTTAATTCTTGAAAAAAATTGATACCAGATAAACTCTAAAATTGAGAAATAAAGAAACAGTAGGGCAAACTTTCAGTTAATTTGGAGTAACCCTCAAATAACTAAACATAAGAGAAAATATGGCTGACTCTAGGAATCGGACTATGACTACATATAGCTGGAAACTAGTTATTGAATTTATAAAATCTTTTGGCCTATTTTTTTAAGCTATATGTTAAAGGTAAGCAAAAAATAAAATGAATGGAACTTATTACTAAAAACAACAGGTAATTAATCAGAAAAGAATAGACCTACATCTTGTTCAGTTCAGTTCAGTCGCTCAGTTGTGTCTGACTCTTTGTGACTCCATGGACTGTAGCATGACAGGCTTCCCTGTCCATCACCAACTCCTGGAGCTTGCTCAAACTCATATCCATCAAGTCAGTGATGCCATCCAACCATCCCATCCTCTGTCGTCCCCTTCTCATGCTGCCTTCAATCTTTCCCAGCATCAGGGTCTTTTCAAATGAGTCAGTTCTTTGCATCAGGTAGCCAAAGTATTGGAGTTTCAGCTTCAGCATCAGTCCTTCCAGTGAATATTCAGGACTGATTTCTTTTAGGATTGACTGCTTTGATCTCCTTGCAGTCCAAGGGACTCTCAAGAGTCTTCTCCAACACACAGTTCAAGAGCATCAATTATGATGCTTAATGTTACATCTTGTAAACATAATGAAAAGAAAGGAACTCAAACTATTAGAAAGAAGAAAGGGACTAGAAATGCAAATGTCAAAGATTTTTTTTCAGCTGTATATATAACACGATATATTAATTTAAAATCATGAAGACATTTGTGATGTTGCGTCATATAAGTCAGGCTTCCCTGGTGGCTCAGCAGTAAAGAATCCATCTGCCAATGCAGGAGACAAGGGTTCAGTCCCTGAGCTGGGAAAATCTCCTGCAGGAGAAAATGGCAACCCGCTCCAGTATTCTTGTCTGAGAAACCTCATGGACAGAGGAGCCTGGCAGGTTACAATCCATGGAGTCACAAAAGAGTTGGACACGATTTATCAACTAAACAACCACAACAAAATGTGTAAGTGGAGTAAGTGACCTGGGCCTCAGTCCTTAGTACTCTTTGAAAAGCAAAGCTTATTGGGAATAGAATAAAAGTGAACCAGGAGAGGAATTCTAACAGTATGAACACGAAAAAGTTCAAATATTAGAAAAGAAGGAGACCCAGTAGGACTGATACTGTGACTTAAGAAATGTATATTTGGTCTTCTACTTGGTTCTAGTGCAGAGATTCTAAAACCCTTGGAAATTCCTAAGAGGCCAAGAGGTCATAATTTCTTTAGTGATGTCAGTGAGGTGACTTTGGAATCACCAGAAGTCACCTAAGGTTGGAGGCTGGTTGTTGGGAGAACCAATCCTGTGATTGGAGTTTTGGATTTTCAGCCTCACCCCCTTGACCTCCCAGGGACCAGAGAGAGGGGCTGGAGGCTGAGTCAATTAAAGTTTATGATTTAATTACTCATGCTTATGTTCCAGCCCATGGCCTGTGGCTGGCCAGGCTCCTCTGTCCATGGGATTATCCTGGGAGGAATCTGGAGTGGGTTGCCATTTCCTCCTCCAGGGGATCGTCCAGACCCAGGGATTAAACCCATGTCTCCTCTGTCTCCTGCACTGGCAGGCAGTTCTTTACCACAAGCGCCACCTGGGAAGCCCACCTATGCAAATGGAGCCTCCATAAAAACTCCAAAGAGCTCCCAGGTTGGTGAACACGTGGAGGTGCTGGGATCTGCCTCCCATAGTTCCAACATGTAATGGTCGGACAAGCACAGTACAACTACTATATACACATTCCTGCTCAAAAGGAGGCAGAAAAAAGCATGCCGAATCATGGCTCCTAACAATTCTGAAATCTAAATGAGAAAATGATGGACGCTCCTAGATTAGTCCTGAAGATCAAGGAAGCAGTTCAGTTTAGTTCAGTTCAGTCACTCAGTTGTGTCCAACTCTTTGTGAGCCCATGAATCACAGCATGCCAGGCCTCGCTGTCCATCACCATCTCCCGGAGTTCACTCAAACTCATGTCCATTGAGTCGGTAATGCCATCCAGCCATCTCATCCTCGGTCGTCCCCTTCTCCTCCTGCCCCCAGTTCCTCCCAGCATCAGGGTCTTTTCCAATGAGTCAACTCTTCGCATGAGGTGGCCAAAGTATTGAGTTTCGGCTTCAGCATCAGTCCTTCCAATGAACACCCAGGACTGATCTCCTTCAGAATGGACTGGTTGGATCTCCTTGCAGTCCAAGGGACTCTCAAGAGTCTTCTCCAACACCACAGTTCAAAAGCATCAATTCTTCGGCACTCAGCTTTCTTCACGGTCCAACTCTCACATCCATACATGACCACTGGAAAAACCATAGCCTTGACTAGATGGACCTTTGTTGGCAAAGTAATGTCTCTGCTTTTGAATATGCTATCTAGGTTGGTCATAACTTTCCTTCCAAGGAGTAGGCACCTTTTAATCTCATGGCTGTAATCACCATCTGCTAATACTTCTCCACAATTCTTGACTCTTCTTTCTAGACACTTAATTCCTGCCTCTGAGTAATCAATCATATTTACTTTTTCATGAAAGGTAGCTTTTTGTTGTTGTTGTTTTCTGAGTCCAAGTGCCTCTTATTCTGCATGACCTTTGTCTATTTCTGTTCCTGCATATATAGCTCTTTTAAGAGCTTTGTGGGTTTCTTGTGAATCTTTTTATTGGATCTCATCCAGGGCACTGCCAAAAATTTTGGTTTAAAGATACAGCCAAGGAAGTGAATAAAATCATTAATTTTCTGAAATCTTAAAAGATACATATTTTATAGTCACATCCTTGGCTGTATCTTTAGAGCAAATTTTCACAGTGGTGCCCAAGATTAGATCTTTGTTCAAAATCCTTTTCTTAATTTTGGCACTATTTTGGCTTGGAAAGGCTGAGAACATTAAAAAACATCAGTTCTTGGCTCCTTTTTGTTTAATGGTCCTTTCTTCAATTTATCTTTCTCCTCTCTCATTTTACTAAATAGGAAGAAGAAAGAGGCTCCCCCACCAATACTTTGCCTGGAAATCTTATCTTGATGACACAGTTTATGAGGTATATTTTCCTAGTTTCTACGTAGTTGCAAAAAGGTATATTGCTAAGTTTCCTTCTACTACCTAACCAGAATGCTCCGTCCTCTTATTTCCAATTATTTTCCTTACTTTATTGTAAGATCTCACTCACAGTGTCTTTAGTCTCCAAACTTTTGCAAACAGTGTGTGCCAGTTACTTAAAGCTTTCACCAATATCGTCCTCAAGACCAGTGATGGATTCCAAAGCCATTCCCCAATTATACAGTTTTGGTTTAAGGCAGCACCCTACTTCAGGTAACAAAATCTATTTATCCATTTATGCATACCAATAATAACTTACCCCCAAATTAGCAGATGGAGACAAACATTTGTTATCTTACTACTTCTGTTATTTAGAAACAGCTAGTATCAATGGCAACCCACTCCAGTATTCTTGCCTGGAAAATCCCATGGATGGAGGAGCCTGGTAGGCTATAGTCCATGGGGTCGCAAAGAGTCAGACACGACTGAGCAACTTCACTTTCACTTTCAGTAGCAACTTAGGTGGAGAAGACAATGGCACCCCACTCCAGTACTCTTGCCTGGAAAATCCCATGGATGCAGGAGCCTGGTAGGCTGCAGTCCATGGGGTCACAAAGAGTCAGACATGACTGATCGACTTCACTTTCACTCTTCACTTTCATGCATTGGAGAAGGAAATGGCAACCCACTCCAGTGTTCTTGCCTTGAGAATCCCAGGGACAGGGGAGCCTGGTGGGCTGCTGTCTATGGGGGTCACACAGAGTCGGACACCACTGAAGTGACTTAGCAGCAGCAGCAGCAACTTAGGTGACTGATTGATTGTCTTTGGGTCTTTCTCCAATTGTCAGCCTGGGTAGTGTCTTTAAAGGCTTCCCTGGGGGAGAATCCACCTGTGAGGTAGGTCACCTTGGCTGTTGGAAAGCCTGAGAAGGTCTACCTCCAGGTTTATTTAAATGGGCCTCTCCATAGGATTGCTTTACTTTGTGGCAGCTGGTTTCCCCAAGGGCGAGCCTCCGACCAAGATCACCCAAGAGAGAAGCCACAGTCTTTTATAACTTAATCTAGGAAGGACACCCATTACTTCTGCCATTCCATCCACTAGAAGTTAATCGAAATATCCAGCCCAGACTCAAATGGTGGATTACATGGACCCATCAGGCCAAGAGATGGGCATCTTGAGGTCCCGGTTTAGAGGATGGGTACTATAGTGATAAAAGTGTGAACAGTATGCAATTTTTGGTAACTAATACAGAAATAGGAGCACACATGTGTCTTGCCTTATATAGCCAAAAATAACAGTGGAAAGATAAACCCCAAACTAATAAAAATGGCTTCTTAAAAAGAGAAGTAGAAAACAGAAGGAAGGGACAGAAATCAGAGCTATTATCTCTCAATGCACCTTGTTTGGTAGGTTTGAATTTGGAAATCTGTAAATATTTCACATAATGAAACCTTAAAAGAAAAGAAGCAATCTTTAAACATCAAATCTGTCAACATTCATTTGTACTGGAAATATTTGTACAACCTGAGAATTTTTCTCTTTTAAGATTTATTCCTAAAAGAAGAGTGCTTTATTTCTCAATAACTGAAAAGCATAGAATCAGTAGCAAAAAGAATAAGCTGGTAACCAGATTATGGGAAATGAATTTCATTTCCCATTAAAAGGAACAAAGGTTCCTAGAAGACATAATGGATTCCAGGTCTTGAGTTGGAAATGTGCAAGATGAGCCTGAGATATCTTGTGATTGATCACAGCAAAGCTATTAAGGTTCATGGGAAACTGACAGAAACACAAAAAGCCTCCACTGAAGCAGTTCCTTTTGGTCAAGGATGGAGGAATTCAAACAGTGAAAAGAATTTGCACTGTGTTGGGTTGACATGTCACATACACAAAACACCATCTTTGATGGTATTCTAAAAGGAGCAGAGTTCCCTTTTGTGTTTGTTATAACCTAGTCAATATTTCTGGGGAGGAAAAAAAGGGTTGATAAAGGTTAAGAATCAAGCATATTCCCTGCCTTTCTTACAAGGAATCTATCTCAGGGCAGTCCAGTAGTTTGCAAAGGAGTTTTGTAAGAAAATAATTCATAAATGCAGGAATCAAATCAAATCAGAAAATCACAGCATTGCAATCTGTAAGAATGTATCTAAACTGTGATCATCAGAGGCTACAAAGCCATTAAGTGGAAGTCTGAAGGAGAATTTTGTAATGTATGGATCAGGCTGACAAGACTTGATTTCTCCAATAAATGGGAGCATCAGATATTTTGTTACCCTTGATGTGATTCAGTAGGATATATACAACACCTCATAAATTATTCTTGAAAATAAAAAGAATGTACTCACATGTATAAGTCACATTAATAGTTTGAGACTTAGGTGACTAAAATAAACGATGCCATGAGAATACAAGCAACCAATCCATATCTGGAAAAATTTACATGACAAATTTATACAGCATAGCCTAGTGTTTTCAGGAGGCAAACGAACAGTATAAAAAGAGGGGGAGGAAATTTTGTTGTAGACACACACTCACATATACATACACACACAAATTACTATACCAGCAATCTAAGAATCAAAAGTAAATACAGGAAAATAGTTAAATCATATTAGGGCATTATAGAGACCTACATAAGCGTATGAACAAAGGCCATCATCTTTCCATAATCTTTAAAAGCCAGAGCTACCACCCTTATTTTATCCTTGAGTATGCCCTAAGATTGTTGCTGAGACAAAATTAATCCCTGACTTCGAACAGCTTACAATCGATTTGTGGAAACCAATTACTATATAAGTGATGGTGGAAGTTAGTGGTCAGGGAAATTATTGTGGGCACAAAACCTGTCTTCAAATTGTGCCTCTGAAACTGAACATCTCTGAGCTTCAGTTTCCTCATCTATTAAATGGCAATTCTGCTTGGGTTGCAAAGAGGACTGAATGTATTTAAAGTGAAAGTGAAAGTGAAGCCGCTCAGTCCTGTCCAACTCTTTGCGACCCCAGGGACTGTAGCCTACCAGGCTCCTCTCTCCATGGGATTCTCCAGGCAAGAGTACTGGAGTGGGTTGCCATTTAAGTATCTGCAAATCTAAAACAGTCTTCAGATAAAGGAAACCAATAATAGCCATGTAGTATATGAAAACAGGAGCAAATGGGACTCCCCAGGTGGCACTAGTGGCAAAGAACCTGCCTGTCAATGCGGAAGACCTAAGAGATGTGGGTTCGATCCCTGGGTTGGGAAGATCCCCTGAAGAAGGAAATAGCAACCCGCAGATTTAGCTCCTGTGGACTAGACACATGCTCCAGGTGTTTGGAGAAGGGGAATCATATGGAGTCAGCAGGGAGTTTATGCAAGTTTTCTGGAAAGGTCAGAATTTGAGCTCATTCCAGAGTGACAGCCTAAGAAATATTGCCATGTGATTGGATATATTGAGACCTGCCTAGCACCTGGCCCTCTTCATGATTGTTTCTTCAAACAGTGCTGGCTGCATAGCTGAGCAGATAAGGAATAGTGTGCTGTTTAGATAAGTTAGAGTTTCCACCGGGTTATAACGGTTTTAGATGGAGACTCTTGCTAATGTCTGGACAAAAATCACCCTTGGGGCATCCATTTAGTAGGGTGAAGGGCATATTACTTTATCCTGCAAATTTTAGTATTTTTCTCCCCTCAATCAAGTAGTTTCCTTTCTCTCTTACTATTATGTTCCCAATAGAGCTAAGAAAATTTATCCGAGAACTTGGAAAAACACTGCTCACCCAAATAAGCAGAAAGAAACACGATCTTTTGAAGTTATATTCAATATTGACTATAAATAAAGGAGTCACTTAGGAAATTTTCAATCTTGACACATTTTTTCCTTAATTAGAAACACCCTTACCTACTAAGGTATTAAACATCCTTTTCTCTAGCACAAATCCTTACATTGCCTCAGCCAACATTTGAAACTCCGTCCTTTTCCCTCCAATCTTATCCAACAGAATTTTTAGCTTAAGATTTCTTTTACAACAGAGAAGAGCCGACTTGAATGTCATGTGTTCCTACATTAAGGGGACAAAGTTCTTCGTTGCTTTGTTGAGTGGAACGTTTCACTGAATCGTTTGCGTCCACTGGGAGCAGCTGTGGTCTCCATTTCCTCTAGAAGACCCGGGAGCCAGGAGCCGCTTTTAGCCGCAGTTCGGGGAAACGCCGGCACACATTACTCCAGCCCAGGGCCAGCCGCCTCTTCGGGAGAGGACGTCGGCGGCCGGCGCTGCGCCTGATCGCTCCAGTCTCCCCAGCAGCCGAGGGACTAGACACATGCGCACGATCGGTCTCTTTGTGTGCACCGGGAAGGGCTCGATTTTACACTTCTTAACGGGGCGCAGACTGGGCACGCGAGCGTGTGCGGCAGGAATCAAATCGCACTGTAAACACTGACCTCGAAATAAACAATTGTCTCGCCCCCGCCTCCTTGGCCTATCTTCCCGGGGAGCATACCCCCCACCTCCGCCGCCCCGGGGTCACCGGGGTGCGGCCCGGGGCGTGGAGAGCCAGAGCCCGGGGAAGAACCCCGCGCCCGGGGAGAGCGCAGCGGGCCCCGGCTGCCGGGGTGGGAGCGGGGCGCGGGGCGGCGGGAGGAGCGCGGCGCCCGAGCCGCGAGTGATGGAGCGCGTCTGGCGAGCGTCTCCCCCAGCTCCGCCGCCGCGCGGGCCGCGGGGAGGGAGGCGCGCGGGCGAGTCGGCCCGC
>NW_024070206.1:53785137-53884573 GCF_014754425.2 Oryx dammah
CCCCGCCCGCGGTCGCCCCGCCACCCCGCCCGCGTCCCCGGCGGCGGGAGCTCGGGGGCGGCCGGCTGCATGCGAGACCTGCGCGGACCCCGCGGCGGACGGCGGCGGCTCTCGACCCGGGGAAGCCGAGCGCGCCAACCATGGCCTCCAACTTTAACGACATAGTCAAGCAGGGCTACGTGAAAATCCGCAGCAGGAAGCTGGGGGTGAGTCGCCCGCGCGGCTTTCTTGTCCCCGGCGCCGGTTTGGCGCGGCTGGCGGTGGGGGGCGGGGAGAGGTGACCCACGCGGGGACGGAGGCGGACAGGGACCCGGCTCCCCCGCGCACGGCCCGCTTGTTGCTCGGCCGCGCTGGGGGCCCGCACCTGCCTCGGGGTGGGGAGCGGGGGGTCTCGGAGATGGGGCTCGGGCGCCAGGAGCACCCGGATCCGCATCCTCCCGTGCGCGGCGCTGGTTCAGACCCAGACTGAGAAGTCGCCTAGGAGAAAGGATGATCAGTTCCGAGATGGATGCGCCCCGGAGAGGGGGTTACATTCAGAGCATCCACAGGGCTCTGATCTCGGGAAGTGTGCGCCTTCGGGGTACAACCGCTCGGTGTGCAGGGCGTGGACACACGCTCCTGTGAGTGTGTATCCAGAATCGTCACCGTTTCCCAGTCCCAGCTGCCCCAGCCCATTTCCAATTTCTCTTTCGATGCCCGGGTAGCGCCCCGCGTCTCTGCGGGGCGAGCTGGCGAGTTTTGCGGTTGCCGGCGGGCAGGCTCCCCGGCTCGGGGTGCGCCGGGACAGGTGGACCTGCGCCCGGGTATGCGCGCCAGGGGTGTGCTCACGGTCGCTGACCCGGGAGCCTCGGCGGCCGAAAAGTTTATGGAGACCCACTCATGGTCTTTTGAAAGATGATCTGCCCGATTTGAGAGAGAGACAGTGTAGACCCTTTAGGGTTGTACAAACTTCACTAGTGACCGGAGGAGGACGAGGTAAGAGGAACGCGTAGACGGTGGTAGAGGACCCGGGATGTGGACTGGAGGGAGCCGGACAGGAGGGGTCACCCGGGCCGAGCGCTGCCCCGACTGGGCGCACGTGGGGGTGTGGGTGCGGAGCGGCAGGGTCGGAGCGCCGGGCGGGGGCCCCCTCGGGGAGGCGCGACGTGGAGTTGAGTCCTGACACCCACCGGGCCGGGCCGGTCCAGGGCGCGAGGGACGCTCCATGTGCGGAGGCCAGGGTGCCGGTTTTCCCGATTCCCTGGATGTCTCTCCACCTCACTCTTCGAGTTCCAGTTCTGCGGAGCTCCGGGATGCTGGGGCCACGCGGCCTTGACCGAGAACATTCCCTGCTTTCTCTGCTGAAGAGATGAGCACTCTTAACTTGGAGAGGGAGGGAAGGAGGGAGACTTCGTTTATTTTCTCATTTAAAGGGAAGGAAGGAGGGGAAGGAAAGGAAAAAAGGAGGAGAAGATAAATGCTAGATATTTAATATATCGTTGGAAAACTAAGGAAGGGCAGAGTCCCTAAAAGAAGGATCACCCGCACCCAGGAGCCGCTGCGTGGCCAGTTGGTGGGGGCAGGTGCCAGGGTCCGGAGGAAGGGGCCGGGCTGACTTGCCTGTGGGTGCTGCCCGTGCTGGCTTCACTTTCGAGATGCGGACGGTACCCCCAGGGACACACGGGACCCCTTCTCTAGCCCCAGCAGATTCGTCCAAGTGGGGAGCACAGATCTGGGTGACGACCCTCCCCCGCAGCCTGGCGCCCCACCGGGCGGGAGAGGGCGGGCGCCCTCGGCCGGGTTTCGGGGCGTCTCTGGGTAGAGGAACGCGTTCTTTCTCGGAGAGGCAAGGAAGAACGCCCCGGGAAAAGCTGCGCGCGGCCGGGATACGGTGCTTCCATCTGTGGCCCCCAGAGCCGTCAGCCGAAACAGGAGGTGTGGAGCTAGAGCGTGGGGGTGGGCCGGACGAGAAGGGTTTCAGGAACTTGACCTTTGACGCCCTTTGCTCTCCCACAGGGTGCCTGCTCAGCACTCTGGCTCCTCTCCTTGAAATTTCCATTGTGTCTGACACCTCACACGCTATAAGCTGATGGGTGATTTCAGCCCCGCGGGGAGACAGGCATCTGGTTGCACAGTTACCCTGTATGTGAAAATCACAATAAGGAGCAGAACGCTGAGAAATCACCTCCTAGCGCGCTTGGCCTTGGAGTCTGTAGGATTCCTACCCCGTCAGAGCTTTCCAGGATTTCCTACAATCCAGGGGAAGGGTATTGAACGCTTCTTGGGTAACTACGACATTTGCAGCCTTTGAAATGTCCTCTTGGTTCACCAGACAGTTTCCCCCCAAAGATGGGTGCCAATGTTCATTTCCTTTCCAAAGCCTCTGTTTCCACACTCACTGTGTAGAACCATGCCTGTGTAAAGGACCCAGAAAACAGTAAAAGCATGTTTATGTTCATTGGACTTGCTTTTGTGTTCCATTTCTGCTTGAGAAATATGAATTTCATAGGTTGGTGTTGAAACAGTTTTGTCTGGTTTTAATAGTAAATCAAAATATTAAGCTACATTAGTCTTGACTGTTTTGGAAAATATTATTTACTTAAACTTTAGAAACTTTTCTATTCAGAATATGGTAGTATTCAAAAGAGGGAGTTCAAATGACAGAACTTCACACGTGATTCTGTAAAGCTTAGTAAGTTTTAAATGTGTCCCTTAAGATAGTTAAAACACTAAGTGAATATTTTGTGCCTTAAAAATGAAAACGTATAGTCATACCCCAAAATCAGAGATATAGGAATTATCTAAGCATTCGTTTTCATAGTTAATAATACATATTCCTAATTTTATGGACTCAGAACTATGAACTTTTGTAAGCAAAATATTTTTAACTCAGCGGATACATAATAGTTCTTTTATGGGTTAAGTTTCAAAATAGAAATCTAATTAAATATGCACAGATATTTGATTTACTATGGGTAGAAGGCATGCTTTCAGGATACAAGTTTTATAGTATTCTAAGGGGAGGGAGAAGGGCTAGGTATGAGGCCAATCATATCAGAGATAAAAAGGATGACATGAAAGTATATTTTGAGATAAAATGTTTAATATGCCCTTTACTCCTCACAAGTTAGTGCTTATCGTTATGCTGAATGAGGGCCGAAAAGCACTTCCTGCCCTCTACCCTGTGGGACAACTTTTCCAGAGGTGCTTCCAGGTCAGTGTTTGAAAGGGCCCCTGCCATGAGTCTTTTAATAGAAACTAGAGTCAGACTCCACTGAAGCGACTTAGCAGCAGCAGCAGCAGTGCTACCTGTTGTGGGTTCTTCAGCCAAATAGTTGGATGAAGTGGTAAATATTAAACACTTTTTTGCTTTGAAATTTGTCTTCACTCAATCAGTTTTTCTTCCATTTAGGAAAATAATTTTGAGGAAAAAAATAGAATCATTTTCCTGAATTTTACTTTTGCCCTTTAAAAATATTCTTGTTAAATCATTGTATCTTTAAAGGTGTTCAATTATTAAAAGTACAACGCCATGACTCATAAAGAATCATTTCTTTAAATTCTGTATTATTTTTCATTGTAATACATTACTGTTTCTATATTTTCATTTTGCAGGATTTAAAAGTCTTTACAATAGTTTAGTTCTTCTCACCATCTTATCTGTTGCATGATTAATGTTATAATTTACAGGATACCATGATGGCCAGTGTTTTCTTTTTAAAGAAAAGAGTACTTAAAAGCGGTAATAAAAATAAAGCTAACACATGTTGGTCAGTATTGTTTATTTCTTAGCCTTGATTATCTGTTTTTCTTCTAACCTCTAATGGGTTAAGTTTAATTGACAAGGCATATATTACAAAATACCCCAGCTATTCTTGGTTTGCAGATAGAACACAATCACTGAAACTTAGTCACTTTATACTTAGCTTATTGACTCTAAAAATATAGCAGCAGTAAATGCAGCATAGTGGAATGACATGACATCATGACCATCACTGTCATCAGTGCACAAGTTCCAGACTGCAAATAGGCTACCGTGGTTCTGAAACTTGACTGTCTCTCAAGCCATTGTTCTCAAGGAATTTTATTCAAATACATCAACGTGCGTATTCACAGGCAGGTATTCACAGATAGTATTTTATGCAGCTTTTTTCTAGTTCTTAGTCAGGTGAGAGGTTGGCTTGGTTATGTGTGGGTATTGAAGGAGTGTCTCAGGATAGGGTGATATTACACATTCAACAAATGGTTAAATAATTATGCAGCATCTACTGTTTGTCAGCTTGTGTACACTGGGCATGTGTGTATGAATATTCCAGAGTCAGGTCCTATTAAGTCAGGGTTATTATTAACCTGTGGGGCTTCCTAGGTGGCGCTAGTGGTGAAGAACCCACCTGCCAATGCAGGAAACTTATAGTGACACGGGCTTGATCCCTGGCTGGGGAAGATTCCCTTGAGGAGGGCATGGCAACTCACTCCAGTGTTCTTTCCTGGAGAAACCCATGGATAGAGGAGTCTGGTGCACTACAGTTCATACGGTCGCAGAGAGTTGAACCTGACTGAAGTGACTTAGCACAGCACAGCATCTTCTATATCACCACTACTCATGGTGTATTAGGTGAGGAATACAGCAAGCCGCCTATATAAGAATGAGGTCCATTCCTACAGTGCTGGTGAGTCCAGTTTGTTCCTAAGTCCAACAAAGTTATCCTCAGTACCCAACTAATATAATCGGGTATATACTACTGTATGGTGATAGGTTTGTAATACTTTTCATACAAATAATATCTAAAGAACACACAAAAGAGAAAACATTTTTAATCTTACAGTACAGTACCTTGAAAAGTACAGTAGTACAGTACAACGCTGGCACACAGGGGCACACTAGTGTCTTTGAAAGTTTGCAACTTGAGGTTCATATGTAGGAGACTTACAGTAGAGGAAGCAGGTGAAAGTAGAGCACACTTCTGGAGTATCTGATGAGCAGCAGCTTGATGAGCTCATCATCTGTTGAAGGTTTTCCCTTCTGCATGGTCTCCATTTGTTCTAACAACCGATCATAGATTCGTCTATCCCTTGCCCTCTTTCCCTTCTGGATTAAAACCTCAAGACACCCCCATTCCTTGTCTGATGATTACTTCTCTGCTTCTTGCAAACTCTTCTGAGTTTTCCTGTCCTTTTACAAACAGCTTTTACCTGATGATGGAAGAGAGTAGGTTTTCATGAGACATGTTTTCTGAAAATTTATCCCTTTATAGAATCTGCCTCATTAATACAAATGGGAACCTTTGTGTGTGCATTTGCATATTTTTGGTCCCTAGAGCATTTAAAGGAAAAGGCAATGGCAACCCACTCCAGTACTCTTGCCTGGAAAACCCCATGGATGCAGGAGCCTGCAGTCACAAAGAGTCAGACATGACTGAAGCAACTTAGCAGCAGCAGAGCATTTAAAATTTTTTCTGGATTCCCAAATCTCTAGAAAGTGTTTTGTGAAAAGAGTTTATGTCGTGTATGAAATGCATTAGTAGTTTGCCAAGAATTCAGTTCAGTTCAGTTCAGTTCAGTTCAGTCGCTCAGGCGTGTCCGACTCTTTGCGACCCCATGAATCACAGCACATCAGGCCTTCCTGTCCATCACCAACTCCCGGAGTTCACCCAAACTCATGTCCATCGAGTTGGTGATGCCATCCAGCCATCTCATCCTCTGTCGTCCCCTTCTCCTCCTGCCCCCAATCCCTCCTAGCATCAGTCTTTTCCAATGAGTCAACTCTTCGCGTGAGATGGCCAAAGTATTGGAGTTTCAGCTTTAGCATCATTCCTTTTAAAGAACACCCAGGGCTGATCTCCTTTAGAATGGACAGGTTGGATCTCCTTGTAGTCCAAGGGACTCTCAGAAGTCTTCTCCAACACCACAGTTCAAAAGCATCAGTTCTTTGAGGCTCAGCTTTCTTCACAGTCCAACTCTCACATCCATACATGACTATTGGAAAAACCATAGCCTTGACTAGACAAACCTTTGTTGGCAAAGTAATGTCTCTGCTTTTCAATATGCTATCTAGGTTGGTCATAACTTTTCTTCCAAGGAGTAGGTGTCTTAATTTCATGGCTGCAGTCACCATCTGCAGTGACTTTGGAACCCAAAAGAATAAAGTCTGATACTGTTTCCACTGTTTCCCCATCTATTTCCCATGAAGTGATGAGACCAGATGCCATGATCTTCGTTTTCTGAATGTTGAGCTTTAAGCCAACTTTTTCACTCTCCTCTTTTACTTTCAAGAGGCTTTTTAGCTCCTCTTCACTTTCTGCCATAAGGGTGGTGTCATCTACATATCTGAGGTTGTTGATATTTCTCCCGGCAATCTTGATTCCAGCTTGTGTTTCTTCCAGTCCAGTATTTCTCATGATGTACTCTGCATATAAGTTAAATAAGCAGGGTGACAATATACAGCCTTGACATACTCCTTTTCCTATTTGGAACCAGTCTGTTGTTCCATGTCCAGTTCTAACTGTTGCTTCCTGACCTGCATACAGATTTCTCAAGAGGCAGGTCAGGTGGTCTGGTATTCCCATCTCTTTCAGAATTTTCCACAGTTTATTGTGATCCACACTTGGGTACCTTTAAATCCTTACTCATTTGTGAATACTGTGTATGCTAGGCATTTTGCTTTCTGAAGTGGATCTGTTATATACATGATTATTTATTATTTATCTCTTTCTCATGAAATATGGACTTAGAATATATAAAATTCCAATTATTTTAGCTCTACATTTTTTGTTGGAGTTTAATTGCTTTACATTGTTGTGTTATTGTTTGCTATACAATGAAGTGAGTCAGCTATATGTATACATATATCTCCTCCCTCTTGGGCCTCCCTTCCCCCCAGCTCTACCCATCTAGGTCATCACAGAACACAGAGCTGAGCTCTCTGTGCTAAATTCAGGTTTTTATGTTATGTATATGTTTAATGTTAGGTGTACATGCCACTTATTTCTCTGTCTACAAGTCTCACTTGTTCTTAGAATTTTATAGTAGAAAATGGTCTTGTATACCATCTATTCAGTTTCTCTATATTAATTGGTTTGCAGCCATATGTTTGTGGATATGACATTTTAGCTCTCCTAAGAAACTCTATTATCTGCATTAGTGAGATTTTTTTTCCTTTTTAAAACATTCCTACCTATGCATATGGGCATGACTAAGTTTTTTTTTTTTTTTTTTTTGCATTTTCAAACCTTAAAGCCAGAAAGCAAAGAAAATAAAAGTAAGCCTACCTGTAAAAACCAAACCAAAACATTTTGCTGGATTTTGATATGAAATGATTATTCCCATGCAATACCTGGGGGAAGTCATTAAATCAGGGGTGAGATATGAGAGTTCATATCTCAGCTTTTGTCTTGATAGGTTTATACATGACTGCTGGCAAGGTGAACTTTAGAAGATGGCATCCCCACAGATAACAAAGATTATGCTCAGCACTCAGGGAGGTCTTCCAGATGACCAAAATAAATTGTACGTAGGGTAACCAAAGAGTAGTCACTATCTCTATAAGTTTTACATTCTCAGTTTCCTTAAGAGTATTTCAGAGGTGTTCTGTAAAGGTTGACATCGTGGATGAGTATAAAATAATGTGAAAAAAAGTTTAATCTGAAGTTATGTATTTGAAATAGTGGCTATTGTTTTGAAGTATTTTTATTCTAACATGTTGTTCCAGCTAAATCATAATAAGCCATGTGAATTAGAGAAGGAAATGGCAACCACTCCAGTATTTTTGCCTGGAAAATTTCCATGGACAGAGAAGCCTGGCAGGCTAAAGTCCATGGGGTTGCCCAGAGTTGGACATAACTGAGTGACTGAGCACACAAACTTAATTACATTGATCAGATCACAGTATATGCATATGAAGCCATTATGATGGACACCTTAAACTTATACACTGTTTTATGCCAATTATATCTCAGTAAAGCCAGAAAAACTGCTAGGTAGTAAGAGAATCTTTGCCACAATAAGGAGTCTCTATATTGATATTTCTCTAGTCCACTTTGAATGGCCATGATTTCATTTCCATTGTACCATCTAAAACCCAGATGATCTCTCCTTTTAAGAAAAGAAAACAAATTTCAAAAACTGACAGTGTTCTGGTAGAATTTAAAATGCTTTACAAATATTTAAATCTGTTTATCATTACTTTTATTTATGAAAAATGGTCTTTTATTTAAGGTGATTATATAAAAGCTTATGTTTGAATTAACCTAATGAAAAGTGAGTTTATTTAAAGAAAAACACAACTAAAAAATAATACACATTTACTGGGATCTGGCAAATCAAGGGGGTGATACAGTTATTCAGCAAGAAGCTGCCCAATGTCTTTAACATCAGACAGCACTGAAATATACTGTGAACACTATCTAAGAGGCTGGGATCAGTTATTTGTTTATTTTTGTAGCCAGCTGCTTTTAAGTGGCAGGAATTGAACTATGCATACTTAAGTGATGTTCCTTTTCTTTTCTTAGTTTCCTTATTTTTTAAAATCAGTTATATTTGTAAATGTTTAAATATATGATGTATTACATGTGTAAACATGTATAGTTATTTTTCTCTTGATTTTTTTGTAAATATGAAATACATTTTCTGACCATTCATTAACCTTTAAAATATGCATGTGTACATGTCTATGAATGTACATATGTACACATACTTAAATACATGCATATATATAATTTATGTTATATATTAAGTAGAATATGTGTATATTTCCAAACGAGTTGTTAGCCCTCATTAGTTAGTGATGAATTGTTATCTTCCCTAACTATGTAAAGGCACCTAGCCCTACTCCAGGAGAATAAAATGTTCATAAAATGTCTTATATTTATTATATAAATTGTTACATCTTCACATGATACTTTTATTTGGAAAAATGTTTGGTATTAGTTTAAAATTGAATTTTAGTGTATCTTTTAAAAATTACAACTTTTAAAGGGTGGAAGCCAGTAAGAGAAAATTCTATATCTCTGTCTATATAAGTCTAGTAAAACTTTTCACATGTTATTCAAGAAAAAGAATGAAAAAATACTTTTGACATATTTGAACTTGCCTAAAAAGCTATGCTTTTCATTTAGCTTATTAGGAAAAAGGAATTATATCTCTCTGAGTGCTTTAAAGACCCTTGGGAATGTGCTGTAGAAAGGACCCATGTCATTTTACTGATGCTTTTATCGACTTCATTACACTTTGGAATCTTTAAGTATTAGCTTTGTAACTGTGTGAACCACCAGGGAAGTCCCCAAAAGTGTTAGTCGCTTAGTTGTGTCCAGCTCTTTGTGACCCCATGGGCTATAGCTCCTCTGTCCATGGTATTCTCCAGGCAAGAATATTGGAGTGAATAGCCATTCCCTTCTCCAGGGGACCTTCCTGACCCAGGGATTGAATCCAGGTCTCCTGCATTGCAGACAGATTCTTTACCATCTGAACCACCAGTTCAGTTCAGTTCAGTTCAGTCGCTCAGTTGTGCCTGACTCTTTGTGACCCCATGGACTGCAGCGCACCAGGCTTCCCTTTCCATCACCCATTCCCAGAGCTTACCCAAACTCATGTCCATTGAGTCAGTGATGCCATCCAATCATCTCATCCTCTGTCGTCCCCTTCACCTCCTGCCCTCAATCTTTCCCAGCATCAGGGTCTTTTCCAGTGAGTCGGTTCTTTGCACCAGGTGGCCAAAGTATTGGAGTTTCAACTTCAGCATCAGTTCTTCCAATGAATATTCAGGACTGATTTCCTCTAGGATGAACTGGTTGGATCTTCTTGCTGTCTAAGGAATTCTCAAGAGTTTCTTCTCCAACACCACAGTTCAAAAGCATCCATTCTTCAGCACTCAGCTTTCTTTATAGTCCAACTCTCACATCCATACATGACTACTGGAAAAACCATAGCTTTGACTAGACAGACCTTTCAGGGGAGTCTTAAATGAAAGTACGTCCAGTTACAAATTATGATGTATAACTTTAAGGCACCAAATTTATGAATAAGTATGGAATGTACTCTTCTGTACATTTAGAACATAGCAACTGTTTACAACTCCAAAGGATACTTAACACACATACGGTTGCACCCTGATACTTTGCCGATATCTGTACATTACTTAGCCCTTAACCAAAAAAAATGGTTCTCAGTACTTGTGAGAGACTGCATATTGCTGTTCCCAGGATGAGTACGGAACATTGAAGTAAAGGACCAGACTAAAGGGGCTTTCACTATGCTGAGGGTCTGGGAGGTCACTAATGTGTTTACAAAAAAAAGGTTAAATGTTTATTCTCAAATTATCAATATCCAAGAATCTTGGGTGTATAAAAGGACTGCAGTCAAGTATGACTTTTGGCAAGGAGACCGAATGGGCTGAGTTTTAGTGTCTTGGAAAGACACTGATAATTCTAGTGGCTAGCTCTGAGAATCACTGACGTTTTGTTTTTTTCTCCTCAGCACGGAGAAGAACCAGTTCTTCAACCTATTATTGTTTGCCTTGAGAAATCAGCTATCAGGCATCCTGTTACCGTTCGGATTAGTCTTTTTTCTTCTGGCCACTTGTAACTTCCCCTTTTCCTGGTTTTCAGGGGGTTTGCTATGAAATGTGGAGGTGCAGTGTTTATTCTGTTCATTATTTGGAGGTGTATAGTGCTGCTTATTCCATGGCTTGATGTCTTCCTGCAGCTCTGAAAGATGATCTACCATTACTCTTTCACACATTAATTCTGCCTGTTCTTTCTCCTCGTGTGTTAAATCGTTTGTACCACATGTCCTGTGCCTTTTGGTTTTTTCTTTCTTTTGCCATAGTTTTGTGTCTCAGAGATTGAAGATAGAGGTCTACTACCGATAGTCCTTCCAGTTCACTATTTTCTATTCAACTGTAGACACAGTCCTTTTTACCTTGTTCTGCAGCCTGCTCTTCCTGATTTGAGGTAATAAAATATTAAATAAATGTTTTCTCATCTGAATCAGCCAGTGTCAGCTTTGATCACAACTAGTAGCAACTAAGACACCCAACAAATAAGACAGCATTATTGGAAGTGTTGAAATTAAATTTGAAAATATACTTAAATCCAATATATGCTAAATATATTCTAAAGTAACTAATTTTTAGAGCATTGATGATTAAGTAATTGTCCTTAGCAATATGTAGATGCTACAAGTCATTTTCTGCTGTAGTCACTCCTAGAGAGGACATTTAGAGCATATTTGGTGAATTACTCTGCTCATCCATGGAGTTTAGGAGCTTTGATGGAAGCATACATTTAGACCATATAATGAAGAAAAAAATTTTCTAATATACCCAACAAATTTTTGACAAACATACAAAAACAATTTGATGAAGAAAGGATATCTTTCAAACAAATGTGCTGGGAAAATTTGGACATCCATAGGCAAAATAAATGAATCTCAACATAAACCTCACACCTTATAGCTCAAAATAGATTAGTGATTTAAGTATAAAAAGTAAAAGTATGAAATTTGTAACAAAACATAAAAGAAAATCTTTGGGAACTAGGACTAAGCAAAGAGTTGACACAAAAGTGTGACCCTTAAAAGGAAAACTTGATAAATTAACTTCATCAAAATGAAAACTTTTGCTTTATGAAAGAGGTTGTTAAGAGAGAATTTTAAAAAGCTATGGGGGGAGGAATTATTTACAAACTACATGTCTCTAACAGATAATGAGAGTAAAAAACTCTTAAAACTCTAAGCTAAATTTTAAAAACAACAGTTCAGTTAGGAAATGGGCAAAAAACGTGAACTGATACTTCACAAAAGTTGATAAACACATGAACAGATGTCAAGATTATTAGCCATTCAGTTCAGTTCAGTTCAGTCACTCAGTCGTGTCCAACTTTGTGACCCCATGAATTGCAGCATGCCAGGCCTCCCTGTCCATCACCAACTCCCAGAGTTCACTCAGACTCACCATCGAGTTGGTGATGCCATCCAGCCATCCCATCCTCTGTCGTCCCCTTCTCCTCCTGCCCCCAATCCCTCCCAGCATCAGAGTCTTTTTCCAATGAGTCAACTCTTCGCATGAGGTGGCCAAAGTACTGGAGTTTCAGCTTTAGCATCATTCCTTCCAAAGAACACCCAGGGCTGATCTCCTTTAGAATGGACAGGTTGGATCTCCTTGCAGTCCAAGGGACTCTCAAGAGTCTTCTCCAACACCACAGTTCAAAAGCATCAATTCTTCGGCGCTTAACTTTCTTCACAGTCCAACTCTCACATCCATACATGACCACTGGAAAAACCATAGCCTTGAATAGATGGACCTTTGTTGGCAAAGTAATGTCTCTGCTTTTGAATATGCTATCTAGGTTGGTCATAACTGTCCTTCCAAGGAGTAAGCGTCCATTAGTGACATGCAAATTAAAAACATCATGAGTTATCAGTAAATACCTATTGGAAAAGCTAAAATGAAAAACAGTGACACCACCAAATACTGACAGGAAACAGAAAACCTGAATCACTCATACACTGCTGTTGGGAAGGTGATTTGGTTCAGACACTCTTGAAAATAATGTGGCAGTTTCTTAAACTATGCAGTGGCCATACGGCCATCAGCAGTACCATCAGTAATCTATCCCAGGGAAATGAAGACTTTTGTTCACATGCAAACCATACAAATGTTCACAGCAGCTTTATTTTAAATATCCCTGAACTGAAAACAAGCCAGATATCCATCACTGGATAAATGGTTAAACTGTAGGACATCCTCATCATGTAATACTACTCAGCAATAAAAAAGATTAAACTCTTGTTAACCCCTAAAGATGAATCTTGAGAGAATTATACTGAGTGAAAAAAAAAATCCCCAAAGGTAATATGCTATGTGATTTCATTTGTATAACATCCACATGTCTTCTTTGGAAATATCTATTTAAGTTCTCTGCCCATTTGTAATACTGTTGTTAAGGTTTTATTTTGGATATTAACCCCTTACCATATAAATGATTGGCAAATATTTTCTCTTATTTCATAGGTTGCCTTTTTATTTTGTTGACGGTTTCTTTTGCTGTGCAGAAGCTTACTTAGTTTGAAGTAGACGTCCTCTCTCTTTGATTTGTGAAAAATACAAATGTTGATTATTTTGCAGTTGCAAGTGAGTGTTCTCTGTGAAGGAGGCTTAGATGAGCTAGGTTTGCCCACAGGACACCTTAATTACTAGGAGGCAAGCAGCTTGAATACTCCATTGACTGTTGAAGCAAACAGCAATGAAAACTTCTCTGCCTTTGCTTCTGAATTCAAAGTGAGCCACCTTGTCCAAATTTTAGAAAAATGCCATTACTTAGAGGAAGATAAAGGTCAGCAACAATTTCAATGGAATTTCTTTTTATATCTCCAGTAAGAGACCACTTGGCTACATTCCCATCCAAAAAGTGCCATTAGCTATTTTGATTCCCAAGATATTACCTCATTGCAGCTCCTTTTAAAATGATAATAAAACTGCCCAGAATACAAAGTAAATGAAGTCCCAAATAAAGCATCTAGGAACAGTTTCAGTTATTATGCTATCTGATGACAAGTTATTTTCAGTAGCTGGATAAGACATGAAGAGGGAACCGTAAGAGTACTTTTGAAAAATAGTATGACACCTGGAGCATATAGGATTCAGAATCAGTGGTGAAGGAAATAATCATTTTTCTATGTGATTAGAATCTATAACCTATTTGGTACATTTTTCAATTAAAAATATCAAGATTATTTTAAAATATTAACTAAGGATATATTAATATGAAATATATCAAGATGAAGCAGTAAAAAGAAGGAAAAGAAAAATTTGCATCAATGCCTGCAAGTCAGGGGACCATTACATCTACTACTGTGGGCAGAAATCCCTTAGAAGAAGTAGAGTGGCCCTCACAGTCAATAGAAGAATCTGAAAGGCAGTCTCAAAAATGACGTGATCTCTGTTCGTTTCTAAGGCAAACCATTCAACATCACAGTAATCCCAGTCTGTGCCACAACCGCTAATGCTAAAGAAGATGAAGTCCAGCAGTTCTATGAAGACCTCCAAGACCTTCTAGAGCTAACACCAAAAAAAAAAAAAAAAGATGTCCTTTTCATCATAGGGGACTAGCATGCTAAAGGAGGAAGTATGGGGTCACAAAGAGCCAGACACAACTTAGCAACTGAACAACCTGCAAGTCTAGTGATGGTCTCTGCTCTGCGGGGTTCTGAGATAAGTAAGACCCAATGTCAATGCATCTTTGTTAAATTTTTAGATAAGTTTATTCAGAACTGCACTACCAGGGGTTTGACTGACACAAAAGTAGTATTGGCACTGCTGTCTTGAAGGCACTTTGTAATTTTCCTGTTTGTAATTAGCCTTAGGAATATCAATTGAATTGCAATACAAAGGCTGTAGTAGGGAATATATCAGCTAGCATATGCCTTACATCTTACCTAAAAGATGTTACCCCGTGCTTCATTTTTCTGTAATATTTTTTAACTTCATCTAAAGGCCCTTTCTGAAAATTCTTTGAGAAAGCACTAAAATTTAGCTTCTCCAAAAACACACCATGTAACAACAAAACCCCCCAAAGTGCATTTGTTTTTTGGAGAGAATGTTTTGTTTAAAGACTACCAAAATTTAAAAAAAAAAGCAGTTCTACAACATCCCATGTATTTCTTATGTTGTGTTGTATTATTTGTTTCAGTTGCTATTTTGACTATGCTTTATGTGTATATTGATTTTTAATATTGGTTGTGAAATTTCAAATAGTTATATGAGTTAGAACCTTGTGATAACTTTTTGAGCAAGAGGAATTTTCCATTAAGAATCATACCAACAACTTGTATTTTTACAGCATTTTACATTTTGAAACATGCTTTTCTGTATGGTCCCCCTTTAAAATAGCACATCCTTCACCAGGGAGATTAGATACCATCTTTATTTTCTACAGGAAGATTTTAAGCGAGGTAAGATAAAATACCATGTGTCCAAAAGTGTCCTTCTTTTACAGTCATTTCTAGTTTCTTCTCAGAATACCAGTGCTAACCACTGCACACATTTTGATGACAATGCATTTCACTCTCACCCAGTAGAGGCTCCCCTCTGATGTGGCATCCTTGATTAAGACATGGCATGTGTTTTTCCTTGGGCTTCCCTGGTGGCTCAGTGGTAGAGAATCCACCTGCCAGTGCCAGAGACATGGGAAGATTCCCTGGGGGAGGAAATGGCAACCCACTCCAGTATTCTTGCCTGGGAAACGCCTTGGACAGAGGGAACTTGCAGGCTGCAGTCCACTGGGGTAACAAAGAGTCAGAACACGGCTGAACTAACGATACTTTTTCTTTATGACCTGTACAAATTATGAAACTCTTATTTTGTGTAGATTTCCTCCCAATGTAGATGAGAGCCATTCAATGTCTCTGTTCTAATACTTTGTCTCTACTGAGTCTGAATTCCTAATCTCAAAGGTAGTGTCTCCAGTGGGTCCTCAGATCTCGTTACCACTTTCCTTGAGCTGCATGTAATCTTCCAGCCTTGAAATTTTGGTGTGTGCCTCACTTTAAATGTGTTTAAGAATTGTGAAATTTTCACCCTTGTCTTTATTGTTAAGGGCTTCCCTGGTAGCTCAGCTGGTAAAGAATCTGCCCGCAATGCAGGAGACTTGGGTTCAATCCCTGGGTTGGGAAGATCCATACAGGAGAAGGGAATGGCTACCTACTCCAGTATTCTGGCCTGGAGAATTCCATGGACTGTATACTCCATGGGGTCCGCAGAGTCGGACATGACTGAGCAACTTTCACACTGTTTATTGTTAAACATGAAAACCATCATAAAAAATGGCCCTATATGCAAAAGCGTAATTCTGAAAGAGGTCTTCTTCCATTTCCTTGATTTTCGCTTTTCTGACATCTCACTTTATGACTTAGATGAAACTGGTGGATCCCCCTCTTCTAGCAATGATTGCATTCTTTTGGTCCCTGAAACAACTCTCCATAAACCTCTGCTTGAGGAAATCTCAGTATTTCAGGTTATTCACAAGATTTAAGCCTCAATTCAAGAGTTCCAGGCTTCGAGCATTAGCACAGGGTCATGGAGAGGAGAGCTCTGGAAAGACCTTTTGTTGAGTCCGTTGACTTTCCAACTCTGTGTCTCATCTGTAAATTGATTGTCACATGCCAAAGACTGTTCTATAGGGTTACTGTGAGCTGTAAATAAGATAAACTACTCAAAGTTGCAGGTACGCAATAGACCGCACACTATTTCATCTATTGACATTAATGTTTCTAAATAATAAGCACTGACTTGACTTGCCACAGTGAAGAAATATCATCCTTTTTTGGAGTATTTAATACATTTCACCTCTTTGGAACAGTACTTCTTTCTTTGCTTTCGGTGACACACTTCACTGGATTTTTTATTTGATACACAGTGGGAACGTGGCAGGATTTTAATCCAGAGCAATTACTTGATGAAAGGTGTTTTAGACATTTTAGTCTGGCAAAATGACCCACGCGGATTGATGTGAGTGAAGGCGTGGTAACCAGACTGAAGGTTGTCAGGGTGATCACACCTTGGCTGTACCTGCATTGGGCTGTCATGCTTCCTTACCTGGAATGCTGAGCCTCCTGGACTCTGATGACTAATTCTTCTCTGTCATTCAATGTTTTGTTTTTTTCCCAACTGTCTGATTTGTTTCAGCTAATAGAAGCACAGGTAGTATCACCTAGAAAGCCCTCCACTTCTGGACTTGCCATTACATATACCTTACCGATTTTCAGCCATAAGCGCACCTGATCTTGCTGTCTGCTGTCACCTGATACCTGCTGTCACGGCCATGTGGAAGGCGAGGTCGCCCTGAGCTGGTGCCTCCCTCTGCCTTTTCGGCCGCATCTTCAGCTTTCACTGGCTTCTGCTCCTCTTCCCAGCCTCCCAGCACTCACCATTCTAAGACTTCTCTCAATCATCTCTTTTTTTTTTTTTTTCAGTTTTAAACTTTTTTTTTTAATCATCCATGCAAAGTATGCAAACTAATTTTCAAGGGGAAATTATCTGTTTCTTAAACTCAGCCTATTCTTAGAATCCTTATTTAGTCCTGAGCCCTACAGTTTTGGGCTTCCCAGGTGGCACTAGTGGTAAAGAACCCGCCTGCCAATGCGGGAGACATGAGAGATGTGGGTTTGATCCCTGGGTCGGGAAGATATCCTAGAGGAGGAAACAGCAACCCACTCCGGTATTCTTGCCTGGAGAATCCCACAGACAGAGGAGCCTGGTGGGCTACAGTCCATAGGGTCTCAAAAAGTCAGAAATGACTGAAACAGCTTAGCATGCAGTACGATTTTATTCCTATTTCTCAAAAAATTTATCTAAAGTAGATATTTTAAACTTTAATCTCATTTCCAATCTCCAGATTGGCATGCCCAAATTTTTATGAAAACTTTCCTGCTTTTATTACCCATACTGCACCCCCAATGCAATGAGGGTTTTTCCTCAAACCAGCCACTTTGTCATATAGAAACATGTATAAGTGGATATTTCTGTTAACACTGTCAGTCTTTTCAAAATGACTCAGTATCAGATCTCGGACATGATGATGGCTCTTCCATTTCTCTGAGTCACTGCAGACAACCGAATGCCATATCTTACTGGTGCTGACTGGGGACGTCTGTCCTCTGTGGTCTCTTTCCAGTTGAAATTCTGCTTTTTTAACTTCAAGCTTAAATGTTGGTGAGATTTTTCCAATGGTTCTTTTTACTGCCAGCTCAATTTTCCTTGTATTTCTGCCAGATTAATTTTCCTAAATTTCAGTTTGAAACATATAATTCCCCCCTCTTAAATTTTCCCAGGGTTCTCATTACCTAGAGTAATAATTAAACTAAAACTTATAATTCAGAGCTATTGACAATATCTACTATTGTTTCATTTAGTTTTTTAAATTAATGTTTCAAACATACTGGAAGCTACATGGAATCATACTACAAACCAACATATGCAGACTACCCATATTTTACCAATCTAATCCTGTATTTTTTTGTTTCAAATTTTTTAAGATAGAAAACACGCTGAGAGTTTCAGACCTGTTTGAACCTCTTGCTTTTGACACACTGAACAACTGTATTCAATATTTATCCACATTGCTACTTGCTGCTGCTGCTGCTAAGTCGCTTCAGTCGTGTCCGACTCAGTGCGACCCCATAGATGGCAGCCTACCAGGCTCCCCCGTCCCTGGGATTCTCCAGGCAAGAACACTGGAGTGGGTTGCCATTTCCTTCTCCAGTGCATGAAGGTAAAAAGTGAAAGTGAAGTCATTCAGTCGTGTCCGACTCCTAGCAACCCCATGGACTGCAGCCCACCAGGCTCCTCTGTCCATGGAATTTTCCAGGCAAGAGTACTGGAGTGGGGTGCCATTGCCTTCTCCATAGATCTAGTTTATTTCATTGGTTGTATTGTCCTGTATTATATATATAAACTATACTTCCTCTGTTAATGGACATCACTGAGGTTTTGCTGTTTTTGCTATTATAAACCATACTTCAACAAATACACTTATATAATTCTTCCTGATCCCATATATCCAAGTTTCTCCAAGGAGTGTGGTTCAAAGTAGAATGCAGTTTTTAAAATTTTCAGTTTGCTCACAAATAATTGTTCCAGTTGTTGCAATGAAATGAGAGAATTTATTATATTACATCCTCAGAAGTAATAGCTATTGCCATATTTCTTTAAATTATTAAAAATTCAAGCAGAGTATATATAACTGTCTTAAAAATAATATTTTGCCATATTTACTTCAGTTTTTTAATAGTAGAAATAAAATGGGTCAATTCGAGGCCACTTTTGTATCCCAACATGGGCTTCCCTTGTGGCTCAGCTGGTAAAGAATCCGCCTACCATGCGGCAGACCTGGGTTCAGTCCCTGGGTTGGGAAGTTCCCCTGGAGAAGGGAAAGGCTACCCACTCCAGTATTCTGGCCTGGAGGATTCCATGGACTGTATAGTCCATAGGGTCGCAAAGAGTCAGACATGACTGAGTGACTTTCACTTTGTATCCCAACACAGTAACTTCAGAAGTACACTTAAGTTTATAATGGTATATACATAGTATTTCTACATTTATTACGTTTTGAAATTTATTTGAATAATACTTACTATTGCTTTGCATAGTTTCAGCTTTGCATGGTTGGAATCATATACTCTGTAACTTCCTGAAAAATATTTGTCTTTGCTCAAGATTGTTTTTGAGATTTTAGTCATTTTGATGGAGTTCCTGTTTATTCAGTTTTACTTCTGTACACTGTTCCTTGGTATAAATATCACACAATTTGTATTTCCTAGTACAATTGTGCAAATTATTATTATTATTATTATTGGTGTATAGTTGCTTTACAATGTTGTGCAAGTTTCTGATGTACAACCAGCTATATGTACACATATATTGCCTCCTTCGTGAGCCTCTTTTCCACTCCCCCAACCCCACTCCTCTAAGTCATCACGGGGCACTGAGCTAAGCTCCCTGTGCTAGGCAGCAGCTTCCCACTAGCTGTCTGTTTTACACACGGTAGTGTATGCATGTCAGTCTTAATCTCCCAGTTCATCCCACCCTTCCCTTGACTTCCACATCCATTCTCTATGTCTGTGTCTCTATTCCTGCTTCAGAACTAGGTTCATCTGTACCATTTTTCTAGATTCCACATATGTGCATTAATATATGATATTTGTTTTTCTCTTACTGACTTAACTTCACTCTGTATGACACACTCTAGGTTCATCCACAGAGAAAGCAACGGCACCCCACTCCAGTATTCTTGCCTGGAAAATCCCATGGACAGAGGAGCGTGGAAGGCTGCAGCCCATGGGGTCACTGAGGGTCAGACACGACTGAGCAACTTCACTTTCAGTTTTCACTATCATGCATTGGAGAAGGAAATGGCAACCCATTCCAGTGTTCTTGCCTGGAGAATCCCAGGGATGGGGTAGCCTGGTGGGCTGCCATCTATGGGGTTGCACAGAGTTGGACACGACTGAAGCAACTTAGCAGTAGCAGCAGGTTCATCCACATCTCTACAAATGACCTAATTTCATTTCTTTTTATGGCTGAGTAATATTCCATTGTATATCTGTACCATATCTTTATCAATTCATTTTTTTTCTAGGTTATATACTTAGAGGCGGATTTCCTGGGCTTGTGTATGCTCAGTTGCTCAGTGGTGTCTGACTCTTTGAAACTCCATAGACTGTAAGTGACCAGGTTCCTCTGTCCGTGGAATTTTCTAGGCAAGAATACTAGAAGTGAAGTGAAGTCGCTCAGTCGTATCCAACTCTTTGCGACCCCGTAGACTGCAGCCTGCCAGGCTCCTCTGTCCATGGGATTTTCCAGGCAATAGTACTGGAGTGGATTGCCATTTCCTTCTCCATTTCTGGGCATAGATTGACACAAATTAGATTTTGCCAAATTGTTCCCAGATGATCCATCCAGATATATTCTCTCCTGAGTTTGACATCCTCTGCTCTGCTTCTGCACCAACACTGGGTATTTTCAGATGAGACTTTTTCCTCCCATGGGGAAGTAGGTGTGTGAAAGTTACATATTCTCTACAGTTTGAACATGTTTTCATATGTTTGTTGATCAGTTGATGTTCCTGGTTTATGAACTATCTCTTCAGTTCCACTCCCCATTTTTCTATGTGATGTTTTTTTCTTAATGGTTCACAAGGGTTCTCATTGTATTTTGAACACTATTCAAATGCAGTTAATAAACTATATAATTATCTTGTCTCACGTTATGACTTGCCTTTAAATTTGTTTATAGTCTCTTGTGTCTTCCTGATATTTTAAATTTTAATGAAATCAATTTACTTTCTTTATGGCTTATGCTTTTTGTGTCTTATTTAAGAATTTACTCCACGTGGTAATATAAAACTGCTATTTTTATATTTTCGTCAGTCGTTTTCATGCATTTAAGCATGTATACATTTCGATCTTTAATCAACCTGCAGTTAATCCTCATTTTAGGCTTTACATTGGTAATCTATCTATATGGTGAGCCAATTGTTTTCACCTTCATTTATTAAATATTCTTATCTATGAGCTTGTTAAACAGGTCCAATTTTTCATGTCTGCATATATTTCCAACATTTTGTTGTATTTACTCTTAATGCACTTTAAAGGTTTTGCTGCTGCTTTGAATGAAATCTTTTTAAATGACTTTTTCCAAGTGATTGATACTGACTTGGAGGAAAACTATTGTTATTGTGTATCTTGGATCTAATTGAATATTGAATGGGTTGAGGTCTTGCTCTGTGCAGACACTGTGTAGGTGCCCAGGACACATCAAAGCAAAGAGCACGAATCTTGCTTCCAACGAGCACATTTAATAAGGGAGTCGAAATGAAACACACAGTTGCCATGGAGAGTCACATGCACCTTTTGCAAAGGAAGATGGTGAAGAAGATAGGAGAGGATTTTGCTACCAAGAACCCAGAAGGGCCCACAGTGGCGGTGACTGAGTTAGTTCTGATTAATGGGAGGGCTCATCAAGTGGGTGTGGAGGAAGGATTGAGTGAATAACGGAGTAACCTGGGCAGGACAAAGGTCACGGAATATCTGAGTGTGTGAACCACGAGTGACTCAGCACCACTTGTGTGTAAAGTGTTCTGGAGTGGGGATTTTAGAAGATATTTAAACTTATAATAAGTTACGACTGTGATGTGTATTCATTGATTTTTCAGAAGAAGAGTTTTAAGTAGGCGAGTCATACAATAATAATTGTGCATTTGAGGTGTGGGTTGGTATGATCAGTATTGGAAGTGGGGATGCTATATAGAAATCAAGCCAAAAAATGCAAGAAAGAGCCAGGATAGGCAGCAAAAATAAGAGAAGAGCATTGCTGTCATGGTGCCTTTTGTGTGTTAGAAAATGGGTGGGTTTTCCCACTTCCGGCTTCTTGATTGTATACACTTTGTATGTAACATGCGCCCTGCTCTCACGGTCATGGCTTGTCACAGTGCTACCTGTCCTTAAGACAATTTAACTTTTTTAAAAATATATTTTAAAAGTGTGTTGTTTATTTCTGTTGCTAAGTGTGGGGTTTCTCTAGCTGTGGTGCGTGGAGGCCCCGCTTCATTTCAGCGCATGGGCTCTGAAGCCTGGACTCATAGTTGTGGCACGTGCCCCTAGCTACTGCAAGGCATGTGGGATCCTCCTGAACCACGGACAGCAGCTGTGTCCCTTGCATTTGCAGGCAAATTCCTAACCCTTGACCACCAGGGAAGTCCTAAGACCATTTAAAAAGTCACTGCATTTACAAAGCCTTTTCCATCATTTCTAAACAATATGTGGTTTTCCCTCTCTTTGTTTTCAATCGTTTATAGTGCTTTGCTCCTATTTTTTTATATTTCTTTTTCCTGCTTTTCAATTTATTTGCTCGTGAAATTAGTTTACAATTATCCCACAATTATTCTGTAAGATATTTAAAATGTAAGAAAATTTGAGTTTATTTTACAGTATTTTATTTTATTCATTAAATCATCATTAATGCAATTTCTTATTTTTAACAAGAATTTTTAAAAATGGCATCCTTTAACCATCTGTAATCAGATACAAAATGATTCTGAATTAAAATATTGAAGAACTGTTTCTGAATTAAAATATACGAAATCACATAAAATATTCAAGTCAAGGGTACAATCAGAAAATTAAGCTATACTACTAGATGGCTCAGCTGGTAAAGAACCCACCTGCTATGTGGGAGATCTGGGTTCAGTCCCTGGGTTGGGAAGATCCCCTGAAGAAGGGAAAGGTTACCCACTCCAGTATTCTGACCTGGAGAATTCCATGGACTATAGGACTGAGTGACTTTCACTTACTTACTTACTAGCTATATACTTGATTTTCTGATTGTGTCCCCCTTGATTGTATCTCTGTCTATATACTAAGGCATTGGACAAGACTATCTTTAAGATTATTTGATCTTTAGCATACTGTAGCTAGAAATACATACTTACCTTTTTTTATTTTTGCAGAATTTCTTCCCTGACCTACTATATATCATAAAGATATTCTTCTACATTTTATTCTAACCATTCTCAATTTTAATTTTCATGTGTAGGTTTGTCAGTTCACCTGGAATAATTCTTAGTGTGGAGATAACAATCAGATTTATGTTTCTAAATATTCAGCCAGTTTTCTCATCACTATTGTTAAACAGTCTGTCCTTTTCCTTTCAGGTTCAATGCAATGTTTTTCATAGACAAAGTTTCTCTATCTCCGTGGGTTGTATCCGGGCTCCCTGTTCTCTCCCCACTGTTCATTTGTGTGTAATGAGCCTTGATCTTACTCTCTGCCTCCAGCAAACTTAATATGAATACTTCCTCTCCAAAGTTGTCCAGGATTTTTAATCTTCCGTCATTTGCATTTTGGGATTTGTTATTAAGTTGCATCAGAAACTTCACTGAGAATTAATTCCTTTTCCTTGACTTAATATTGGAAATGCAATTAAAAATGACCTTTAGACATGATATTTCAATGCCTTAACGTTGAAAAGCCCAAAAGAATACTTTCAGACTACCTTAAAAGACATCTTGAGTTCAAATTTCTTTTTTTTGTTTTCTCATACCTCCTTTATTGAAAACATATATCCTACTTCCTACCGAGTATTGAAGAGTTTCCGTATTATTCCTTTTGTTTTAGTTACATGCTTAAGTTAGAACTCTCAACTTAAAAGCCTTAATTTCTAGTGCAAACTAAGAAGTAAGCAATTATGAACTGTCTTTTACATTAACATTTCATAGATTGGTGAACATTAATACCAGTGATAATTTCTTAAAACATTTTGTGTTCTTATAGAGAACATTTGGGTCTTAATTTCTGTGAGAAAATGAGCATGACTAAAATATGGACCATTTACTAAATACTGTAGATGCTATGTCTGTACTATCGTATGTGTGTGCTCAAGTCGCTTCAGTCCTGTCTGACTCTTTGTGATCCCATGGGCTGTAGTCCACCAGGCTCCTTTGTCCGTGGGATTCTCCAGGCAGGAATACTGGAGTGGGTTGCCATGCCCCACTCCAGGGTATCTTCCTGAGCCAGGGGTCGAACCTGCAACTCCTGCATTGCAGGCAGTTTCTTTCCCCATGACCCACCAGGGAAGCCCATTTATACTATTAACAAATAATGAAATAGAGGGAACTCATCCCCATAAGCCCCTGTAGGACAGGGACCTTGCCTCTCTTGCCCATCACCACCCACCCCCAGCCCCCACCAGTGCTCAGTCCGATGGTTGACTCTGAGAAGGAGACACATAAATGTTACCTGTTGAACGACTGAATGGATTTGATTTCCAGCTCCTGCACTTACTTGATTTTGACTTAGTGCCTAGTCGCTCAGTCATGTCCTACTCTTTGCAACCCCATGGATTGTAGCCCACCGGTCTCCTCTGTCTGTCGGATTTTCTAGGCAAGAATACTGGAGTGGGGACTTCCCTGGTGGTCCAGTGGCTAAGATTCCATGCTCCCAATGTAGATGGACCTGGGTTTGATCCCACATGCCACAAGTAAGACCTGGCACAGCCAAATAAATAAATACATTAAAAAAAAATAATACTGGAGCAGGTTTCCATTTCCTTCTCCAGGGGATCTTTCTGACTCAGGGATTTAACCCACATCTCTTATGTCTCCTGCACTGGCCGGTGGGGTCTTTACCACTAGTGCCATCTGGGAAACCCAGCCTTTAGCTTATTCTGCTTTGTATTGCACTGATGATTAGATTATAAAGTATAGAGACTATGGCTTATATACAGTAGGGAATATAGATTATAAAATATAGGGCAGAACTTTTATTACAGCACAGCAAACAGTAGGACTTCTGTTTGCACTTCAAGATAATTTTTACTTTCCCATAATAAATTCTCAATTTTCAATGGGTATGATTTGTGGATATTATATAGTCACAATATAGTATATATATTCAACTTTCAATGGGTATGATTTGTGGGTATTATATAATTAGTTTAACATATTTGCTACTGTTGGATTCCTCTTACCTCCTGGATAATGTCTTAGAAGTGGAATTGTTGTATCAAAGTTATATAATTTGTAACTTTTTTATTTGAGATAATTTTACATAAAAGTTACAAAAAAATAGTACAGAGAATTCTGTATGCCCTTTTTCCTGTTTTCTCTTAAGTTAATATCTTACAAAACAGAATAATTCTCTATCTTATTTTTAATTTTACTTCATTATAAACAGCATCCTGCCTTTAAGCATTGTTTCTTTAAACCATGGTCATTAAATTATAAGAAACTATATAAGTTACAATAACCCAAGAAAAAGAGATTTAAAAATTTTAAAATACACTAAAATTTAATTGTAATTAAAATTTTAGTGAAAAATTTCCCTAAAACTTGTTAAATTGAACAATTTTAATATTGCAGTTATTCTGAATATATAAAAAGATAGCAAACCCATAGATAAACTGAGTGAGAAAGGTGAAACTTTAAGCTCATTGTTCATAATATAATACTATTTTGAGACAAGAGGGAGCAGATAGACATATTGCTGTATTTCAGCAAGGTTTCAGAATGTAAAAATGAATCTTATTCACAGTTTGGCTAATTAAATACTGGCTGCTGGCAACAGTACTACATTTGTCTGCTCTGTGCTTATGGGGATAGAGACAGTTTCCAGTAGATTGCAGACAAGTGGGAAGGAATTCCTTGCAGAGATGGGTCTTGAACTGGGGCTTTGTTTCAGTAATTCAGGATTGATGATGACATGGTAAGAAGTTCAGGATGCCAAAGAGCATTAAGTATTATCTTTGCACTTTAATGAATGTATTGAAAAATACTTTTGTTTGTTTATTTTTCCCTAAATTATTTCCAATTTATTATGTTTGTTTTTATTTTCAGAGAATATATATTACTGCATTCAAGAAAAATTTTATAGATATATTTTTACATTAGAATTTTTTCCTCTCAGTTTCATCCCTCTGAGGTAAAATTTCTCTTTGTTTATATGTGCTTTTTCTTTAGATTTATAGATAATATTTAAGATAATTTAAGATCATATCTCTTTATTCTCTGCTATGAAAAATGATAAAGTCAACACACGGTTCTCTTCTTCCTGATTTTTGCATACTATTCTAACTTGTTACAGTTTTCAATATTTACATCTTGTTTTGTAATTAAAATTCTTATGCCTTACCTTGGTTGTATATTAACTGTGTTATATGAGCCATCACAGCCTCCCTGTTCTTGATTCCTTTATTTTGAAAGGCATTGGATTAGCAGGATGCTATTCTTAAATAGTTGTTTTTAAGGACATTTTATTTTATTTTATTATTTTTTGGGGGGTGGGGGGGTTTAAGGACATTTTAAAAGTAGTCGTGAGTACAGGCATACCTTGAAGCCATCAGAGGTTCCCTTCCAGACCACCGCCTGAAAGAGAATATTGCAGTCGAGTTCCAGGAATTTTTTGTTTCCCAGGGGGGATAAAAGCCATGTTCGGGGCTCCCCTAATGGCTCAGTGGTAAAGAATCCGCCTGCCAATGCAGGAGACACAGTTCGACTCCTGATCCAGGAAGATCCCACATGCTGGTGAGCCGCAAACTCCATGTGCCACAACTACTGAGCCTGTGCTCTAGAGTCCAGGCTCGGAAACAAGAGAAGCCCCCGCAATGAGAAGCCCACACATCATCGCAGAGAAGAGCAGCCCCTGCTAGCTTCAACTAGGGAGAAGCCTGGGCAGCAACAGAGACCCACCCAGCACAGTCAAAAATAAATAAGTAGATACATAAAATAAATAAGTAGATACATAAAATAAAAGTTATGTTCACACGACATTGTAGTTTAAGTGAGCTATAGCATTCTGTATTGAAAAATGCACGTGCATTAATTAAAATACACGTCCCTGCTAAACAGTCCTAACCATCATGCACTCCTTCAGCCAGTAGTAAGTTTTTGCTGGTAGAAGGTCTGAAATATCGCGAGAATTAGCAACAAGCAACACAGCCGTGAAATGAGCAGGTGCTTCTAGAGAAATGGCCCAAATAGACCCACTCCAGGGTACTTGCCTGGAGACTCCCAGGAACAGGGGAGCCTGGTGGGCTGCCGTTTATGGGGTCGCACAGAGTGGGACACGACTGAAGCGACTTAGCAGCAGCAGCAGCAGACCTGCTGGAGGCTGGAATGCCTCAAACCTTGCGTTTTTACACCGTTCACTTTCTGAGAAGCGCAACAAAACGAGGTATGCCTGTCCTTTGACTTATTGCCTCCGTGGGAGTATCTGCTTGCTACAGTACTTTCACACTTGAACAATAACTTGAGCTACAAAATGTAGCGAAAATGTAGCTGATTGTATTTCTACGACTACAGCCTTTTTCACGAGAACGCTATAGACAGTTTCACTGTCTTCTAACATTTACTGCTTCTGAGGAGAATTTGGTTTCTCTATTATCCTCACTTTCTGTAAAAAAAAATTGCGTTTTTCTCCTCGAAGGTCCATTCTTATTAAAAACATGTATTTTGCTTGCCTTGCCTATGAAAAACGCTGAACATGAAACAAAAAATGATCGTGTAAAATTGCGATCTTTAAAGAGAAAAACAACTGTTCGTTGTATAGTTGAGAGTACTGAGTGAGTGGGTAGTGAAATTCAGCGGCTTCTTGGGATATTTCAAATCCCACTGTTTCTCAATGTGCTAAATTTTTTTTAATTGACTACTCTAAGCATTGAATTTACAATAGAAATTAAAAAAATGAAGATTCAACTTTTAAAATCAGTTCTCTATACTTTCTATTCCTAGTAAATTCTGTGTATTTTTTTTAAAATATTAAATCAGAACTAATAGCGGACCAAAAAAACCCGACCTTCTATCAATACCAAGTGAAGTTAAAGTACCATTTCATTGCAGTTATTGTTATAATACTATGTTACTGTCAAAAATAGTATAAAAGTATGCCAAATATTCTGCTATAGCTGTGCTTATTTAAAAAAAAAAAAAAAAAACATCTATTTGACTCCTCTGGGTCTTAGTTACTGCATGCAAACAAAAGAATCTTTGTTCTCCATACTTGTGCTTTTAGTTGGGGCATGCAAGGTCTAGCTCCTTTACCAGAGGCGGAACCTGGACCCCCTGGGTTGAGAGCACATAATCTTAACCACTGGACCACCCTGTGTTTAATTTTTTGAAACCGGAAATTGTGTCATTCTGTTCGTTGTACTATTTTGTGGTAGGTGTTTCAGGATCTCAATTCCTTTTTGCTTTTTGAAACATTTTTTCAATGGATGGCATTAGAAGACAAGAGCAAATAAATTCAATAGGGCATCTTGTACATAACATCTATTGTACAACATCTATTGTACAACTTAAGATGAATTGCTTGTTTTGAAATGTATATCTTGTAAAAAATGTTTAGAGCCATACCAAACCTACCCCTAGTGACTCATTCAAATATGGTTAATGTAGGTAGCTTAAATTTGCAAGTTATTTCTGAGTCAGTGAATTATATTGTTTGGTTCACTAGAATGTGCATTGGATGGTGTAGCAATAAACGTAGCTACAAATCTGTTATTCTTTTTTTATAATAGAAATATCAACTGCCAGGGGATAACAGAATAATTGTTCACTCAACAGCTGTTGCCTGTGAGAAGCACTCCAGGTGCTCTGTGGTACAAAGAGATGGTTCAGGTAGAGGTAAAACCCTGCTACACACAGTGCAACACCAGATGTTTTGAGTGCCTTACGAAAGACACAGTCAAGTATTTTGGATATGGAGAGGAAAGAACAAATTGTGCTGGCTGGAAGGAGGGCAGAGTTTGGAATGATACTTTGGGAAGGAGATAACGGTTTAAGCTGGGGATTAAAATATGCAGAGATGGAGTAAGGGAACAAAATAAGGGATCAGAGGATTTGGATAATCCTGAATTGTGTACAATCCTTGCATAATTAATCAGGCTTTCTTTACTTATGCTTTATTTTTATTACATTTCACCATTAATGTTATTTTGATTTATGTTTGTTCCCTAAAATGGGATAAATTTGCTCATCTTGTGAATATTAACAAAATTATTTGGAATTATCTTTTATGGGCTTCTTATTTTTAAGTATCTTTCAGGATTCTTAATAGGCTTGGCAAATTATTTTTCGGCAATAGAAATTTAATTTCCATTTGATTTTTTTTTTACATGCCCGTCATTATTTTGAAGCCACTTCCATTTTCCTCACAAATATGAATATTGTTTTACTGTTTGTCTCACTAACTGTGAATTCCATGAGGTTAAATATCACTTCCGGTATTTCTCACTACATTCTCATAGCACAAGGCTGACCCATAGCCAGTGCTTAGAAGTATATATTGAATTAATATATAAACAAATGGGGGGAGGGAATGAATGATATTTCACACTTATTTTATTTCAAAATAATGGAGATGACTCAGATTATTTTCATTTGGCATAAATAATCTACCTCATAATGAATGCATCAGTGAGTTCAGGGCCTGAATCAATTTCTTTCAAAATAAAAGATTATATAGAATCTATTGAGTTAAGAACATGATTTTCACATGTTGGTTTTAAACCATCTCTGTATTTAAAAAACGACTTTAGTGTCTGAACGTGAAATTTGACTACCTCCTGAATACAGAGGCTTTAAGAGACCTTGTGAGAATCTTTGCATATTGGTTCAGTGTATGGATTCTAAAGCAGGATTGTCTCAGCTTGAAACCCAGATCCAACACTTCCTAGCAATGTGACCTGGGGATATTTATCTCCTCTTTGATCTCTAGTCTCCTTGCAAAATAGTGTTGGAGTGATGAGTAAATGAGTTAAATCATGTAAGTCGTTTGTTTGGAAAAGTGATACAAGTAGAATACTATAGAAGTGTGTGTAATTGTTATTATAAATACTGGGGGACCCAGTTCTCCACAGCTCTGGTTGGGTCAGGGGTTACTCTTCCTAAGCTGTAAAAAGTTGAATCCGTATCTGTTTCTTGCAACCTGTAAAGCAAGCCAGGAAGGATAGTAAGCAGGGAATTAAAAATGCAAGTTTTAAGATAATTTTAGATGATTTCAGGGAAATGGCTGCACTAATCAAGGATCAAGTTCAGGACGCAATTTGGAATTTTTAAAGACCTCTGATGTTTTTTCGAAGGTATGGCACTCACACCGAAGCCAGTTCACTTGCAATATAAGATCATTGGAGATATATCGTGATGGCTGGCTATTCGAAGAGTCAAAGAATATTTGACCCAGGAACTTGCTGCCTTCACAACTGTGCCAAAGGGGCAACATATGGTGTTGATTCAATTCGTGGTCATTTTCCAAGGATGCATTTCCCAACTCTCCAACCCCACATATGAACTATGACCATTTTGTAATTGTTTCTCTGAGGTTTACTTGGTTAAAAACCTCACAGGGAAGAATTTGTGTCATCTGTATCGCTATCTCCTCAGTGCTGATCGCCATATTAGTTTTGTTTTCTTTTTTCCTAAGAAAGATTATATTATTGAAGCAAAATCATATTAGTATAAACTTAAGAATTGATACTTTTGAACTGTGGTGTTGGAGAAGACTCTTGAGAGTCCCTTGGACTGCAAGGAGATCCAACCAGTCCATTCTGAAGGAGATCAGCCCTGGGATTTCTTTGGAAGGAATGATGCTAACGCTGAAACTCCAGTACTTTGGCCACCTCATGCGAAGAGTTGACTCATTGGAAAAGACCCTGATGCTGGGAGGGATTGGGGGCAGGAGGAGAAAGGGACGACCGAGGATGAGATGGCTGGATGGCATCACGGACTTGATGGACGTGAGTCTGAGTGAACTCCAGGAGTTGGTGATGGACAGGGAGGCCTGGTGTGCTGCGATTCATGGGGTCGCAAAGAGTCGGACACAACTGAGCGACTGAACTGAACCATTTTAAAGTATCATTCAGTAGAATTAAGTACATTGATAATGTTGTGCAACTGTTATTCCTGTCTAGTTCCAAAACATTTTCATCACCCCAAAGGAAAACCCTATTCCGTACTCAATCACTATCTATTTCATAGTCCCTCAGCCCCCAACAGTCACCAGTTTGCCTCTGTCTCTATGCATTTAACTATTCAGGATATATAAATAGAATCATATACTGTGTGACTTTTTATGAGGTTCATCTATGTTATGTAGCATGTATTTCATTTATGCATGAATAGTGCTTCATTGTATGAATATATATTTTGTTTACCCAGTCATCAGTTGATGGGTATTTGGGATGTTTCTACCTTTGGGTGATCGAAAATAGTACTTCTGCGGACATTTGTGTACAAGCTTTTGGTGATACCTTTAAAAATTATTTTGGATATATACAGATGAATGGAATTGCTGTCTTATATATTAATATTAATTCCTTGTTTCACTTCTTGAGGAATCTCCAAACTGTTTTAAACAATGACTGCTCCATTTTACATTCTATCAGCAGTATATGAAGAGTCCAACTTATCCATATCCTTGCCAACACTTGATATTTTCTTTGTTGTTGTGATTGTGATTATGATGGCCATCCTGGTGGATGTAAGTTTCTCTAGTGGTTTTGATTTTTATTTCTCTAGTGACTTGTTGAATGTATATATTTAAACATCATTTCATGGGCTGGTTGGATATTTATCTTTGGAGAAATGCCTACCCAAGTCCTTTGTGGGGAGATAGTTGGTTGCTTTTGGTTGTTGTACTCTAAATTTCCTTTATATGTTCTAGAAAAATAGACCCTTATCATATTTACGACTTGCATTTTTTCTTCCATTCTAAAGTAGGCTCTCCTCTTTTCATTTTCTTGGTAATATGCTTTGATGCACAAAAAATTAATTTTGATGAAATCCAGTTTTATCTATTTTTTCTTCTGTTGCTTGTGCTGTTGGTGTCATATCTGAGATTCCCCTGCCAAATCCAGTGTTATGTAGACTTACTCCCATGTTTTCTTCTAATAGTTTTATAGCTTTAACTCTTACATTTAGGTCTTTGATTCATTTTTATGTTAATTTTTTCTGTGGTTTGAGTGAGGTTCCAGTTCATTCTTTTCTGTTTCCAGGTAATAGCACCATTTATTGAAGAGATTATTCCTTCCCTTTAGAATGGTTCTGGCACCCTTGTTGAAAATCAACTGGCCTCAGATGTATGGATTTATTTTTAGACTGTTCTATTTCATTGACCCATGTGTCTGTCCTAATGGCAGACTGCATTCTTATGATTATTGTAGCTTTGTACTAAGTTTTAAAGTTGAGAACTGAGTCCTCCAGCTCTTGTTGTTTATCATGGTTATTTTGGCTATTTGGAGTGTTTAAAATTGCATGCGGATTTTGAATAATATAAGTTTTTGCAAAAGGCTAATGAGATTTTGATGGGAATTTTATTGATTACATGGATCACTTGCAGGGGTTGGGGTATAGCCATTTTAACACTATTAAGTTCTCTGATAGATGAACATGGGATTTCTTTCCATTTATTGAGGTATTTAAGAATTTGGGTGCAGTGCTTTAGAGTTTCAGTGTACAAGTCTTGTCCCTTTTTGTTTAAATTTATTCTTGAGTGTTATATTTTTGATGTAATCAAAATTGAATTGTTTTCTTAAATTCCTTTTCATATTTTTCATTGATAGTGTATAGAATTACAGCTGATTTTCTTGTGTGTTGACCTTGTATTCTGCTACTTTACTGATTTTATTAGCTTTAACGATTTTTTGTGTGTGGATTTTCTATATATAAGATGAGGTTTTCTGTAAGTAGAGATACTTTACTTTTTTCCAATTTGGATGTCTTTTTTTAATTAAAGATGTTTATTTATTTATTTTACAATATTGTATTGGTTTTACCATACATCAACATGAATCCACCACGGGTGTACACGTGTTCCCCATCCTGAACCCCCTCCCACCTCCCTCCCCGTACCATCCCTCTGGGTCATCCCAGTGCACCAGCCCCAGGCATCTTGTATCCTGCATTAAACCTGGACTGGCAGTTCGTTTCTTAATGATATTATACATGTTTCAATGCCATTCTCCCGAATCATCTCACCCTCTCCCTCTCCCACAGAGCCCAAAAGACTGTTCTACACATCTGTGTCTCTTTTGCTGTCTCACATACAGGGTTATCATTACCATCTTTCTAAATTCCATATACATGTGTTACTATTGGTGTTTTTCTTTCTGGCTTACTTCACTCTGTATAATAGGCTCCAGTTTCATCCACCTCATTAGAACTGATTCAAATGTATTCATTTTAATGGCTGAGTAATACTCCATTGTATATATGTACCACAGCTTTCTTATCCATTCGTCTGCTGATGGACATCTAAGTTGCTTCCATGTCCTGGCTATTATAAACAGTGCTGTGATGAACATTGGGCTACACGTGTCTCTTTCAATTCTGGTTTCCTTGCTGTGTATGCCCAGCAGTGGGATTGCTGGGTCATATGGCAGTTCTCTTTCCAGTTTTTAAAGGAATCTCTACATTGTTCTCCATAGTGGCTGTACTAGTTTGCATTCCCACCAACAGTGTAAGAGGGTTCCCTTTTCTTCACACCCTCTCCAGCGTTTATTACTTGTAGACTTTTGGATCGCAGCCATTCTGACTGGTGTGAAATGGTACCTCATTGTGGTTTTGATTTGCATTTCTCTGCTAATGAGTGATGTTGAGCATCTTTTCATGTGTTTGTTAGCCATCTGTGTGTCTTCTTTGGAGAAATGTCTGTTTAGTTCTTTGGCCCATTTTTTGATTGGGTCATTTATTTTTCTGCAATTGAGCTGCAGGAGTTGCTTGTATATTTTTGAGATTAGTTGTTTGTCAGTTGCTTCATTTGCTATTATTTTCTCCCATGCTGAAGGCTGTCTTTTCACCTTGCTTATAGCTTCTTTGTTGTGCAGAAGCTTTTAAGTTTAATTAGGTCCCATTTGTTTATTTTTGCTTTTATTTCCAATATTCTGGGAGGTGGGTCATAGAGGATCCTGCTGTGATGTATGTGGGAGAGTGTTTTGCCTATGTTCTCCTCTAGGAGTTTTATAGTTTCTGGTCTTACGTTTAGATCTTTAATCCATTTTGAGCTTATTTTGTGTTTGATGTTAGAAAGTGTTCTAGTTTCATTCTTTTACAAGTGGCTAACCAGTTTTCCCAGCACCATTTGTTAAAGAGATTGTCTTTTCTCCATTGTACCTTCTTGCCTCCTTTGTCAAAGATAAGATGTCCATAGGTGTGTGGATTTATCTCTGGGCTTTCTATTTTATTCCGTTGATCTATATTTCTGTCTTTGTGCCAGTACCATACTGTCTTGATGACTGTGGCTTTGTAGTAGAGCCTGAAGTCAGGCAGGTTGATTCCTCCAGTTCCATTCTTCTTTCTCAAGATTGCTTTGGCTATTCGAGGTTTTTTGTATTTGCATACAAATTGTGAAATTATTTGTTCTAGCTCTGTGAAAAATACCGTTGGTAGCTTGATAGGGATTGCATTGAATCTATAGATTGCTTTGGGTAGTGTACTCATTTTCACTATATTGATTTTGTTTTTAATTGCCTAAAAGTTCTGGTTAGTACAATGGTGAACACTAGTGACTAGACTGTCTATCTTGTCTTATTCCTGATCTTAGGGTGAGAGCTTTCCATTTCTCATCACTGAATATAATGTCAGCTATGGATTTTTCATAGATGCCGTTTATTAGGCTGAGGAAGTTTCCTTCTATTCCTAGTTTATTCAGTGTTTTTATCATGAAGTTTTGGATTTTGTCACATGCTATTTTTGCATCAATTGAGATTATTGTGTGACAGAGATTTTCCTTCAGTCTATTGTGGTGTCTTACTTTGATTGGTTTTTATATGTTGAACCACACTTGCCTTCCTGAGATAAATCCCACTTGGTCACGTTGTGTAATTTTTCTAATATGCTGCCAGGTTTAATACGCTAGTATTTTGTTGAAGAGTTCTGCATCTATTTTCATAAGGAGAATTGGTCTATAGTTTTTTCTTGTTTGTTTTTGTTTTTTTATGATGTCCTTACTTGGCTTTGGTGTCAAGATAACAGTCTTCTAATAGAATGAGATAGGAGTGTTCCCCACTCCTTTTCTATCAGTTATCTGCAGGAGGTAGAAATGAATTGATGTTAATTCTTGTTTGAAAAATTTGCTTAATTCACCAGTGAGGCTATCTGATGCTGGGATTTCCTTTAGGGGTAGAGTTTAGTTATTGATTTAACCTCTTACCTGTTATAAATCTATTTACATTTTCTCTTTCTTCTTCAATCAGTTTTGGTAGTTTGTATTTCTAGGAGTTTGTTCGTTTTATCTACATTTTCTAAATTTTCAGTATGCAGTTGTTCATAGTATCTCTTCTAATCCTTTGGATTTCTAGAAGGTCTGTAGTAATGTCCCCACTTTCATTTCTGTTACAGTAATTTGAATCTTCTCTCTTTTTTTCTTGGTTAGTCTAACTGAAAGTTTGTCAGTTTTACTCATTTTTATTTTTTTAAAGAATCAACCTTAGGTTTTGTTGATTTTTCTCTGTTGTTTTTCTGTCCTCTAGTTCATTTATCTGTGCTCCCATATTTATAAATTTCCTTTCTTCTGCTCAGTCCTTCAGTACTCACCCAGACCATTTACAACTCTGCCTTAGCCTTCACTATGCTTGCAGGAACCTTAAAAGTGACAGAGAGGTGAATGTGTAGCTTGTCCTCCGCTCTTTTCAGTGTTAGGTGTACAGCTCTGGGCATGTGCGTGGTCTTCTCAGTTGCCCAATATACACACATCTTTTACAAGCTTTTATTTTGCCTCATACTTCTTTTCCCAACCTCTTTCTCCCTGGCTTTTGGTCTATTGCTTGTCCTGACTGTTATCTCTCGACTTGGACATCTGTGGCCAGTATTTTTGCCTTTAAGTGCTTTTGGCAAATGCTACCCCAGCCTGGGAATGCCTCAATTCAAAACTGTAAGCCCTCATGTAGTTGTTCAGTTCAGTTCACTTGCTTAGTTGTGTCCGACTCTTTGCGACCCCATGGACTGCAGCACACCAGGCTTCCCTATCTACCACCAACTCCCAGAGCTTACTCAAACTCATGTCCATTGAGCTGGTGATGCCATCCAACCATCTCATCCATTGTCGTCCCCTTCTCCTCCCACCTTCACTCTTTCCCAGCATCAGGGTCTTTTCCAATGAGTCAGTTCTTCACATCAGGCCAAAGTATTGGAGTTTCAGTTTCAGCATCAGACCTTCCAGTGAATACTCAGGACTGATTTCATTTAGGATTGACATGTTGAATCTCCTTGCAGTCCAAGAGATTCTAAAGAGTCTTTTCCAACATCACAGTTCAAACACATCAATTCTTTGGCACTCAGCTTTCTGCATAGTCCAACTCTCACATCTGTACATGACTGCCGGAAAAACTATACTTTTGACTAGATGGACCTTTGTTGGCAAAGGAATGTCTCTTCTTTTTAATATGCTGTCTAGATTGGTCATAGGTTTTCTTTCAAGGAGCAAGCGTCTTTTAATTTCATGGCTGCAGTCACCATCTGCAGTGATTTTGGAGCCCCCCAAAATAAATTCTCTCACTGTTACCATTGTTTCCCCATCTATTTGCTGTGAAGTGATGGGACCAGATGCCATGATCTTAGTTTTCTGAATGGTGAGTTTTAAGCCAACTTTTTCCCTCTCCTCTTTCACTTTCATCAAGAGGCTCTTTAATTCTTCTTTGCTTTCTGCCATAAGGGTGGTGTCATCTACATATCTGAGGTTATTGATATTTCTCCTGGCAATCTTGATTCCAGCTTGTACTTCATCCAGTCCTTCATTTTGCATGATGTACTCTGTATATAAGTTAAATAAGCAGGGTGAAAATATACAACCTTGACATACTCCTTTGCTGATTAGGAACCAGTCTGTTGTTCCATGTTCAGTTCTAACTGTTGCTTCTTGACCTGCATACACGTTTCTCAAGAGGCAGGTCGAGTGGTCTGGTATTCCCATCTCTTTCAGAATTTTCCACAGTTTGTTGTGATACACACAAAGGCCTTGTCATAGCCAATAAAGCAAAAGTAGATGTTTTTCTGGAACACTCTTGCTTTTTCAATCATCCAATGGATGTTGGCAATTTGATCTCTGGTTCCTCTGCCTTTTCTAAATGCAGCCTGAACACAGGATTGTATTCAGGAATGGAAGTTCACAGTTCACGTACTGTTGAAGCCTGGCTTGGAGAATTTTGAGTATTACTTAGTTAGTGTGTGAAATGAATGCATATTATGCGGTAGTTTGAGCATTCTTTGGCATTGCCTTTCTTTGGGATTGGAATGAAAACCGAACTTTTCCAGTCCTGTGGCCACTGCTGAGTTTTCCAAATTTCCTGGCATATGGAGTGCAGCACTTTCACACCTTCATCTTTTAGGATTTGAAATAGCTCAACTGGAATTCCATCACCTCCACTAGCTTTGTTCATAGTGATGCTTCTTAAGGCCCACTTGACTTCACATTCCAGGATGTCTGGCTCTTGTTGAGTGATCACACCATTGTGGTTATCTGGGTCATGAAGATCTTTTTAGTATAGTTCTGTGTATTCTTGCCACCTCTTCTTAATATCTTCTGCTTATGTTAGGTCCTTACCATTTCTGTCCTTTATTGTGCCCATCTTTGCATGAAATGTTCCCTTGGTATCTCTAATCTTCTTGAAGAGATCTCTAGTCTTTTCCCATTCTTTCCTCTGTTTCTTTCCATTGATCATTGAGGAAGGCTTTCTTCTCTCTCCTTGCTATTTGGAACTCTGCATTCAAATAGGTTTATCTTTTGAATGAAAAGAAGCTAAATCTTTTGAATGAAGTGAAGCTAAAGCAAAGGAGAAAAAGAAAGATATACCCATTTGAATGCCAAGAAAAGAAGCTAGTAGTTCAGGGAGCTATCAAACAGGTCAGAAAACACAACCACAATTCTTTGAGAATAGCATCCATGTCGTACCTTCTGGCACTAGTAGCCTGTGCCAGGAGTATGGTCTCTTGTCTCACTGGCCACTGGTAATCTCAAATTGGGAAATGAGATGCAGGTAATTAAAAATGTCAGGGTTCTCTCTTATGAAAATGCAGCAGCATCTTTCTTCAGTAAGTTTGCCCCTGGTCATTGTGAAATTCTGACTTGAATCCAGAGCTCCGCAAAAGTTAACTCTTACAGTCTTGTCCTGGTGTTTTAGTTGCTTTTGTGAAAAGATGGAGCCCTGGAGTTCCCTACATTGCCATTTTGATGATGTAATTCCATATGGGGTCTTAACAGTTGATTACACCATGCTGGGCTCCTAGTGAGAGATTATTAAATATATTCTTGAGTTCTGAATAGAAAGGAAATATGATATCTTTAAAATCAAATATTAGCAATAATTAAAAGTGACATATTTAATATACATTTAGCAAATACTGATTGAATAACTTCTATATCAATGACCATATTTTTAAAAAGTAGAATATACAAAATACAAACAGTATATAGTGTGATGAAATGATTCACCACCCAAACCAGAACACTTTGAAAATAAAAAGAAGAGCTAACCAGTCAGGAAATCAGGATTAAAGTGTGATCTGGACTGTATTTCACTATCTGTTATATAATCAGGCTAGTTCTTTCTCTCTAGTGATTGATAAAATTTACTTACGGTCTAGTCCTCTGTGGTCTTATAGTCATTAATTTTTGTTATTCTTAGGTAGCTGTGCAAAGGACTTGTTGCTAAAGAGTTGGGTGCAGGATGAGTTTGCTTTTCTTGTTTATAATACATCTATGAACAGTATTTTTCATTCTCACTTGTAAATAATCATATTTGTGGTAGACATTACATTATGAACTTTTGTATCACTATTTTAAAAATGTAATTTAATATGCAGTGATGAAAAATTGACTTTTTTTTCAGTCTTTAAAGTAAGTATGGTGTCTGGTGTAAAGGGGCTTCCCTGGATCCTCAGTGTAAGCAGTGTCAGCAATGCAGGATACCCAGATTTGATTCCTGGGTTTGGAAGATCCCATGAGAATGGAATAGCAACCCGCTCCAGTATTCTTGGCTGGAGAATTCCATGGACAAAGGAGCCTGGTGGGCTACAGTCCATGGGTTTGCAAATAGTCAGACATGACTGAGCACCTAACACTTAAAGGGCCCACCTTCATTCTTTTAATATGACTATCCATACATCCCCTGTTCATGGACTGTGATGTAGGCTATAATAATTCATACTGCAGAATATCTCAGTAAGTTCCTTTCCAAGTCCTTTCTCCCTTTTTGGTAAATGTGGCATGTTCATTAGACTTGTCCAGAGTCACAGTTGTATGTTGGGAGGTAATTTGATCACTGTGTCTGTTTGTTTTACATAGAAATGGCAAGTAAGATCCTTAGGGACTCAGGATTTTAACTGACAGCAGATGAGAAAAGCAGAACATTTTAAGGGCAAATGCCACAGCATAAAATGTAAAATATTGGCAATCCTTTTCTTTCAGTAAAATTACCTGCAGCTGTATTGGCAAATGGCTTATCATGTATATTCAAAAAGCTAAATTATGGGCAATTTGAACTCATTTATCTTTTTTAAATCCATGCAAATAATCACAACATTAATCTTTTTTCCTACAAAAGAATGAACAACTAGTTTGAAATGCCAGTGAGAGATTTCCATTACTATAATGTATCTGAGATCTTCCCTGTAGCTCAGATGATAAAGAATCTGCCTGCAATGCAGGAGACCTGAGTTTGATCCCTGGGTCAGGAAGATCCTCTGGAGAAGGAGACAGCAGTCCACTCCAGTATTCTTGCCTGGAGAATCCCATGGATAGTTTGTGGGGTCACAGAGAGTCAGACACAACTGAGCGACTAACACACACAGTGTATCTAGATTAAAAATGAGAGTTTAAAGAAGGGATTAAGAACTTTAAATGTTTGAAATAGAGGAGACACAAGAGTTCAGATTTATTTCTGCCGTATACAAACAAATATTTCTCATTCATGTATTAAAATGAGGAACCATATCTATGGCATCAAAATGTGCTTTTAAATAAAGCGTTGATAGTAAAACATTACTTTTCTTCAGGAATATGTTTCAAAAATAAATTATTTCATTAAAGTACCATTTAATTTATTACATTCCATAACAGATAAGATTTTCCTTTTTATACTTCCCAGCACTGGCCAGTTTTTCTAAATGGTTTACATTCTTTCTTACTTTGAATCTACTTTCTCTTTTTTTTCTTGCCTTCTTTCTTTGTTGGTCCTTATTTAATCCAGTTGATTACATCAATAATAATAAATGACTAACCTTTATTGAATACTCAAATTGTGCCAATGTTTTTGACATTTTTCTTTTAAAATAATTTAATACATTCTTCTTTTTATATTTGGGGAAAGTCAGGTGTCTGGTGTGTGTGTGAGTGTGTGTGTGTGTGTGTTCAGTCGCTCAGTAATGCCCACCTCTTTGCAACCCCGTGGACTGTATGGCCCCTCTGTTCATGGGATTTCCCAGGCACGAATACTGGAGTGGGTTGCCATTTCCTCCTCCAGGGGATCTTCCCAACCCAGGGATCGAAACTGCATCTGCTTTGTAGGTGGATTTGTTACCACTGAGCCACTGGGGAAACCCCTGGTGAGTAAGTAGCAAATTCTTAAATAAGGGTAAAGCCTAGTCAGCCTTGTCCCTAGAACCTGTGCTCAGAACAGTTCTACTTACTACTGGTGATTATAGCAGAATATAGTGTCTTCTCTTTCTATATTTATCCTCTTCATGACCAGGCTCCTCTCACTGTGGTTAGAACTTTTCCTGTCACTGAGCACAATGAATACTATTTGATAATTCAGTCAGGAAGAAAACTCAATATAAATGCAAAAGCAGTATATTCGTTACATCTGATACTTGGCTAACATATATGTAATTTGTATAAAGCTATATATTTCAGGTAATTTTATTAAAGAATGTAATATTACTTTGATGTTAAATCTATGGATAAAGGTCATTATATAATGGAGTTACTTTCCTATTAGTATGTTATTTGTGTTTAAAAATGACTCTCTCTTATTTCTCTAATATCATTTATGGAGCCTTAAAAACTCAATTTGTAGTCAATTCCTGTCATTATTTACTTTGATACTTAAATTGACCCTAATGTGGCCCATGGCAGCCTCTTCCAGCTTGTTTCTTTGTGTCCCTAGCCATTTCCCATAAGCCTTAAAGCCTATCCTTACTTAGAGACACAATAAATAACATAAGGGGTGTTGGGGAGAAGATAAACTCTTCTTTACCAAAGGATGAGCAATAAAAGCACAAAATGAGTGACAGAAATAGAAAAATATTCTCTTACAATTACTAAAGTAGTAATTAAATTACTCTGGCATCATCAATCACTGAGAAAAAATAGCAAAGAGAATATTCACAACTTAAATGATAAAACTTAACATCACCAGAAATGGGCCTAATGATTACTATATCCTGTTATAATGCAATAATAAGAAGATACATATGTCAAAGTAATATAGCATATCAATAATGTAATAATATATCTATAACATATGCATTGATTAGTATATATTTATATAAATACCAATTAGAAAGATACCAAGAAGTTTTTGTGCATGTGAAACTAAAATATACAATGGCTTTATATTGTAAAGCCACTTAGTAAAACTACTAGGTGGTTTGATCATTATATTTGTATGTAAATATATTAATGTTTGTATATATATTACATCTAAAATAGTAATTAAGTTTGATATCATTTGTACCTTTCATGTGCAGTATCAGAAATTTATGTTAGCTGACACTTTTGTGAATTTATGATTTTCTAACTAAGCCACTGAATCTGTTATTTTTTATTTGTAAACAACTGGTAGAATTGTGACATCTATGCTAAATAATGTATTATCTTCTTTCAGTATTTTTTATTGTGTTAAAATCTCACTTCTGTCTTTCAAGTCTCATCTCCACCCAGTTCCTGCTCACTTTGGAATTCTCTGAGTAGCAGCACTTTCTGCCTCATGGTTGGTCCTTTTAACCTGCTGTGTGTGTGTGTGTGTGTGTGTGTGTGTGTGTGTGTGTGTGTGTGTCTGTCCTGGAACTTCACCTTAGGTAGGATGGTTAAGAATATTTAAAAAATATATCCTCAAACATCAGCTTTCCATGAATATTTTGATTACATTATTGCTTCTTTCCATTCCGGTATTAAAAATTCTAAATGTCATGTATATTTACAGGTGTATTTATTCAGCACATTCTTGTAAATGATAAAAAAATTCCTGTCCTATTTGAGCTTGATTTCTGGTCTTTATTTTTATTGAAAGCTTTGGTGAATTGCTTCGGCTTTTAAAAAATGTTTTTATAGAACATTCTTGTAGGACATTAAGTGATTAATCCTTTTGCTAGAAGATTACAGAAGCCCTCAAATCTGTGCAGAATTCAACAAATCCAGATTAATAGCATTTAAACATTGGAAGGGTGGTTTCTCTTGGGAGCATGAGCAATTATTTTAGCGCCGTGCCCAAGTAACTCAAGCCATTAGGAGCTGTCCTGTCTTTTCCATTCTGTGAGCCTGAAGGGATGGCAGGCAGCTCTGCCGGTGATGCAGGACCTTCCGCAGTGGTACTTGCAAGTCAGTCTTTGGCTCAGCATCACACAGTCTGTGTCGCCACGCCCACTCTCCCTCCTGTTCCCACTCCTCCTGAGATTTGGTCAGCTCCCAGCAGGTAGCACGTGGCTAACTACTGTTGGCCTCGCCTGCTCCCCTTCCTTCCTAAGAATGTGTTTGGTTAGATGAAATACTAACGTTTTCTCGTTAAACTTAACTGAAATGTTTAACCAGCTTACGCCTGAATAAGATACTTAATAAAGAAGTTCACGGAGCACGTCCCAGTTTCATGCGCTATAAATAGTTTGCCTTTCCCTGTCTCTTGCCCTGCACGTGTGTGCACGTGTGTGTGTATGTCTTACCGTTTTCATCGTGATCTCTCTTTAGATTTCTTGCTAGTGTGTCTGTATCACCAGGATAGGGCCCAACATCTTATTGACATCGAATACAATTTAAACTGCCATCCTTGTAATTACTGCTGCTTTTGTTTGAAAATATTATCTAAAATAGGCTTTTGTCAGCTTTTTGTTAAAGTGCTTCATCTTGTATTTCTAGCATTCTGAACTCTGGGCATCAAAGCATAAACATCTGGGCCATCTAAAGATTTGGCAGTTTTTAAAGTGCACAGTGAGTCCTGGGCTTCAGATGTAATTGTAACACACGTAATGAGTGTAATAACCTTATGAATGTTGTTTCCATACATGTGTGCATAATGATAGACTCATATCTGAAAAGAAATCATCTAATCAATGTGAATTCCCATCATTTGTCACCTATCCTGATGTGGGATTGGCATTTTGTAAAAACTTTGTAGCTGAAAGCTTGTCTCAGGAGATTGTGAATATAGTATACATCACAGTGGAGGGGGTATGTTTATTTTGCTTTTTGAATTTTAGATATTAAAGGTCCACTTTTCTGTTCTTTAAGGGGAAACCTTTTGCAAGAGTTATCTGTATCTTGAAAGTTTGATGACAACTGTTTGACTTTTTTAAATGGGGCCTTTTGTTAGATTTTGAGAGCCTGAAGCTAATGCGTTTTGATACTTTTCTTTCATCATCTCCAGGCTAAGACAGAGATGTTTCTTGAAGTATTTTGCTCTGACAAATTAATAAAGGAAAATGATCTATAAGATACTGTAGAAGTATAATCCATACCATTCAGTAGGTGAAGTGCTGTAGATGTCTTATATTTGTCATAAAATGTTTGCAATTTCAGCTAATTTTGAGCAGAGCCAGCCTGAATTAATAAACAGTGCAAACTGTGAAATGTCTTTAAAGACGTATAATATGTAAAACTAATCATGACCTGATTCTATGAAAAACAAAACCAGAAATAATCTCTATGCTTAAATTTCAGACCATACTTTTTAGGGTAATTGCTCTTCACATGGACTTCAAATTAACTTTCATTTCATCAAATTACTTATATTTCCTTGTAGCATTTTAATATAACTTAATGGATTATTAAATGCACACATACACACGCACACATGTGCAACTGGAAACCAGTTCACTGATTTTGTTGTGCAGCATGTTTGATTTCATTCCTAGATCACAGGACCTTCAGTTTTTTAATAATACAAAATCATGGAAAGCAGATATTGATAAACTTACACCTTCATTTAGGACAGAAGGAACTGATTTTACTTTTTTGGATTTTTTTGATATACTGTAAAAGAATAAGCAAAGTTCTTAATAGAATTTTCTTTTGGCCCTTAAATTTAAAATAAATTGTACACATTTTTCTGTCTTTGAAAGTTTTCAAAAACAGAAAGCAGGATGAAGAAGCGAGAATCCTCTAATTTGTTTCATGATTAATTAGCCATATTCATAATGTAATACTGTGTATTACATATACATAATGCAATACAAAAATTGGAGAAAGAGAGAGGAGAGAGATGGGAAGCAGGACTTCCTGTTCATAATGAAATACTCTTTTATGATGGGTAAGGTGTTGATCCAAGTTACTTTTATATTGAAACCAAGGGAAATAAAGATTCCTTTGCCTTCCCTTTTTTACTCAAGTAGGAAGAAGGGGAGACTGTGAAGGCACTGAGTGCTGAAGATAGGCAGCAACATTTTAGAAACCATGACTCATTTTAACCTTACTGATTATTAATATTACTTTTGGCAAGGATGCATTCTGTCTACAAATTTTAATACAGGGAAAATGCTAGTCAGACCATTTTCTTATTTAATAATGCTATACAGAGGAACATAGTTCAATTCAGTCGCTCAGTTGTGCCCGACTCTTTGTGACCCCATTAATTGTAACACACCAGGGCTCTCTGTCCATCACCAACTCCCAGAGTTCGCACAAACTCATGTCCATCGAGTCAGTGATGCCATCCAGCCATCTCATCCTCTGTCATCCCCTTCTCCTCCAGGCCTCAATCCCTCCCAGCATCAAAGTCTTTTCCAATGAGTCAACTCTTCGCATGAGGTGGCCAAAGTATTGGAGTTTCAGCTTTAGCATCAGACCTCCCAAAGAACACCCAGGTCTGATCTCCTTTAAAATGGACTGGTTGGATCTCCTTGCAGTCCAAGGGACTCTCAAGAGTCTTCAACACCACAGTTCAAAAGCATCAATTCTTCGGTGCTAGCTTTCTTCACAGTCCAACCTTCACATCCATACATGACCACTGGAAAAATCATAGCCTTGACTAGACGTACTTCGTTGGCAAAGTAATGTCTCTGGCTTTTTAATATGCTATCTAGGTTGGTCATAACTTTCCTTCCAAGGAGTAAGCATCTTTTAATTTCATGGCTGCAGTCACCATCTGCAGTGATTTTGGAGCCCCCCAAAATAAAGTCTGACACTGTTTCCACTGTTTCCCCATCTATTTGCCATGAAGTGATGGGACCAAATGCCATGATCTTTGTTTTCTGAATGTTGAACTTTAAGCCAACTTTTCACTCTCCTCTTTCACTTTCATCCAGAGGCTTTTTAGTTCCTCTTCGCTTTCTGCCATACGGTGATGTCATCTGCATATCTGAGGTGATTGATATTTCTCCCGGCAATCTTGATTCCAGCTCATGCTTCTTCCAGCCCAGCGTTTCTCATGATGTACTCTGCATAGAAGTTAAATAATCAGAGTGACAATATACAGCCTTGACGTACTCCTTTTCCTATTTGGAACCAGTCTGTTGTTCCATGTCCAGTTAACTTTTGCTTCCTGATCTGCATATAGGTTTCTCAAGAGGCAGGTCAGGTGGTCTGGTATTCCCATCTCTTTCAGAATTTTCCACAGTTTGTTGTGAACCACACAGTCAAAGGCTTTGGCATAATCAATAAAGCAGAAGTAGATGTTTTTCTGGATCTCTCTTGCTTTTTTGATGATCCAGCGGATGTTGGCAATTTGATCTCTGGTTCCTCTGCCTTTTCTAAAACCAGCTTGAACATTTGGAAGTTGACAGTTCACGTATTGCTGAAGCCTGGCTTGGAGAATTTGAGCATCACTTTACTAGCGTGTGAGATGAGTGCAATTGTGTGGTAGTTTGAGGATTCTTTGGCATTGCGTTTCTTTGCGATTGGAATGAAAACTGACCTTTTCCAGTCCTGTGGTCACTGCTGAGTTTTCCAAATTTGCTGGCATATTGAGTGCCACACTTTAACAGCATCATCTTTCAGGATTTGAAAAAGCTCAACTGGAATTCCATCACCTCCACTAGCTTTGTTTATAGTGATGCTTCCTAAGGCCCACTTGACTTCACATTCCAGGATATCTGGCTCTAAGTGAGTGATCACACCATTGTGATTATCTTGACCATGAAGCTCTTTTTTGTACGGTTGTTCGGTGTATTCTTGCCACCTCTTCTTAATATCTTCTGCTTCTGTTAGGTCCATACCATTTCTGTCCTTTATCGAGCCCATCTTTGCATGAAATGTTCCCTTGGTATCTCTAATTTTCTTGAAGAGATCTCTAGTCTTTCCCATTCTGTTCTTTTCCTCTATTTCTTTGCATTGATCACTGAGGAAGGCTTTCTTATCTCTCTTTGCTATTCTTTGGAACTCTGCATTCAGATATTTATATCTTTCCTTTTCTCCTTTGCTTTTCACCTCTCTTCTTTTCACAGCTATTTATAATTCCTACCCAGACAGCCATTTTGCTTTTTTGCATTTCGTTTCCATGGGGATGGTCTTGATCCCTATCTCCTGGACAATGTCATGAACCTTCATCCATAGTTCATCAGGCACTCTATCTATCAGATCTAGGCCCTTAAATCTATTTCTCACTTCCACTGTATAATCATAAGGGATTTGATTTAGGTCATACCTGAATGGTCTAGTGGTTTTCCCTACTTTCTTCAATTTAAGTCTGAATTTGGCAATAAGGAGTTCATTTTGTGAGCCACAGTCAGCTCCTGGTCTTGTTTTTTTGACTGTATAGAGCTTCTCCATCTTTGGCTGCAAAGAATAGAATCAATCTGATTTCAGTGTTGACCATCTGGTGATATCATGCAGAGTCTTCTCTTGTGTTGTTGGAAGAGGGTGTTTGCTATGACCAGTGCATTCTCTTGGCGAAACTCTATTAGCCTTTGCCCTGCTTCATTCCTCATTCCAAGGCCAAATTTGCCTGTTACTCGAGGTGTTTCTTGACTTGCTACTTTTGCATTCCAGTCCCCTGTAATGAAAAGGACATCTTTTTTGGGTGTTAGTTCTAAAAGGTCTTGTAGGTCTTCATAGAACCATTCAACTTCAGCTTCTTCAGCATTACTGGTTGGGGCATAGACTTGGATTACTGTGATATTGAATGGTTTGCCTTGGAGATGAACAGAGATCATTCTGTCGTTTTTGAGATTGCATCCAAGTACTGCATTTTGGACTCTTTGTTGACCATGATGGCTACTCCATTTCTTCTAAGGGATTCTTGCCCACAGTAGTAGATATAGTGGTCATCATTTAAATTCATCCATTCCAGTCCATTTTAGTTCACTGCTTCCTAGAATGTCGACATTCACTCTTGCCATCTCCTGTTTGATTGCTTCCAATTTGCCTTGATTCATGGACCTAACATTCTAGGTTCCTATGCAATATTGCTCTTTACAGCATTGGACCTTGCTTCTATCACCAGTCACATCCCCAACTGAGTATTCTCCACTGATCTCCAGTAGCATATTGGGCACCTACCGACCTGGGGAGTTCCTCTTTCCAGTATCCTATCATTTTGCCTTTTCATACTGTTCATGGGGTTCTCAAGGCAAGAATACTGAAGTGGTTTGCCATTCCCTTCTCCAGTGGACCACATTCTGTCAGACCTCTCCACCATGACCCGCCCATCTTGGCTGGCCCCACCCGGCATGGCTTAGTTTCATTGAGTTAGACAAGGCTGTGGTCCGTGTGATTAGATTCACTAATCTTCTATGATTATGGTTTGTGTTTCTGCCCTCTGATGCCTCTCACAACACCTACCGTCTTATGTGGGTTTCTCTTAGCTGGGACATAGGGTATCTCTTCACGGCTGCATCAGTAAAGCGCAGCTGCTGCTCTTACCTTGGACGAGGGGTGTCTCCTCACAGCTGCTCCTCCTGACCTTGAATGTGGAGTAGCTCCTCTCAGCCCTCCTGTGCCCATGCAGCCACCAAAGAGGAGGATAAGATTAGTAAATATTTGAAAGAATGTTTAAAATATACTGTATTCTTTATAGCCGATAAAAGATGGTGTAATATGCAACAGCAAATTACAAATTAGTTTCTGAAGTTATTGATACTCTCATGTAAGATCAGACGACTGTTTATAAAAGATGAATGTGAATGTTAAGGAAGCAAATATTTACCTTAACATGAGTGAAAATTGGCAATGAATTAGGTAAAATTTGCCTTGAATCAGGAATGTGAAGTGGTCCTGTTACAGAAGTGAAACACACTAAAACCTGAGCAGTTTCAACAGTGATTTGTGGTTTCTCAAGGAAACACTGTGAAGTCAAGTGTGCCTTAGGAAGCATCACTATGAGTAAAGCTAGTGGAGGTGATGGAATTCCAGTTGAGCTAGTTCAAATCCTAAAAGATGATGCTGTGAAAGTGCTACATTCAAATTCCCAGCAAATCTGGAAAACTCAGCAGTGGCCACAGGACTGGAAAAGGTCGGTTTTCATTCAAATCCCAAAGAAGGGCAATGCCAAAGAATGTTCAAACTACTGCACAATTGCACTCATCTCACACACTAGCAAAGTAATGCTCAAAATTCTCCAAGCCAGGCTTCAACAGTGAGTGAACCATGAACTTCCAGGTGTTCAAGCTGAATTTAGAAAAGGCAGAGGAACCAGAGATCAAATTGCCAACATCTATTGGATCATTGAAAACGCAAAAGAGTTCCAGTAAAATATCTATTTCTGCTTTATTGACTCTGCCAAAGCCTATGACTGTGTGGATCACAACGAACTGGAAAATTCTTCAAGAGATGGGTGTACCAGACCACCTGATCTGCCTCTTGAGAAATCTGTATGCAGGTCAAGAAGCAGCAGAGCTGGACATGGAACAACAGACTGGTTCCAAATGGGGGAAGGGGTATGTCAAGGCTGTATATTTTCACTGTGCTTATTTAACTTATATGCAGAGTACATCATGAGAAATGCTGGGCTGGTTGAAGCACAAACTGGAATCAAGACTGTGAGGAGAAATATCAATAAACTCAGATATGTAGATGACACCACCCTTATGGAAGAAAGCGAAGAAGAACTAAAGAGTGAAAAAGTTGGCTTAAAACAACATTCAGAAAACTAAGATCATGGCATCTAGTCCCATCACTTCATGGCAATAGTTGGGGAAACAGTGTAAATAGTGACAAACTATTTTGGGGGGCTCCAAAATCACTACAGATGGTGACTGCATCCATGAAATTAAAAGACGCTTGCTCCTTGGAAGAAAAAGTATGACCAACCTAGACAGCATATTAAAAAGCAGAGACATTACTTTGCTGGCAAAGGTCTGTCACGTCAAAGCTATGGTTTTTCCAGTAGTCATGTATGGATGTGAGAGTTGGACTCAGCTTTAAAGCTGAGTGCTGAAGAATTTTGATGCTTTTGAACTGTCGTATTGGAGAATACTCTTGAGAGTCCCTTGGACTGCAAAGAGATCCAACCAGTCCATCCTAAAGGAAATCAGTCCTGAATATTCATTGGAAGGCCTTATGCTGAAGCTGAAACTCCAATACTTTGGCCACCTGATGTGAAGAGCTGACTCATTTGAAAAGACCCTGATCCTGGGAAAGGTTTAAGGTGGGAGGAGAAGGGGATGACAGAGGATGAGATGCTGGGATGGCATCTATGACTCAATGGACATGAGTTTAGTAAACTCTGGGAGTTGCTGGTGGACAGGGAGGCCTTACATACTGCAGTGCGTGCGGTCACAAAGAGTTAGACATGACTGAGCTACTGAACTGAACTGGAGGAAACACTGAGTTTTCTTTCCTAGTCTGTATTCAGTGAATCTGTGTTTGACTCATAATATTGTATAAATTAATAATTTACTTGTGTTTTCTAGAAAGCTGTATAGTGACACACCTCACGTGTGTGCTCAGTTACATCCAACCATTGCAGTCCCATGGACTGTAGCCCATCAGGCTCCTGTGTCCATGGGATCCTCCAGGCAAGAATACTGGAGTGGGTTGCCATTCTCTTCTCCAGGGGATCTTCCTGATCCAGGGATTGAACCTGGGTCTCCTGCATTGCATGCATATTCTTTACCTCTGAGCCACCAAGAAAGCTCTTTAGATATTATCAAGTCAGTTATTTCTTATATCTCTTACATATATACTGAAAAAGTTGATCCTTTAAAAAAAATATTCTTCTATATTCCACCAGATAATCAAAGCTTACTATACCAGAAATCACCAAAAGTCTGAGTATATTCTTTTCTGTTTCATTCATGATAGTTATTTTTATGAAGTACATATTAACCACTAGTCATGGTATTAACAATTGTTGTTCTTGCTATATCTATATTAGAAGTGATAGGTGATATAGTTACCAAATTGATTTAAAGAGTATGGTGGCTCCCTAATTTACTGTGAGTAATAGCATGGAAAAACAGTTGGCACTTCTGAACAGCCCTATGCCTACAATAGGCAGTGATTTAATTTTGAAGTTATTTTATTACTTTAAAATGAAATGAGAAATCTACCTTGTTTCTTACTATGAGCCTCTTTATTAATTCACAATTTATCCTCCTTTGGCGATTATCGTGATTCATGTATCACTGCCTGACTTGTATTATATATCCAGTTGCCATTATATAATGGTGGGAATTTGATATTTCTCATTACAGTGGAATTATGTTCCTTTTATACAGTAAAGGAGGCTTCTGTATTTCAGGAAGCAAATTATGAATACTTACTTAACAAATAGAAACATGTCACTGAACAGGTCTTCCCATTAAATTTTGTTGTACTTAGATTTTGAAACTCAAACTCAGCACACTGATAACACAGGTAATAAATTTGATGCTCTGGTATGAACAAGATCCTATGAGAAGTCATGGAGAGTATCTGTACCCTTGAGGAGTGTTACTTGCTCAGTCATGTCCAACTCTTTGCGACCCCATGAATTGTAGCCTGCCAGGCTTCTCTGTCCATGGGATTCTCCAGGAAAGAATACTGGAGTGGGTTGCCATTCCCTTCTCCAGGGGATCTTCCCAACCCAGGGATCAAACCTGGGTCTCCCACATTGCAGGTGGGTTCTTTACTGTCTGAGCCACCAGAGATGTTCCATATCCTTGAGGAATGTGTGACTTAATAGACGGGGTTTTTACTACATTTTGGGTCAAACAGAATGCATTCAGTAGAAACTATATAGAGACTGTATATATTATATATAGTTATTTTGAATATATTATACATGTATGTATTATATATACTGTGTATTCCCTGGTAGCTCAGACAGTAAAGACTCTGCCTGCAATGCTGGAGACATAGGTTCAGTCCCTGGGTCAAGAAGGTCCTCTGGAGAAGGAAATGGCAACCCATTTCAGTATTCTTGCTTGGGAAATCTCATGGACAGAGGAGCTCGGCGGGCTACAGTCCACAGGGTTGCACAGAGTTGGAGATGAGTGAGCAACAGGACCACACATAGCTGGCTGCTGTGTTAAAAGTGGATGAGGGTTGGAGGGGACAGGAGAGAATCAGGGAGACCACTGAAGCTGCTGTTACAATATTGTCATGTTTGAAAGAAAATTCTAATCAGTAAATATCGAAGAATGAATTTTATTTCTGATATCTGAAACAGAATAGGTGTTGGTTGATTCCAGGAAATAACAAATCTTTGCAGGCAGCTAATGAAATCTGCCTGTGTGTGCTCATACTGAGAATTCTGTCCTACCCCGTTTTTCACGGCAAGTGTCTTATCTTCATATTGCCTCCATTTCACCACAGCACTCACCTTGCAGAGTTGTTATAGGATAATAATAATCATTAAGTTATTATTGTACCAGTTTGCATTTATTTATTAGGCAGAGACTGTGGTGAGTGTTTTACACGCATATCTTATATCAGTTTCCCAAACAATGCTATCAGTTAGGTGATATAAATGGCCCCCTTTTACATACAAGGAAACCAAAGCATGACCCCACCTAAGAAATGATTCCTCCAATGCCTGTATAGGAAAAGCCAGAAAACAGTTTCAGAAAACCACTTGGGATATTCCTTCATTTGCAGCTAAGGAGACAAGCAGAGACAGGTGGAGCCTGCCTGATGACCTTGGCCGAGTTCCGAGCTTGACGCCCACCCCAGGAAGCGGCATGCTAGCTGGATGCAGCTTCCTCATCCCTCCTGGGGTGCTGTCCTCAGTCCCCGTGCTGAATATCCCCCTGGGACTCACCCTCCTCAGAAGAAAAGGAGGCAGATAATAGTCCTGCCTCTGGGATTAAGGTTTTGGTGGAATTCCGGCCTGGGCTCCTTTAATGACTGGCCTTGGAATCGGCCTGGTCTTTCCCCTCCTCCCCGATTTCTGGGACTTCACCTCCTACTCCTCACTCAGGTCAGGAGGAAAAAGATTCTTCAGTTATTTCTGGAACGCTTTTCTCTTTGTCGTCTTTTCCATTTCGTCATATTTGGGGAAAACCCACACATGTCTGACCTCTCTATTTCTTCAAAGAAACATTTTTCCCTTTCTCAGTTAAAAATGCCTGGCCCAGAGGCTAACACCTTATCTATTTCAAGAACTCCTTAATAAGAAACAAAGAATTCTGAGTAGGTTATTGTATCTGCCCTGTTCTGATCTGTGTTGAGAATCTCAACACTGTTTGAAACCCCTTCAAAGATAATTGCTGGCATTTACTCCTTTTGTTTTATAGCAGTGTTAACCTATACATCAGAGGGAAAGTACATTTTATATTTACCTCATATAGTACAGTAAAAATTTCACCAGTACAGACGTAGGTGGAAAGATTAACATTCTATATTTTATGAGACTAATCTTGCTTCCCAAGTTTAAGAGTTTGAATTTGCCATTTAATTACAAATATACTTGTCAAATAGAGTGAGGATACACAATTAAGTTTGAATTTCAAGTAAACAATGAATTTTTTTTAGTATAAGTGTGATGCAATGTTTGTATTTTTATTTGCCAAATCTGGCAACCCTAAATATAACTTTAATTATAAAGCTATTTTTAGTTAAAGGTTTAAAGGTTGAATGATGAAAACGGCAGGCTTCCTTAGTGGTTCAGTGGTAAAGAATACAATGCAGGAGACGCAGTTTCGATCTCTGGGTTGGGAAGATCCCCTGGAGAAAGAAATGGCAACCCACTCCAGTATTCTTGCCTGGGAAATCCCATGGACAGGGGAGCCTGGTTGGCTACAGTCCATGGGGTTGCAGAGTTGGGCATGACTTAGCGACTTAACAACAACAAAGGAAAAACGTATTAAAGTATCTCTAATTAGTTTACATAATCACAATAGTGAAGTGATGGTCCCTGATATATTTCCAGGGTCACAGCCCTTGGTCCCTGTTAACGCAGACTCACCTAAGTTCTTGCCACCACTGAAGATACTCCTGCGTCACTCTGCTGTGCCTCTGGCCTCAGTCTTGGACCTACTGCCGTGAGTTTCTGCTCTGGGGTCAGCTAGACCCTCACTGAGGTCTCCCATGTCCTTGCTGGGTAACATGCAGGTGTATGAGGTCCCTTCCACATCACAAACTTGGGAAAGAGACTTAAGAACATTGCTTCGGTTCCTTTCTTGACCTTCATAGTGGCTGGAGATCACTTTGACCGCATAGCTTGCCATGGAGACCTCTGCAGGGTTACAGATGGAACCAGGATGTACACAGGTTCCTATTGATTATAGCTCCTGTTCACTATTTCCGGACTCTTCTGTCACCAGCCCTCTTGAAGTTCACACCTAATGGAAGTTTGAGGGAAACAAGGCTGTGGATTCTGGAATCCTGCCCTGTTTTTTTGTGCCTGTTTTCTTTCTTCCTCCCAACACAGAGGGCACCTTCCTGTCAGTAGTAATAACCTGTATATATATTTAGCCTCCTAACTCTCCAGAAATGGCTTAATGCTTTGCTTTTCAGTGTAAAATGAGCTTTTAAAAATGAGTATTTTTTCCATCCCAACATACCTAAACATTTAAGACACAGTGAAGATTCAAGAAAACCATCCTTCAGACTCAATGACCCTTTATTTCAGGTAGTATTATCCTTCCTATTGAAAGAAGGAAAACCATAGAAAAAGCTTCACTGCAATAGGATTTTTCAGGAAGGAAGTGAAGTCGCTCAGTTGTCTCCAACTCTTTGCGACCCCATGGACTGTATCCCACCAGGCTCCTCCATCCATGGAATTCTCCAGGCAAGAATACTGGAGTGGGTTGCCATTTCCTTCTCCAGGGGATCTTCCTGACCCAGGGATGGGTCTCCCACATTGCAGATAGAGGCTTTGCCATCTGAGCCACCAGGGAAGTCCATTGCAAAATTACTTTTTAGACCCTCCATAATCTAGCCTTCGTTATGTGGGTTCAGGTGTGTGTGAACTTGGGGGGCTTCTTCCTTCGTCTCTGTCTCTCATGCAAGCACGGATGCATACTCTTCTCTCTCTTTTCTTGGAGACTGTATAATTGTGTGTGCATAATTAAAGCAGCGACTGTATTAAAGAAGCACAAAATCATTTGAAAGGCTAAATAATCTGGTGCTGAATTTTGAGATAAATTGCAAATTCAGGCTTCTCTATTCTAATACCCTACCCACCCCAGTGTCCTGGCCTGGAGAATTCCATGAACTGTACAGTCCATGGGGTCACAAAGAGTCGGATACTGACTGAGCGACTTTCACTTTCACTTTTCACTTTAATACATATGACAAACATATATTTTATTTAGGCTCATCCAGAAAATATGTGCTTGGATCTTTAAACTGTTTCCCTATGAGACATTTGATTTGACTCTTGGTATGGTTTCAATAACATTTAATATATTTCAAAAGCATATTGGTTAGAAAATGTGTCAAAAATCTTTTTAATGCCATTTTTCATTTTTAAACCAACACATAACTCCCTTGGAAACTGCCTTTAGCTTGTTGGGCAAGAAAATCTTTCGACATAGCATAACTAAAATAGTTCCACAGATTTCCTGATGAAATGTTTTCCAATCTGTGTATCCAGAGCTGGGGTAACTTTTGTCAAAAATAAAAATTAATGTTCTCTTATAATTCTCACCAACAATAAAACTAAAACAATCTCTTCAGAAATACTACAGCCAATGATATTTTCTGAAAACTTGAACCAAATCAAAATGTGCAACGGAATGTAATGTTTCATTAAACATCGATTATCTATTCTACATATTTGAAAAAAAAGTTATCTTGTATAAAATTTATATTTTATCAAAGTTTCTAAATAAATCCTGGGCCAGATGTTTAACTTTTGAGTTCCAGGTGGGCACATTTGTGTTGATTTTTATAAATTAACAAAAAGTCAACAAATCACTACTGAAGAAATAATATAGCTAATGAATAGCAATGTATTTTATTGCTGTGCAGATCAATATTTTAATATGATGATCAATATTTAATATGCAGATCAATATTTTAATCTGCATTAGTACAACATAAAAAGGTCATTGTATAACATGTATGATCACCTTAGAAAGAAGGAGACTGTGGTTAAGTAGAAGACAATATTGGAATCTTATTTTCACTGGGAAACTTGGAAAACCAGAAGTATCATCTTACAGAGAGTAACTAGTTTACAAGACATAAAGTGAAAACAAAGCATTATAGTTAGACCCTGTGGAAATGCAATCGTATTGATTACAAATACCTCCTTAGTATTTTGTGACTTCTCCTAATGAGATAGTAAAAAATATAGTACTTTGAAACTGGAAGTATAAAACAAAGAAAAAAAGGAAACATTTGTCACAGAATTATTTGAAAATCATTTAAAATTTTGAAGAGAGAAATTCAGTGTCTGATGTGCTGCTGAGTGTTGCATTGGACACGTCCCTAGGTGAGCCCTGGTTTAAACTGCCCCAGCTTTACCTGAAATTATGTTAACAAAACTAAGGAGGCTTGGGTCTTACTGGTATCATGAAAAGTGAAAGTGTTAGTCGCTCCATCGTGTCCAACTCTTTGTGACCCCATGGATAGCCTGCCAGGCTCCTCCTCTATTCATGGAATTCTTCAGGCAAGAGTACTGGAGTAGGTAGCCTTTCTTTTCTCCAGGGGAATCTTCCCAACCTAGGGATTGAACCAGGGTCTCCTGCATTGCAGGCAGATTCTTTACCATCTGAGCCACCAGGGAAGCACTTACTGGTATCATGATGAGTTATATATCTGCTTGAAAATTAATTGTCTTCTTTTAGACATATCAGCTCATCTAGTAAATATGTAACAGCTATTCTTATCTTGCTGCCCACTTGAGAAACTGTCTCCATTCTGCTTTATAAATACTGACCTTCCATCTCTACTCAACAGGTATTAACAATAAGAGCACCTTTGCCTGGTACCTGACATTTTAAATTCAGTTCTTCACAGGTAGTTTTTCGTGACTATAGTATAATTGATTTGATCCATATATAGACTGTAAAAGAGTTTTATAATGTTTTGATTAATTTTTCTCTAACATGTAGGGATAATTTTTTTCCTAGATGTATGCACATATGTGATTTTTTTCATATGGAAAAAATATATACAAGAGCAAGACATTTTCCAGATGTTCCTAAACTCTTTGTCTCATAAGGAATACAAGTTTCTGAGAACTCATGAATTCTTATTTTATTTTCCCAAGAATGAAACAGCAGTCAGGGGGTTTCTTGGAAAACTACACAAAACTGTCACTTTGTTATTTCGGGTTCCTGGAGGAAAAAGATGGCCCTCTCAGAAGGAGTTAGAGAAATCTTACCGTAGGTGAGATGGGTGATGGAGAGGGTAAGGGAAACCAACAAAAGCCAGGAGAGAGCAAGAGTCACCCTCTGTCGTGCCCAGGCACGAAGAACAAGAGAAGGGACTGATGGCCAGATAAGAGCCGAGGATGACAGAGGGGCCGCCCAAGGGAGTGGCCTGGGGAGGGGGCCAGTGGTGCCTGCTGAAGCCTGAGGGGGAGAGAGGGGACATGCAGTACAAGCCCCCCTCCCATATCTCATGGAACTTCATTCTGTCAGAACCCAGCTGGGACCAGCTGGAAGCATAGGGCCTTGCTCTCTAGTCCATGCAGATCAGCTTCTGGGTGCAGAGCTTGACCAGGGTGCAGTGAGATGGGGGGACTCAGGAGAGGACCGGTGGAACAAGTCAGTGGAGGTCCTGAGGATATGAGTCTTCTTAATGATCCCATCCCTGAAACTGTTTGCATGGCAGCCTTCCAAACAGACTGCTTGTGGCATGGGGATAGTATTATGTTTAAAGAGGGGTGTGGTGGAGTGACGACTGTGTACTGCTGTGTTACATAGTGTGTGATAACCCAGTGGTGACAATAAAAGCTGGAAGATCGTTCATCTTTGGGGGAATCCCATCAAGACTCAAGTGTAGACACAGGTTTCACAGATCCATTTCCAGTGAGAGCATCAGCCTCAAGGACTGTTGGAGATTGTCAGAGATTGTTCTCTTTGCTGTGCAGATGTTTTTGGTTTCATGTCATTTCAACTACTTATTTTTCTTCAGTTGCCTGATGCTTTTTCAGTTGTAGAAATAGATTGCCAGATGATGGTATAGATTTCAATTAAGCTGTATTTTTGGTACATATCCAATTTAGATTTTTTTTTTAGTTTCATTTTTGCTAAACTATTTTGTGAATGTTTAGTCCACTCAGTGCTTATGTTACGAGCTAGGGAAGGGTTTAACTGAAAAACAAATGCAGGAAGTCTGTCCTAGCAACCTGTGGTTCTATAAACAAAAATAGAATAAACAAAGAACAAGGGATTAGTTAGTGGGAGAGAGGAGTGGGAATATTGATTTCATAATGGACAGTTTTCTCCAGAAGGATTCCAGTTAAAAGAGTTCTGGAGTAATCCAGAGAAGATGGGATAATATAAGTGGGGGTCGGTAAAGAATCTGCCTGCAGTGCAGGAGACCTGGGTTTGATCCCTGGGTCAGGAAGACCCCCTGGAGAAGGAAATGGCGACCCACTCCAGTATCCTTACCTGGAAAATCTCATGGACATAAGAGCCTGGTGAGCTGCATTCCATGGGGTGGCAGAGTCAAGCACAACTGAGCAACCAACACTTATTTACCTACTTAAAGTCCAGCAGCATGCAGTGCATTTAACAGGGCTAGCTGGAGTGATTATTGAATGAGACTTCCATACCTTGCCCTCAGTATATAACGCATATGTAAGTCAGTCGATACATGATAGTAAATACAGAAGCAAGTTTCGCAGGATTCTGAGGATTAGAGGAGGACAGCGTTTTACTCCACTTGTATTTCACTGCAGATATGTTTCTGTAACATGCCCACCATAATACATTTGTAAGGGCTTCCCTGGTGGCTCAGACAGTAAAGAATCCACCTGCAGTGTTGAAGACCTAGGTTTGATCCTTGGGTCTGGAAGATCCCCCAGAGAAGAGAATGGCTACCCACTCCATTTTTAGAGATCTAATTGTGAGCTCTTTGGAAGAAATTGGGAAAGGAGTATGTCAAGGCTGTATGTTGTCATCCTACTTATTTAATTTATATGCAGAGTACCTCATGCGAAATGCCAGGCTGGATGAAGCACAAGCTGAAATCAAAATTGCAGGGAGAAATATCAGTAGCCTCAGATATGCAGATGATGCTACTCTTATGGCAGAAAGTGAAGAGGAACTACAGAGTCTCTTGATGAAAGTGAAAGAGGAGAGTGAAAAAGCCAGCTTAAAACTCGCCATTCAAAAGTTAAGATCATGACATCTGGTCCCATCACTTCATGGCAAATAGATGGGGAAACAATGAAAACAGTGACAGTTTTCTTGGGCTCCAAAATCACAACTTCAGCCTTAAAATTAAAGATGCAGGTAGTGACTGCAGCCATGAAATCAAAAGACATTTGCTCCTTGGAAGAAGAGCTATGACCAACTGAAAGCATATTAAAAAGCAGAGACATTCCTTTCCAACAAAGGTCCATCTAGTCAAAACTATGGTTTTTCCAGTAGTCATGTATGGATGTGAATTGGACCATAAAGAAAGCTGAGTGCCGAAGAATTGGTGCTTTTGAACTGTGGTGTTGGAGAAGACTCTTGAGAGTCCCTTGGACTGCAAGGAGATCCAACCAGTCCATCCTAAAGGAAATCAGCCCTGACTATTCATTGGAAGGACTGACGTTGAAGCTGAAACTCCAATACTTTGGCCACCTGATGCTAAGAACTGACTCTTTGAAAAAGACCCTGATGCTGGGAAAAGTTGAAGGTGAGAGAAGAAGGGGACGACAGAGGATGAGATGGTTGGATGGCATCACCAACTCAATGGACATGAGTTTGAGCAGGCTCTGGGAGTTGGTGATGAACAGGTAGGCCTGGCATGCTGCAGTTCATGGGTTCGCAAAGAGTCAGACATGACTGAGCAACTGAACTGATACTGATTGGAAGAAAAATGACCCATTAGTAAAAGTTAATATATATAAGTTAAAACGTTCTCCAGGTAATTTCTTCATTAACTTTGGCACATTTTCATTAAAAAAAGGAAATATGCTTTGCTATCTATAGTATCAGTCAACATGGAATTGTAATTTCTTCCCATGAGGGAAAAAGGTATTTAACACTCTTAAGTAGAGATATAAAAATAATTTAAGGAAATGCTTAAAATTCACAAAGTGTTTTGAATGAAGGATGACACTAATGTGATTAAACATTCCATTTGCATCTGTTGAGTCTCATGTGAGAATGTGGTAATGACCTGATCTTAATTTAATTATCAAACCCCCTAATAAATTTAGACAAAAATCAAGAGGGAGCAGGTCCACCTCAAGAGTTATTAATAAATTGGCACACTTAAAACTCATTTAATTCTTTAGCATCTGAACTAATGAGATGTTACAGTCTATTTGTTGATATACTGAATGGATTGTTATTAATCACATATTAATAGAAATAATAAAATGTATTTAATGATAGTGATAACTTACCTTAAAATGGTATTCTCTATTTTAAAGATGAACTATGGAGTTCAATTTTTCAATAATAGCTTATAGACTGTGCTCTTATTTTTTTAAAAGCCTAATGTGTAATTTAGAAGATTTAAGCTCATAAATGATTCAAATGGGAAACTGTCTCTTCTTTTTGGCCCCATTTTATCTCACTTTGCGATGAATCTCAAAGATATGAATATGAATACAATACAGCAGTGACAAGAACATAACACATTTTTCATTTGTTAGTTATACATCCTTGACTAAATTATTTTATGGAAATGAGGTAGCTCTTTTAAAATATTTATGTAGCCTCTCCTATAATTAATGTCATTCTCTAAATTTATATCATCAAATGATTTTGCTTCTGTTGCCCACTCCTGTCTCCTGAAATTTGTGACATAAGAGTCTTTGAAGTCCTTTGTCCTCAGTAACAGCAGGTGAAGTTCAAACCTCCAGAAACTGTTCCCACCAGGTTGCTAGGTCACATTGTGCAGGATACACTTCTTAAAGAAAACAGTGCCTTAGCAGACTGCAGGCTTTACTTATACTTAACATAACAAAAGGTAAAGAAAGACATTGGCTTTTGAGGTTTTTTCCTACTAGTTACAGAAATTAATTGCTTTTCTTTAATGATTAAAATAATGTTTTTGTCCAGTAATCTGCATGCCTGTTTATTTGATTATTTACACCTTTTTTTAGATTTTCCAAATAAGAATATTTAACTACTCAAGAATTAATCCAGATTAATTAATTGTATCAGCTAACAGGTTGAGGTGTTCTGCTCTTTGCTGACATCCTGTGACCTTAATGTATTTTGAATTACTGTTTGCTTATTTTATTTTAAAATAATTTTCTTTCTTTCTTTTATTTTGGGCTGTGCTGGGTCTCTATTGCCGCACAGGCTTTTCTCCAGTTGTGAAGCGTGGGGACAACTCTTGGTTTCAGTGTGTGGATTTCTCCCCGTGGAGGCTTCTGTTATTGCAGAGCATAGACTGAGCATGCAGGCTTCAGCAGTTGTTGCTGTAGCTCTTCTCCTCGTGGAGGCTTCTGTAATTGCAGAGCATAGACTGAGCATGCAGGCTGCAGCAGTTGTTGCTGTAGCTCAGTAGTTGTGGTGCGTGGGCTTAGTTGCCCTGAGGCATGTGGGATCTTCCTGGACCAGGGATTGAACCTGTGTCTCCTGCATTGTGAGGCAGATTCTTTATCACTGAGCCACTAGAAAAGGCCCTGTTTGCTTAATTTATAAAGCCTAAGGCCCAAGCCTTACCTCAAAAGTGAAAGTGAAAGTCACTCAGTCGTGTCCAACTCATTGCAACCTCATGGACTACAGTCCATGGAATTCTCCAGGCCAGAATACTGGAGTGGGTAGCCTTTCCCTTCCTCAGGGGATCTTCCCAACCCAGGGATCAAACCCAGGTCTCCCACATTACAGGTAGATTCTTTGCCAGCTGAGCTATCAGGCCTATCAGAATACAAATCAGTTTCTCAAAGTGTCTTACAAGAATACATCAGCCACTGTTGGTTTATAGAAATCTATTCTTAGAAGACACTTTGACAAACTGATTTCTATGTAATATGTGTATGCTTTGTAAAAAAATTTACAGTCTCTATTCTGTAAGCAACTGAAATATTTATTTTATAGAAGGAATCCAAGTAAATGTCTCAGCTTCATAAGTATGCATGGAGATACTCTGTTGATTTATTTTTGGTGATGAGAATGAAGCATAAATTTAGAAACTATCTTTCTTTGACAGTACAGTCCTAAAATTCTGCCAGACGTTTTTGGTTTTTGTATTTTGTATTTCTTAAGTTAATTAAAGAATTAGTATAGCTAAGTCTAAAAGGATTTTAAGCTTGGTCCATCCTCAGATAATATGTCTTAAAAAATTTTTGCTTCCAGCTCATGAAGAATTAACATATAAGTGTATTTTTAAACTACATTTTTAAACAACTTCTAGTGTGGCTTGAAAAAAAATGACTGCCACAGTCATTTAAGGAAAGAGTTGTGTATGCAGTTAATTCTTGTTATTCATGGTAGTTACATTCTATAAAGTCACCAAAAAGCATTGAATTGGCTAATACTGAACCATTGTTCTTAAAAGAAATACAAACTTGGGCCCTGCCAATGACTGGTCATAGCATTTTCATCAGGCAATCAATACATACATGTGTTTTAAGTGTGTTTCTGTTTAAAGATACTCCAGCATATAGTGTTTCATTAACACTGAACAACGGACATCAACAGCATTGTAACTCATGCTTGGACTAAGGTTATCTGGCATGCCTGTTTCTTCCCTAAGGCACGCTGTAACCTTCTTATGCCTGGTCAGGGACATTGGGCAGCACTTCAGTGCTGTGCTTGGGGCTATTTTAAACAATGAAATCACCCGTAAAATGCACACAAATGTGAAAAACGTGGCAAATAAATAGAATGTGAAAAAAATATCCTAGTTTATAGTTAAGAGACTTGAGACAAAGAAGATGGAGCCTTGTGTTATAAGACCTCAACTGGATATGTGTGAGCGTTGGTTGACCCAAGTTGATCTTAGGATTACAAAAATATCAGTAGATGAATTCTCAAATGTAGAATTCTTGGATAATGAGGATCAACTGTATTTTACAGCATATCCTGTTCTCACCTTTAAGGTCTGATTTGGGACTCTTGAATCAACTTTACAGCATGTGATGTGGCTGGGGTGCAGCTGGGACACACAGCTCACATTCTCAGTCCAGGTGAGTTAGGGCCAAAAGTGAGAACCAGGCTTAAAGACTTCATAGTCATTTGGCAGAGTGATTTTAGGTTGAATTTTTAAAATATACACATATTTACATTTTAAATATGTGTATATTTTAAAAATATTACCTTTTAATGTACCTTATAAAGCTTACTAATAGATAAGAAAAAAAGAAAAAACTGGCCCTTCCCCTGTACAGTTGGAAAGTCATGGCTGCAGGTATTTGTTTAACTCTGTCCCACTGGCCTGGAAAGTAGAGCAAATCAGGCAGCAGATGTCCTGTGGTCTAATCCTCACTGTCCATTGTCCATGTGATCCTTCCCCCCAAGTCTGCATCTGAGATGCGAGGGTGACACTTTTGTCATCCTCTAATATTGAGATCCTTCAGAAGAGTAAAGAAAGGCCTTGTTGACCACTGGCTCACCTGGTTCACCCTTCTTAGGAAGATAGAATTGGTAAAGCTCTAGAAAAAACACTTTTCTGCTCTGGTTTAAGCGATCAGACAAAATATTCTCCGATTCTACTGAAAACTTTAAATGCAAACATACTGCATATCTTTTCCTAAACATAGACTGACAGCTGTTATAGTTTTCTCTCCCTCTACCTCTTATAGCATAGAAAAAAAATAATTTTAATAATTTCAGAAATATTCCCATGAACAGTCTCAGATTATTTCTATATCTCTAGAGTAAAATATTTACAAAAGATATATATATATGTTTTATATGTATATGTATTCACATAATATATACATATATATTCACAATGTATATTTATATGTTCACAAGCCCCAAATCATGTCACACTTTTATTCATTAATTTACGACAGATACTAAATGACAACCTACCATGTTTCAGGAATTGTTCAATACATATTTGTTGAGTGATTTCATTACTCATTGATTCTTCAAAGCATTTTTAGATTAAAAAAATCAATTTCTATTAAGACCTATATAGTGAAAGTGAAAGTCACTCAGTCATATTCGACTCTTTGTGACCCCATGGACTATACAGTCCATGGAATTCTCCAGACCAGAATACTGGAATGGGTAGCTGTTCCCTTCTCCAGGGGATCTTCCCAACCCAGGGATCAAACCCAGGTCTCCCGCACTGTAGGCAGATTCTTTACCAGCTGAGCCAAAAGGGAAACCCAAGAATACTGGAGTGGATAGCCTATCCCTTCTCCAGCAGATCTTCCCAACCCAGGAATCAAACTGGGGTCCTCCTGCATTGCAGGTGGATTCTTTAGCAACTGAGCAGGGAAGTGCAAGCCCTATAGGCAGTAATATATATGAATATTGAAAAATAGAGAATTTGTGCAGCACTTGGAGAAGGAGATAGAGTGACTCCAATACAAATGATTAGGTCAGGCACATTCTTGAAAAATTCTGCTAGATAGATGGCTGATTATCAGTCTCTGTGTCACACTGTCAAAAAGTAGTGGAAGAATAAGAGAGTTTACTTAGGAGAGAAGATCATTCCTTTGTTTGAAGAGTTGAAGCAAACGTGTAACAAACACCTTGGGCTGGTTTGGGCCCTGCTTTGTGTGGTCACCAGGGAGCCAGCTGATGAAAGTCCTGCCATGTCCATTTGACGCAGGTCTTCTTGGCTGGCATCACAGATGGTTAGGAGGCTATGGAATCTCACGAGGACTTTCCCCTACCTGAGCTGAAGGTGGCAGATGTTGCTTTATAGATGAGTCCCAATATGGGAGCCTTTGCTCCCATAAGGGCAAGGGGCCAGGAAGCAGGGAGAGCAGCTAGAATGCTTGGTGAATGGTCTCTCTTGTCTCGAAGAATGGACACTGTTTATAACCTGAAAATAGTTTCCAACTTGTGCTCAGCTCTCTGGTGTGCCGTGTGTCTTGCTGGAAGGCCGTGACAAATGTGGATGACTTTTAATTGACGTTTTGTTTAAACCCACTCATTGTTCACTCCAAAAGACACAGTGATTTTCATTAGTGATACCGGCACTTCCAACATCAGTGATACTGATGCTTCCAACTCCAGATATGCTGGAGTTATCTCAGCAGAAGAGGGAGGTCAGGGGCAGAAATAGGCCCAGTCCCCAGCCTCCATCCCCTAGAACGGAGATACCCTCCGCTGTTTCATTCATTGCAATTGTGAGGAAGGTTTTCCTACCATCCCCCTTACCCCAAAAAAACTTTTGCTACTGAAGGATCATTTGAAAACCAATAGAAAATCACTTCATATTTATCATTGAATTGATTTTAAGATGAATGGTATAAAAAGATGGAATTTGAGCTTCTTGTCAACAGTGTCTTTAAAATTTCAACAAAATATGAGCACATATACCTTTGAAGGACTTTTCTTAGCGATTGAATCCACTTGTGACAAGCATATTCTTGTTTACTTGATGTTTGAGTATTTTAATTATCTAATTCTAATCTAAAAATTAACTTTCTAATCTGTAATGTCATATAAGGCTTCCCCAGTGGGTCAGCGGTAAAAAATCCACCTGCAGTTCAGGAGATGCATGAGATTCAAGTTTGTTTCCTGGATTAGGAAGATCCCCTGGAGGAGGGCATGGTAATCCACTCCAATATTCTTGCCTGGAAAATCCCCAGGGCAGAGGAGCCTGGCAGGCTGGTCCATAGGGTCACAAAGAGTCGAACACAACTGACGTGACTGAGCGTGAGTACATGGTTGTGTATGTGAGAGTTATGTTTTTATGAGGAAATCACTGATGATAAGTAAAGACCTTAATCACTGAAAGAGCATTAAGTCATGGTACAGCTTTCCCACACTGTCTGAAGGTAGAATGTTCTATGAAAGCTTTCAGAAGCCAAAATGGTGTAAAGAGAAGAAGCAGTTACATTAGGACACATCTTGCTAACAGAGGCACAAAATAGATCAAGATAAAGCACAGATGCTGATAGACACAGATTAAAGCTGTGGCGGTTTGGCGCTGAGATGCTGAGAGTTACCAGGAGAAGAGCTTGGCTGCCCCCGTCCCACTTCTCTAGGTGGATGCTTCCTGTGTATTATTTTTCGTGTTCAGTTGCTCACTTGTGTTCAACACCCCTGCGACCCCATGGGCTGTAGCACAGCAGAAATTGGCTCCTTGGAAAACCAATGCTGAATCCTGTTTTTGCTTTTCACCTTTAGTGAAAGCAAAAATCCTCTTCAGATTTCTTTTGGTTATTGAAAACAGCTACTAATGTAGATTTTTGTAAAAGTGAAATGGCATAATGGGAACTTTTGAAAAGCAGGGGATGCTTGTGGTTTAATAATTTTATAGTAATATTTTCATAGTGAATGCAGAAAATATAAAATTATGTATATGTACATATATGTCACAGTTAATAAAGGAACTGTGAAAATGCAGAAAAATCTTACAGTTGCTGGGATCAAAAGAGTTGAAATAATGCAATCTTATTAAATCATCCACAATAGATTTTGAACAAGCTCTTAAAGAGAATTATCCTTTGGAAAAAAGCCACTTCATTTTTAGTAAGTGCATAGTTTTTGCTTTCATTTAAACTATGTTATGTAAATATTTGACAGTGAAGTTTAAATCATTGATAGAAATTTCTGTAGTGTTGTTTAAGCCTCTGACATTTATTTCCCCTGTGAAACATATGTTTCCATTGTTTAATATTTACATACATTTCATATTAAAAGTCTAAAGATAGAGGAAAATCAATTGATAAACAAATTAGTCTTCCTGTGACCTTTGAGGAAAATGCTTTTATATTTATATATATTAGACTTCTCTTATTTTCTCAAGTATGCATATAATGTATTGAATCACAGAAATTTTCAGAAATAAACTCAAAACTTTCTATTCTAGATAGAAATTGTGTGCAGGAAAATATGACAACCAGATGAAGATTCATATATTTACACTTTCTTGCTTTTTTCTTTTGTGCATTGAAAATAAGAAGTTGCTGTTGTTTTGTGTGTGTGTGTGTGTGTGTGTGTGTGTGTGTTTTTCTTTTTGTATGGTACCAGGCTCTTTTAAGCCTGGGGTAACCTTTTTGGCAACAAGAAAGAGGCATTAAGCTGCTGGGCCATGTGCCTTGAATAATTAACCACATGGAACTGGTTATATGTTTATAAGTTCATGCGTGGACAAATTAAGATAGGCTCATATAACACAAAATTGTTAGAATGACAGAAACATTATTTGTTTTGCTTACTTATTGCTACCACATTGATTACTCCACAATTTAGAGGCTAGAAACAATGATTCTATTTTATTCAAATTTTGCCACCATGGGGAGGGGCTTGCTGAGTGGATTGTCCTTGATGGATGGGGTGCCAGTGGGAGTCCCTGAGGCTGGGATCTATTTCCAGGTTGTTTGGTTTCTTGGTTCACATGTCTCCTCTCTTCCGGCTGCCTCAACCCCCACAGCCTCCCCTCTGGGGCTCAAGCTCCTCAAGCCTGGTTCTCCTGGCACAGTCACACCTTTATATGCCAGCTGGCTTTCAGGAAACTGGAGAGAAGCTCCTAGACCATTCACTGCCTTGCCTGGGACTGGAACTGCTTCATTCTGTCAGATGCTCTTGGTCAAGGTTGTCAGAGGGTCCCCCAGCTTCCAGGAGGAAATTCCAGAAATGGGATTTGAATTAAGATTAGCGAACAGAGGATAAGATATTCAAATATGCATCTCAGTTTGAGGAGAGATGATTCTTCTATCTGATAGACTCTAGAATGAAATAAATATTGGTAGGAAATTGTGAGGCTTCCCTGCTAGCTCAGTGATAAAAAAACCTACCTACCAATCCAGGTGATATAGGTTCGATCCCTGGGTTGGGAGTAACCCCTGGAGAAGGAAATGGCAACCCTCTCCAGTATTCTGGCCTGGAAAATTCCATGGACAGAGGAACCCGGTGGGCTACAATTCCTAGGGTCACAAAGACACAACTAAGCGGCTAAACAACAACAAACCTGACTGAGAAATCAGGAGGACTGCTAACAGTGTCTGCATGGGGATCTTGGGGGTGTTTGTCAGAACACAGAAATGTTTAGAGTTTCTATGAGTAAGGAATTGTTTTTCACAAATGACAGAATTTTGCAAAACTGGAAGATTCATTGCTTTTATTCATTTTGGCTTCCAAGAAATATTTTATTTAAAAATAAATAATGATTGCAGAAAAGATTGACCACCAGAGTAGATGTTTACTCAGTCACTTCCAGTTCAGTGGTTCCAGTGAGTAAACTTTACTTGCCTAAGTGTTTTCCAACTATATATTAAATAGATATTTGTTATAAAAAATAGGAAACACAACAGTAAGAATATACTAAAGAAAATGAAAATCATCATTGAAAAATTATTTTTCTCTTTTGGATTTGCTTTTTAAACAAATAAGAAACATTACTCTCTCAAAATTCCCTAGAATTTTTAGTAGGCAAAGTTAGCCTGTCATTTGTCTGCACATGTGTGCTTAGTCGCTTAGTCATGTCCAACTCTGTGACCCCGTGGACTGTAGCCCACCAGGCTCCTCTGTCCATGGGGATTCTCCAGGCAAGAATACTGGAGTGGGTTGCCATGCCCTCCTCCAGGGGATCTTCTCAACCAAGGGATCGAACTCAGGTCTCCTGCACTGCAGGTGGATTCTTTACCATCGGAGTCACCAGGGAAGCCCCCATCATATGTTGAGATAATGTATTAGCATTATATATTTATAATTTTCAGGGTTGTGGAAGTTTAATTGGATGCAAGACTTAAATGTATTTCTTTATGGAAATGATTCTCTGGGGTTGCTCACAACATTGCTTGAGTGTATATACTAATTAAGATAGGGATACAGTTAACTTTCACTAAAACAGTATTAACAAATTACATAAGAATTTTCTCCTTCCACAAAACATACAAGAACACATACCAAAAGGTAAGAAAAATTCGTATACATAATTTCTAATATTTCAATAGGAATGTGCAAAATTAATATATTTATACACTATCAGTGATTATATAAATTCATACATGACTTTCAAAATCAATTGTATACCAGGGGCTGAAAGTTATGTATTCTCTACTTCTTGAAATAAAAAGTTTGTTGAAATGTAAAATTACCACACATGGCATGGTATATACTAAGCACTCAGTAAATGTCAGCTATTAATAGTAATAACACCAATGAAATGGAAATTGTCTAAACTGAACAATGTTATCAGTACAGAACATCTGCTGAGTTTATTTAAATCATTAGTGAATACTTTTCTTGACTAATTCTTAGAGGAAATGTATAGCTTTTGCACTTTGGTGTCTTCATTGGCTCAAATGCCCTTCACAAAAAGGAAAAAGCTAACAACTGAGAAATTATATTGCCTATCATTTTATGACACAATAAATACATGTTTTGTGTACATTATATAATGGGTTTTTAAAAAGAAAAGTTCTTGAATACTTATTCTGAAAATAGCTTCAGGCTTAGAAAAAGTGTTTTCTGAAATTTCAATAAAACAGCATGGGGCTAAATTTGAGATTCTGAAATATCATCTCTTTGTTCCCATTAGTGTACTGTATATCCTTTGTGTGATGTACTTAAGATCATAAATTGGCAAAATATTTAGTTTTTTATCTGTACATTTCCTAAGGAAGAACTAAGAATCAGTGCTGAATATTAATTCCAGCATGACTGAGGGTTTTCTCAATTGCAATAATCATTTATCATGGTGTTATTTTGCATACAGCTTTGGTCTCGGAGGTTGTTTATTGTATCTGTTGAATATGAATTTATATGTAGTAGGAGGTTGTTTATTGTATCTGTTGAATTTGAATTTGTGTGTAATAGGTTGCCTATGCATGTTTCAGAAATGTAACATGCTGTCTAAATATATAAATCATCATTATTTTTTTTTGCCAACTGGCTAGACGTTACCACTCAGTAAATGGCAATCAATGTGCAGCAGAGAACCAGAGATATTAATAATAGACATCTTCTAAACTGAGAGCTCAGATAGGTTCATTATGGCTATATTTGTAAGAAAGCATTCATTCCCAAATCTATCTTTTTTTAGTGCAGAGATAATCATCTGGCCAGTAGCAGACAGAAAACTGAAGAGTTGAGTGCTGTGCATCTGTATTTCTAATTATCTCATGTAGAGACATACAGCCTGTAGGAAGAATAACACATTTCCTTTTTTGAAAATGCACAGTTTAAAATATTTAAAGTTATAAAAATCACAATATTTTTACATGAGAGTTTGGTGACATCCAATTGTTGATTTAAATTTATATCATGCACAATGGAAAAGTGTTAGACAAATCACTTCCTTAAATGCCCAAGAGCAGTAACAATGCTGGTTCTGGAATAGTAGCATTAGTATCACATGGAGCTTGTTAGAGCTCAAATTCCTAGCTTATGATTCTGTAGAATCATAGACCCTGCTGGTAGAGCACTAAATGTCTTGAAATAAGCATTCTGGGGAATTTTAATGCATGCTAAAATTTGAGAGCCTCTGCTCTAGACAGAGCAACTAAGGATAATGGTCAAAATATGAGCAGCAATTAGTTAATAACTGTCAGTCAATGTTAGTTGTTCAGTCACGTCTGACTCTTTGTGACACCGTGGACTGTAGTCCACCAGGCTCCTCTGTCTATGAAATTCTCCAGGCAAGAATACTGGAGTGGGTTACCATTGTCTTCTTCAGGGGATCTTCCCGACCCAGGGACCGAACCTGGGTCTCCCACACTGCAGGCGGTTTCTTTACCATCTGACCCACCAAACAGGAGGAAGGCTGTCAAATGCACAGAAATATACTCACTGTGCTGGCTCTCACCTTTCTAACCCTGACTTATCTGTCTTAATAGCCACAATCACTACCTGTCTGGTTCTAACTGTTGCTTCCTGACCTGCATACAGAGTTCTCAGGAGGCTGGTAAGGTGGTCTGGTATTCCCATCTCTTGAAGAATTTTCCAGTTTGTTGTGATCCACACAGCCAAAGGCTTTGGCATAGTCAATAAAGCAGAAATAGATGTTTTTCTGGAACTCCCGTGCTTTTTTGATGATCCAATAGATGTTGGCAGTTTGATCTCTGGTTCCTCTGCCTTTTCTGTGTGTATTAGTCACTCAGTCATGTCCAACTCTTTGTGACCCCATGGACTGTACAGCCTGCCAGGCTCTTCTTCTGTCCATGGGATTTTCCAGGCAAGGATACTGGAGTGGGTTGCCATTTCCTTCTCCAAGGGATCTTCCCGACCCAGGGATCAAATCCCAGGTCTCCTGCATTGCAGTCAGATGCCTTTTCTAAATCCAGCTTGTACATGTGGACATTCTCAGTTCACACATGTACTGTTGAAACCTAGCTTGAAGGATTTTGAGTATTACCTTGCTAGTATGTGAAATGAGTGCAACTGCACAGTAATTTGAACATTCTTTGGCATTGCCCTTCTTTGGGATTGGAATGGAAACTGACCTTTTCCAGTCCTGTGGCCACTGCTGAGTTTTCAAAATTTGCAGGCATATTGAGTGCAGCACTTTATCAGCCTTCATCTTTTAGGATTTGAAATAATTCAGCTGTAATTCCATCACCTCCACTAGCTTTGTTCGTAGGGATGTTTCCTAAGGGTCACTTGACCTCACACTCCACGATGTCTCTCTCTAGGTGAGTGAGCACACCATTGTGGTTATCTGAGTCTTTAAGGCCTTTTTGTACAGGTCTTCTGTGTATTCTTGCCACCTCGTCTTAATCTCTGTGCCTCTGTGAGGTCCATACTGTTTCTGTCCTTTATTGAGCCCATCTTTGCATGAAATGTTCCCCTGGTATCTCTAGCTTTTTTGGAGAGATCTCTAGGCTTTCCCATTTTATTGTTTTCCTTTATTTCTTCACACTGTTTACTTTACACTGTCTTAAAAGCACAAATATTTATTTTTCAGCTCAATATATGTGGTATTTTTTAAAACAGGAATTTCCTTTTGGTTAATGTTTCTTACCTTAACCAATATCATCACCTTAACAAAGAATACAAATCTTTAATTTCATTTACAAAAAGGAAATTTAGAAATATAATTTGAAAAACATGTCATTTTGTATTGAGTAATATTTTTTAGACTGATTTTTTATTCCAAGACAGAAAAAAGAATAAGCAGTCACTTTTCTTCTTGAACAATAGAGGAAATGTTATATCCATGGCTAAAAGATTGTTTCAAGAAAAATAACTTTTGAGAAGTAAAGAAATTCTGTGAGTTTTCAGTGATTCAGATGATGAATCTTTAGTCATATCCTCCACATAGAGTCACAATGGAAAGTTATAATACAATAGGTTTTCATGTCAAATATTTAACTGATTACCAATCTAGGTGACAGTCACGTCTACTCTGAGAGTTAGTGAGGTACCTGTAATGCAGAGAACTGTCATTTAATCTTGGCAGCTAGATGAGTAGTTGTCTCCCAAAAAAATCTTTTAGAAATATGTGAGTCCAAAAAATCTATTAAGTGCAAATTTCCAAGTCTGAATTGAAATTATCCAAATCATCTCATTCCATTTAACAAAATACAAGCAAGGAGAGGACACCAGAATTGCTTAAAATAGGTACAACAATTCTTAAGAAACACAACTTTTCTTGAAATTAACCTAAGGAGGGAATAGACAGTATATAAGAAGTTTAATACAATATTTAAACATATGCCTAATACTTATCTCACCCTAGCCTTTGGTTAGTGCTTATTTTAATGTTTGCCATTTTTATTCTTATTAAGCTCAGTAATAAACATTTTTCACCCAATGAATATTATGAATGGAAGGGAAATAATGAATAATATTCAAATATAAAATGGATTTATACTAATACATATTCTTTAGCAATCTATTCTTTTTTGGTTTTGTTTTGTTTTTTAATATAAATTTATTTATTTTAATTGGAGGCTAATTACTTTACAATATTGTATTGGTTTTGCCATACACTGACTTGAATCCACCATGGGTGTACATATGTTCCCCATCCCGAACCCCCCCTCCCACCTCCCTCCCCATCCCATCCCATCCCTCTGAGTCATCCCAGTGCACCAGCCTCGAGCAACCTGTATCATGCATCGAACCTGGACTGGCGATTCATTTCACATATAATAATATACATGTTTCAATGCCATTCTCCCAAATCATCCCACTCTCGCCCTCTCCCACAGAGTCCAAAAGACTGTTCTATACATCTGTGTCTCTTTTGCTGTCTCACATACAGGGTTATCGTTATACTATCTTTCTAAATTCCATATATATACATTATTATACTGTATTGGTGTTTTTCTTTCTGGCTTACTTCACTCTGTATAATCGGCTCCAGTTTCATCCACCTCATTAGAACTGATTCAAATGTATTTTGTTAATGGCTGAGTAATACTCCATTGTGTATATGTACCACAGCTTTCCTATCCATTCGTCTGTTGATGGACATCTAAGTTGCTTCCATGTCCTGGCTATTATAAACAGTGCTGTGATGAACTTGGGGTACACATGTCTCTTTCAATTCTGGTTTCCTTGCTGTGTGCCCAACAGTGGGATTGCTGGGTCATATGGCAGTTCTCTTTCCAGTTTTTTAAGGAATCTCCACACTGTTCTCCATAGTGGCTATACTAGTTTGCATTCCCACCAACAGTGTAAGAGGGTTCCCTTTTCTCCACACCCTCTCCAGCGTTTATTGCTTGTAGACTTCTGGGTAGCAGCCATTCTGACTGGTGTGAAATGGTACCTCATTGTGGTTTTGATTTGCATTTCTCTGATAATGAGTGATGTAGAGCATCTTTTCATGTGTTTGTTAGCCATCTGTATGTCTTCTTTGGAGAAATGTCTGTTTAGTTCTTTGGCCCATCTTTTTGATTGGGTCATTTATTTTTCTAGAATTGAGCTACAGGAGTTGCTTGTATATTTTTGAGATTAGTTGTTTTTCAGTTGCTTCATTTGCTATTATTTTCCCCCATTCTGAAGGCTGTCTTTTTACCTTGCTTATAGTATCCTTTGTTGTGCAGAAGCTTTTGATTTTAATTAGGTCCCCATTTGTTTATTTTTGCTTTTATTTCCAATATTCTGGGAGGTGGGTCATAGAGGATCCTGCTGTGATGTATGTCGGAGAGTGTTTTGCCTATGTTCTGCTCTATTTTTATAGTTTCTGGTCTTACGTTTAGATCTTTAATCCATTTTGAGTTTATTTTTGTGTAAGGTGTTAGAAAGTATTCTAGTTGCATTCTTTTACAAGTGGTTGACCAGTTTTCCCAGCACCACTTGTTAAAGAGATTGTCTTTTCTCCATTGTATATTCTTGCCTCCTTTGTCAAAGATAAGGTAACCATAGGTGCATGGATTTATCTCTGGGCTTTCTATTTTGTTCCATTGATCTATATTTCTGTCTTTGTGCCAGTACCATACTGTCTTGATGACTGTGGCTTTGTAGTAGAGCCTGAAGTCAGGCAGGTTGATTCCTCCAGTTCCATTCTTCTTTCTCAAGATTGCTTTGGCTATTTGAGTTTTTTTTTTTATTTGGATACAATTGTGAAATTATTTGTTCTAGCTCTGTGAAAAATACCGTTGGTAGCTTGATAGGGATTGCTTTGAATCTATAGATTGCTTTGGGTAGTATACTCATTTTCACCATATTGATTCTTCCTATCCATGAACACGATATATTTCTCCATCTATTAGTGTCCTCTTTGATTTCTTTCACCAGTGTTTTATAGTTTTCTATATATAGGTCTTTAGTTTCTTTAGGTAGATATATTCCTAAATATGTTATTCTTTTCATTGCAATGGTGAATGAAATTGTTTCCTTAATTTCTCTATTTTCTCATTATTAGTGTATAGGAATGCAAGGGATTTCTGTGTGTTGATTTTATATCCTGTAACTTTACTATATTCATTAAGTAGCTCTAGCAGTTTTCTGGTGGAGTCTTTAGGGTTTTCTATGTAGAGGATCATGTCATCTGCAAACAGTGAGAGTATAACTTCTTCTTTTCCAGCTTGGATTCCTTTTATTTCTTTTTCTGCTCTGACTGCTGTGGCCAAAACTTCCAAAACTATGTTGAATAGTAGTGGTGAGAGTGGGCAGCCTTGTCTTGTTCCTGACTTTAGGGGAAATGCTTTCAATTTTTCACCATTGAGGATAATGTTTGCTGTGGGTTTGTCATATATAGCTTTTATTATGTTGAGGTATATGTTCTTTCTATTCCTGCTTTCTGGAGGGTTTTTATCATAAATGGATGTTGAATTTTGTCAAAGGCTTTCTCTGCATCTATTGAGATAATCGTATGGTTTTTATTTTTCAACTTGTTAATGTGGTGTATTACATTGATTGATATGTGGATATTGAAGAATCCTTGCATCCCTGGGATAAAACCCACTTGGTCATGATGTATGATCTTTTTAATATGTTGTTGGATTGTGACTGCTAGAATTTTGTTAAGGATTTTTGCATCCATGTTCATCAGTGATATTGGCCTGTAGTTTTCTTTTTTTGTGGCATCTTTGTCAGGTTTTGGTATTAGGACGATGGTGGCTTCATAGAATGAGTTTGGAAGTTTACCTTCCTCTGCAATTTTCTGGAAGAGTTTGAGTAGGATAGTTGTTAGCTCTTCTCTAACTTTTTGGTGGAATTCAGCTGTGAGGCCGTCTGGACCTGGACTTTTGTTTGCTTGAAGATTTCTGATTACAATTTCAATTTCTGTGCTTGTGATGGGTCTGTTAAGATTTTCTATTTCTTCCTGGTTCAGTTTTGGAAAGTTGTACTTTTCTAAGAGTTTATCCATTTCTTCCAAGTTGTCCATTTTATTGGCATATAGTTGCTGATAGTAGTCTCTTATGATCCTTTGTATTTCTGTGTTGTCTGTTGTGATCTCTCCATTTTCATTTCTAATTTTATTGATTAGATTTTTCTCCTTTTGTTTCTTGATAAGTCTGGCTAATGGTTTGTCAATTTTATTTATCCTCTCAAAGAACCAGCTTTTGGCTTTGTTGATTTTTGCTATGGTCTCTTTTGTTTCTTTTGCATTTATTTCTGCCCTAATTTTTAAGATTTCTTTCCTTCTACTAACCCTGGGGTTCTTCATTTCTTCCTTTTCTAATTGATTTAGGTGTAGAGTTAAGTTATTTATTTGACTTTTTTCTTGTTTCTTGAGGTATGCCTGTATTGCTATTAACCTTCCCCTTAGCACTGCTTTCACAGTGTCCCACAGGCTTTGGGTTGTTGTGTTTTCATTTTCATTCATTTCTATGCATATTTTGATTTCTTTTTTATTTCTTCTGTGATTTATTGGTTATTCAGCAGTGTGTTGTTCAGCCTCCATATGTTGGAATTTTTAATTGTTTTTCTCCTGTAATTGAGATCTAATCTTACTGCATTGTGGTCAGAAAATATTCTTGGAATGATTTCAATTTTTTTTGAATTTACCAAGGTTGGATTTATGGCCCAGGATGTGATCTGTCCTGGAGAAGTTTCCATGTGTACTTGAGAAAAAGGTGAAATTCATTGTTTTGGGGTGAAATGTCCTATAGATATCAATTAGGTCTAACTGGTCTATTGTATCATTTAAAGTTTGTGTTTCCTTGTTAATTTTCGGTTTAGTTGATCTATCCATAGGTGTGAGTGGTATGTTAAGGTCTGCCACTATTATCATGTTATTGTTAATTTCCCTTTTCATACTTGTTAGCATTTGTCTTACATATTGCAGTGCTCCTATGTTGGGTGCATACATATTTATAATTGTTATATCTTCTTCTTGGATTGATCTTTTGATCATTATGTAGTGTCCATCTTTGTCTCTTTTCACAGTGTTGTTTTAAAGTCCATTTTATCTTATATGAGTATTGCTACTCCTGCTTTCTTTGGTCTCTATCTGCATGGAATATCTTTTCCCAGCCATTCACTTTCAGTCTGTATATGTCCCTTGTTTTGAGCTGGGTCTCTTGCAGACAACATATATAGAGGTCTTGTTTTTGTATCCATTCAGCCAGTCTTTGTCTTTTGGTTGGGGCATTCAACCCATTTACGTTTAAGGTAATTATTGATAAGTATGATGCTGTTGCCATTTACTTTATTGTTTTGGGTTCAAGTTTATACACCCTTTTTGTGTTTCCTGTCTAGAGAAGATCCTTTAGCATTTGTTGGAGAGCTGGTTTGGTGTTGGTGAATTCTCTCAGCTTTTGCTTGTCTGAAAGCTTTTGATTTCTCCTTCATATTGGAATGAGATCCTTGCTAGGTACAGTAATCTGAGATGTAGGTTATTTTCTTTCATCTCTTTAAGTATGTCCTGCCATTCCCTCCTGGCCTGAAGAGTTTCTATTGAAAGATCAGCTGTTATCCATATGGGAATCCCTTTGTGTGTTATTTGTTGTTTTTCCTTGCAGCTTTTAATATTTGTTCTTTGTGTTTGATCTTTGTTATTTGATTAATATGTGTCTTGGGATGTTTCCCCTTGGGTTTATCCTGTTTGGGACTCTCTGGGTTTCTTTGACTTGGGTGATAATTTCCTTCCCCATTTTAGGGAAGTTTTCAATTGTTATCTCCTCAAGTATTTTTTCATGGTCTTTCTTTTTGTCTTCTTCTTCTGGAACTCCTATGATTCGAATGTTGGGGTGTTTAACATTGTCCCAGAGGTCTCTGAGATTGTCCTCATTAGCAATCTATTCAAGAGGAAATATTTTTCTTTCTTAAAGAAGCATCTTTTTACATATGATTATATGAATATCACTTTATGATAGTTTAACACCTAACATATGTTTTCAAGACACGGGTCATTCAGATAAACTTTAAAGAATTTTTGATCATTTACAGATCTTGTGATCTAGGGATTTTGAGATTTCACATGAAAAATATTTAAATGTTTTCCCCAATTTTCCATTAATATCTCAATTTTATTACAATAAAAATTTGAGGACTTTGAATATGAAATTACATAATAGAGTGAAGCAATATATTTTTATATAGAAATGCTTGATTAAAGCATGTTCATTTCCTTCACGCCCATAAAATATTCTCCAACACTCCCCAAATATGAGTAATATATACCTTTATATTAAATATGACTCCTCCAGTTTAAATAAAGCACTCCCTATAGGATTTTATTCTTGAGCGAATACAACTAAATTGCAATTAATGCTGTTATTGATGCTCTCAGGGTCCTGTGGCCTTTATGCACCAGCAAATGGATGTGCAATGCTGTCGTTATTTCCAAGACATTTTATGGGAACCGCAGCAGCAGCAACAGTTTTATGCTAGTAACGTTCAATTTGGTTGAACGGCTCTGTCTGGATGGTAGTTTTATTAAATCAATGTTGCAGCACAGAAGTCTAATGGAAAAATGATGATTCAGTGTAAAGTTTACCCTATGATTACTCTCCTAGGAGATTAATACCCTAATTTGTGCTTCATGATCTTATTATTATTTTAGAATTATTTTGGCTAAAATTTGAAAATGTTTTCAACAAATGAATCCCAGAATTCTTATTAAGCACAAAAAGCAATAAAATGTAAATTTATTACACTGAATTGAAGCTGCTGGGTATTGTCTGTTTAATTCTTTATTACTAGTATATTTCTTTTTCATGATGTTAGAATTGTACAATATTGCTTTTTGGTAATACCCATCATTAAATAATGAAAACATCTTTAATCACTTGACAAGGTACCTTGCTTCTTACGGATTGTCCCATCAGTTTTGCTTTTGTGAATATTGACTCCTGCATTTATATTAACTTCTTCACTAATTACTTTTAAAACATTAATGCCAAATGTTTTTTAATGAATGAAATGATTTGGAGTTTTGTTGTTTAGCTTATTACATTTCAATGCCAAATACTGAGCCAATTGTTTTTAAATTTTTTAAAGGTTTTCTGAAAGGATATTACCAATGTGAATGTCACAAATTTGTATTCTATCCAAAATGATGTATATATCTGTATATTGGCAATAATACAAGGTTTCTAAAATTACCTTTACTCAACATACAATAAGTGTTATGATCCTAAATTATTATAAAAGAGAAAGGAAATCCAATTTGACTTAGTCAATTTGATCAATCATTCATTTTATAAACTCATTTAACAACTAATTTTAACTCAAGGGATTACATTACTGTACTAATTTTTTTTAATTATTTTAATTTTGATTTATTGACCTTTGCTTTTTCTTCTCCTCTTCAGCTTCATCTTTTCTCTTGCCCCCTTCTTTTTTTCTCTTTGTCTAAATTATTTTTTATTTGGACAAAGTTATACATGTTACCAAATCATGTTGTTGTTCAGTCACTAAGCTGTGTATGACTCTTTGTGACCCCATGAACTGCATGCTGCAGCCGCATGCCAGGTTTAAATGTCCTTCACTGTCTTCTGGAGTTTTGTTCAAACTCATGTCCATTGAGTTGGTGATGCCATCCAACCATCTTCTTTTCCATCGTCCCCTTCTCCTCCCACCTTCAGTCTTTCCCAGTTTCTTTTCCAATGAGTCAGCTCTTCGCATCAGGTGGCCAAAATATTGGAGCTTCAACTTCAGCATCAGTCCTTCCAGTGAATATTCAGAATTGATTGACTGTGTGAAGTTAAGTGGGCAGGCTAGGGAAGAGTACAAATTCTCTGGCAATGGTATCTAATTAATAAAAAATGCAAAATTAAAACAAAACATTAGCAGAGGAAATTAATTTTGGAGGAAGAGGTGATTTATGCAAACAGGTGACTCCTATTTGCATGAGTTCTCTCATATCTTCTCTCATATCTTTCACACCCTATTATTATAGCATTATGTAACTCTTCATGACCTTGAACCATGTCTCTCCCATATCACCTGCTGTTTATATCTTGGCACATTGCTCTAATACATTATGACAGTCCCTTATTTTAGGGATGCATTACATTCCAAATGAGGAACAAGGTACAGATCTGTAATACTGTGTTTGTGGGTCTATTTCTTTTCAATTCTTTTTATCTCGGCCTTAATTTCATTGGGGAGTTAAGATACAGTAACTACTTGCCTAGGAATTAAGGACAAATACTTGAAGGGCTCATGTTAAAAAAAAAAACAGTAAGAGAACTTCAAAGTCTATAAACCCTTCCTTCGATTTTATCATTTTTATGCAGATATTCACTTAGGGAGATGCAGTCTTATACACACAGGCACATTGTCATTATTCCAATTTATTATTGTTATTATAAAATAATAATAACACAAGTAGGAGCAATATTTGGGTAAGGCACATGGCATATTGAAAGTTTCAAATTTGGTGATCCCACTGATTGTTACCTCGGACACATCTCATCCATATTTAGGAAATATCCTACAAAAGTTTAAACAATTTGCCTTGCAGATATACAATACAGCTATCTTAATGTTGTCTTTCACTAAATCTTTTCTAGAATGTGACTCATGTAAATTGTTCCAAATTAAGCATCCAATAGACTAAACCTATTACACCTATATTAACACATTTTAGCAGAATGTTAGATAACCCTGAGAAATACGTGAATTGGTACAGCTTGGATACAGAATAGAAGAGAGGTTTGTTTGGTTGTACCCACTGGGTTATGGTTGAGCAGATTTTTTAAGTTGATCCTCACAGTCACAGGAATGCTGATTATAGTGGATATTAGTTGATTTTTCTGTTCACTCTTTTTATCACCCTCCCACCCCCACTGTCCTTGGGATTAAAAAGCATCCTCTTTTTAAAAAAATTATTTTAAAAATGTTGTATTAGTTTAAGTCATACAACAAAGTGATTCAATTATACATATACAAATATTTGTTCTTTTTCAGGTTCTTTTCCCATATACGTTATTACAGAATAGTGAGTAGAGTTCCCTGTGCTATGCAGTAGGTCCTTGTTGGTTGTCTATTTTATATATAGTATCATGTATGTTGGCCTCCCTGGTGGCTCAAATGGCAAAGTATCTACCTGCAATTTGGAGACCCGGGTTCAATCCCTGGGTCCAGAAGATCCCCCGGAGAAGGGAATGGAAACCCACTCCAATATCTTTGCCTGGAAAATCCCATGGACAGAGGAGCCTGGTGAGCTACAGTCCACAGGGTCACAAGAGTAGGACACGACTGAGCAACTAACACTTCCTTCTAGTGTGTAAGTGTTAATCCCAAACTCCTAACTTATACCTCCCCAGTGTTTCCCTTTTGGTAAGTATACATTTGTTTTCCAAGTCTCTGAGTCTGCCTTGCCTCAGTGCTCTTTGATGTTTTTGTTTTAGTCGCTCAGTCCTGTCTGTCTGTATGTGCACATATGAAAATGCAAGTGTGCACATATGAAAATGCAAATGCAAAGGTCTGACAGAGTTACATATGTGCAGTCACGCTTGGCACTTGATTAATTTAGGGTTTTGACAGAGGTACACCCTTCGGTACAACTGACCTCAGCACGTAGGGACCATACTTTGCTTATGGAAAGTTGCAGTCACCCCGGATAATGGGAATTTCTAGCTTTAAGCAATTTCCAAACAAAGAGAAAATCATTTCATTTCTATCCAGCCTAACACCGATGAAGAACAGTATTTTCCTTTTGGGTCCAATGCCTACATTTCATTCTCTGATAAAACACAAAGAGACATTTTTATCATTAGAAAATCTTGCATAATAGGAGAGACTTTTGTCAATATATACATTGCGGTAAAATTCTAGGGCAGCAAACCAGTAGAGAAGTAGTGTAGCATCATTTTTTATCATGAGATCCTAGTTTGACTCAGTAGCTTAGCTATTAAAAAAATTCAATGATAAATAGTTCTTACTTGCTAGAAGACCAACACATTTCTTAGTATTGTAAGACTGCTGTATTATAATTTTATCTTAAAAGCTAGTAAACTAGTGAAAATATATTTTATCTTTAGAAGATAATTGCATTGTCTTCTAGAAACTAAGGTCTCTGCAATCAAATGTATTTCTCATTTTATGGTAACATTTGACAGATTAAAATTTAATAAACACTAAGTCCATTTGGGGCACCCTGGGTGACACTAGTGGTAAAGAACCTGCTTGCCAGTGCAGGAGATGTGGGTTCAATGCCTGGGTGGGGAAGATCCCCTGGAGGAGGATATGGCAACCCACTCCAGTGTTCTTGCCTGGAGAATCCCATGGGCAGAGGAGCCTAGTGGGCCACAGTCCATGAGGTCCAAGGAGCTGGACACGACTGAAGATGCACACACACAAGTCCATTTTAAGGTAAAATATATTCTCTCTGGTTAGGTTTTAACTTCCTGCCAATGCATATAATTTGTTGAGTATATATTTTAAGACATTAAGCAACAGTCACTCAAGAGTCAAATATGCAAAAAGGATAAAGTATAAGATCATTTTCCATTTAGATTTTTTTCCTCTTGAGAGGTGAATTCCTAAAAATTTTAATAGGATATCATGTAAAATTGTTTATTAGCCAAATAGTTGACTGAATCCTGAAAGGTAATGAATAAATGATGTAATGTATTCAGAAACTTTAAAATGAAAACAGAGTCCATATAACACATATAGATACCCTTGATGTTAACAAACAAGGGATTAGTTCATTAACTTTCAAAATCGTAATTGATGTCATTTGAGCTACAAGTGTATTAGTTTATTACACATCATTTTTCTCATAAAAATTATGTTTTTTTTTTTAAGAATCCATTTTTATCTAAACATTAGATTGTATTTCTTGCCAGCAGGAAAGACAAAGTCACTTCCCTATGTGCCCTGCCCCACCAAGTAACTGGGCAGTGTGTTCCCTTCCTTTTGAGACCACTCATGGCTAGAGTTCCCCATTCTTTTGGACACACGGGTCATCAGCATATGCCTTTGTAGGTGGCGCCATTCAACAACACTCAGCTCTGTCTTCTGTCTATAATCTCAGGCTAATTGGAAGTTCCCCTAAATTACTTGGATGACATGGTGGGTGGTGGGTAACTGTTAGAATGATTGGTGAATTTGTAATGACTTCAGATTGGCTCTTTGTATGTGGATTCTCTTGTTAAGGTCAAGATAATCTAAGTCTTCTGTTTTGGTTCTTTTTTTTTCTTTTTTAACATGCTTACCCTGGTGGCTCAGACGGTAAAGCATCTGCCTACAATGCGGGAGACCTGGGTTCAGTCCCTTGGTCAGGAAGATCCTCTGGAGAAGGAAATGGCAACCTACTTCAGTACTCTTGCCTGGAAAATCCCATGGATGGAAGAGCCTGGTAGGCTACAGTCTGTGGGGTCGCAAAGAGTTGGACACGACTGAGCGACTTCACCTTACCTCAACTTACCTTACCTTTTTTTCACTCTAATATTGAAAACACAAGAGATGAAACAAGTATTTTTCCACCAAAATTATTTTATCCAACATGTTTAATTGTGTACAATTTATCATATCTACCATTTCTTCTGAGACTTCTTTTAGACCTGAAAGCATTGTATTATATAAATATGTATAACTGAAGAGAGATTTGCCATATGTTTGTGGTCAGATAACCTTTCTAATGCATATAAGAGGAAAGATCAGCTATTTTTTTCTGGTTCTACGGTGAACCTGATAATGAATTCAGCATCCCTCCAGCTTCAGTGTTTCCTGATAGTCACGAGATAAGCTCCCTTTTTGTTACTGCTCGGTCAGTCATTTGTCTTGTCTCCCTCTGTTTCTGAGCCCTCTGAGGGCATCGTTAGCACAAAGCCGGTGACATACTGAATAAATGAGGGATGCAAGCATGAGTTAAAGACCATGCAAGCTATTTTTAGTATTCCTTGTTTCTGCTACACCTCAGATGAAACGAAAATAGAATGAATTTGGAAAAATAATCATGTCTAAAATGAGACAGAGGAGAGAGAAAAATCAGAGAAATCCACAGAGAAATAACATGGATGTGGAACATGCATGGCACTAGTGTTTTGACTTCACTTGCCCTGGCTGAGTAACTTTACGTCAGCCTTTTTTGAGGAAAAATAAAACCTTTTGTGTAACACTAGGCTCATAGAATAATAATAGGCTCTCTCTCTCTCTCTGTAATTAAGTAAGTTTGCTGCTGCTGTTGCTGCTAAGTCATTTCAGTCGTGTCCAACTCTGTGCGACCCCATAGACAGCAGCCCACCAGGCTCCCCCATCCCTGGGATTCTCCAGGCAAGAACACTGGAGTGGGTTGCCATTTCCTTCTCCAATGCGTGAAAGTGAAAAGTGAAAGTGAAGTCGCTCAGTTGTGTCCGACTCTTAGCGACCCCATGGACTGCAGCCCACCAGGCTCCTCTGTCCATGGGATTTTCCAGACAAGAGTACTGGAGTGGGGTGCCATCACCTTCTCTGTAAGTTTAGGAAGCCTTATAATTGAGGGAATGTTTCATCATTATAGAGCTTTCAAGCACACTAATACGTCTTATAAAGTTCTCAGACAGATAAGGGTCATACATTTCCATATTCTTTAGACCATGCTTAATTTTCACCAGTACTCACTTTAGTATATATTGTTTTGGTTTCATTATTTAGGAGACACCGATCATCAGTTCTCACTTTTCTGAAGCTTTGTAATTTCCAACATGATTTAAGTTTCTATTCCAGAGGAGTTCACAGGAAACCTGCAGATGTACTGAGGCTACTACCACCACCTGGGAAGCCAAAAATATGCATACTCCAACACAGAATGCCTAAAAAGAGAATGAGGTATCCTTTCCAGCCCTCTTCATCCTTTTCCTTTTGTTATTATTATTACATTTTGATGTGTCCTACCCCAGCGCAGGTTCTCCTCCCTGTCTATCTGCTTATTATCCTGCTCTTCGTTCTTAGGCATCTTCCTTTTTATGCTCATTTATGAGCAAGCACTTCAGTACATCATGTTTTAAACACTTAAATGTGTAAATTAGGTAGCAACATTGATCATTTTGCCTAGAATCATTATTACTGTTGTTCAGGTATTTGAATTTGAAAATTTTATGTGAAAATTAAGTGAGGAGTCAGCAGCAGAAAATTCATAGATATTTGGCAAGATGATATGTGGATAATCTTTGGAGAAGACTCTTGAGAGTCCTTTGGACTGCAAGGAGATCCAACCTGTCCATCCTAAAGGAAATCATATTTCCTGAATATTCATTGGAAGGACTGATGCTGAAGCTGAAACTCCAGTACTTTGGCCACCTGATGTGAAGAACTGACTCATTGGAAAAGACCCTGATGCTGAGAAAGATTGAAGGTGGGAGGAGAAGGAGACAACAGAGGACGAGATGGTTGAATGGCATCACTGATTCAATGGACATGAGTATGAGTAAACTCCAGGAGTTGGTGATGGACAGGGAGGCCTGGCATGCTACAGTCCATGGGGTCACAAATAGTTGGACATGACTGAGCGACTGAACTGAACTGAATCTTTGCAGAACTTCATCTTCTTGGCTAAAGAGAACATAATATGTCTTAAAAGAATAAAAGGTAGGATTAAACATTAAAATCATGCTATGCAAAAAGGGTAATTTGATAGAATGAACCCAGTGAAAGACATTGACTCAGTATAACTTTGAAAATTATATATTTAAAGTTTCATTATATACAAACAAATATAGAAGAAATATTTATGTTTTGATTATTTAGAACATAAAATTGTGTTGAACATAATTACAAACTGTGAAGATAAATGTATATTGGTGCAGACTTTGGGGGGGATAATTTAATATTTCCTCTTGAATTTTTAAAAAAGTCTTCAAGTGCCAAATTACAGTTATAGTCATTTACTAGTAAAACTAAGCAATTGAAATAAAGAAGCAGAAGAAAATAATTTAGATACAAGAATATTTTCATTATTCACATATACCATAAAAATTAACTGAATGCCACAAATATAAGCAAAATTTAAATAAATTAAATCCATTATTGGATTTGTATGGAGTTATTAAAAATTAAGATTTGGGGAGATTGCTTAGATTTTTTAGGAAGATGTTGATTAAAATGGAGTGCGTAAAAAGCTCATTAAAAAGGAGCTCCACAATTTTGGAAAAATGTTAATATAATTTGGAAAAATATACTAATATTGAAAGAAGCTACTTTGGAAGTAAATATTAAAATATATGATTTTTATAAATTTTACTATTCTAAATTTTCAATAATGGTATCATATTACTTTTACAACTAGAAAAAGTTTTCTTGAAAGTGTTTGAAATAGCATAATAAATCTTGTATAAATGGCATAAATATGATTATAAAGAAAACTAGTGTTAATATTTATCAATATAAACTGTCACATCGGCATTGTTAATATAATAGAGCCTTCAGTAGAAAGGTTACAGAATTTAATATAGGACTTCGGGGTTTTTTAGTTTCCAGTTTTAAAGGGAAATTTTATTGCTTGTTACGATTTAATTGCATAAAATAACACTGCCAAAAATGTGTCTAGGACACTGTTAGTCTGAGCAGCATAATTAAAGTAAGACTGCTGCTGCTGCTGCTGCTACTAAGTCGCTTCAGTCGTATCGTGAAATAAATAAAATTCTGTGCAGATGAAATACCTTTGAATACATTGAATTCTAATCTCAATTCATTATATATGAAAACCTTAATGTTTATTACATTAAGGGTAATTTATGCATTTTATGGGCTTCCCAGGTGGCACTAGTGGTAAAGAACCTGTCTGCAAGGCGGGAGATGCAAGAGTCGTGGGTTTGATCCCTGGGTCCGGAAGATCCCTGATGGAGGGCATGGCTACCCACTCCAGTATTCTTGCCTGGAGAAGCCCATGGACAGAGGAGCCTGGCGGGCTACTGTCCATAGGTGTCCAAAGATCAGACAGGACTGAAGCAGCTTGGCATGCGTGCGTTGTATAGTTCCTTGCAGCTTTAGTTACCCTCAATCATGTTTCTAAAGATGATTTTTTTTTAAAGAAAGTATATTTGCTTATTTAAAAGACTTAGTTACTAATTACTCTGGTTAAAAATAGTTATTACATTATTGGATTTGAGTAAAGTATTATTAGAGTAAGCTGAAGTGATTTAAATCATACCATCTTTGTATATTTTTAAATATACTTGAGTATTATGTATGTCATAGACTCAAGGTTTTTAAATCTTAATTAATTTATTTTTTTGAATCACTGATTGGTTCAGATCTTTTTTTTTTTTAATTTTGCTTTAGAAACCTGTGTAATAGTGTGGGGTCAGCCAGGACGTTTTCTTTCAGTTCAATTCAGTTTACTTTACCACTACAAAATATGGGAAGTCCTATCTAAACTGTGTGGGATAAAAGGATTAAAAAGACATGGTCCCTCACTACATGGTTCATATTTTGACAAGCAGGATGTAAAAGCAATTAATGAAATATGAAATATAGGATGGTAATAACAATAAACACACTGATGAATTAAAAGATGTTAGTCCATAAAGCTTAGTCTTTAATGGATTGTTCTGATAAAATATCTATTCTATATATGAGATGTCACTGCAGTTGCAGTGATATTCTGCATTTTAAAATTTTGCTTAAATATTTATATGTACTATCAAATTTCACTTAAGCATCTAAACCCTACAGAAATAAATGTCTGAGATTTTATTTTACTGTTGCATGTTTTAAATAATAATATATACTTATCTCTGACACTGTGTGAGGTAGTATATAATTTAGTTTCTTTATCATCTGGAAAAGACATGATGCTGGGAAAGACTGAGGGAAGGAGGAGAAGGGGATGACAGAGGATGAGATGGTTGGATGCCATCACTGACTCAATGGACATGAGTTTGAACAAATTCTGGGAGATAGAGGACAGGGAAGCCTGGCATGCTGCAGTCCATGGAGTCTCAAAAAGATGGACATCACTGAGCAAATGAACAACAGCAATAATCAAAGATCCTTATCTTAAGTCACATGAGACAAAAGTCAACCAAATCGTTTAACATTATTTTGACAGTGTTCTGGGTTCTTTTAGAAAATTTGCTGTATCTAATATCTTGAAATTTACCATTATTTTTTAAACTTGTGGATTTATTTCCATCTTTGCAGCAACCTTTAAGAAAGGATTTTTTTAAAGTCAAACATAGTGTTTTAAGTACATTTTTAACAGACAATGAGAAGATAACACAGAGGCTCAAAATTTTCTATGGAACAAAAGTTTATAATAGACCTTTATTCTTTTAGGAGAAAATACATAGATACTTGCAGAGCTAAATTATTCTTTCCAAGAGAAATAGAATTATTGATTGTCTATATTCTGGATTCATTAGTTAAAATAAATTGTTGTCATATAAACATTTTTATGTCAGTAACTGACTTGGTTTGGGCAAAAGTAATAGTTCTCATGTGAAATTTATAGATATGATTCTATCTAGCTTTCATGATATCTTCTGAGATGTGGAGTATTGTTCCACGTTATTGAATTATCTTCTAGCTTTTCAAAACTTACTGAATTACAGTTCAAAAATGTGACAGAGGAAAATAAATCTATCCTTTTTAATTCCCTCCCTGCTTTCAAAGGAAGATAAATCATGGCAACAGGAGCTTGTCTTGTTTTTTGAACCTGGTTATGGAGAAGGCAGTGGCACCCCACTCTAGTACTCTTGCCTGGAAAATCCCATGGATGGAGGAGCCTGGTAGGCTGCAGTCCATGGGGTCGCTAAGAGTTGGACATGACTGAGTGACTTCACTTTGACTTTTCACTTTCATGCATTGGAGAAGGAAATGGCAACCCACTCCAGTGTTCTTGCCTGGAGAATCCCAGGGACAGGGGAGCCTGGTGGGCTGCCATCCATGGGGTTGCACAGAGTCAGACATGACTAAAGTGACTTAGCAGCAGCAGCAGCGTGGCTATGATGGGTAAGAAAGGAGGCAATGAGACAAGGGTTAATTGCTCTGAAAGGGAAAGAAAGAGTCTAAAAAGAAAGCTGGGGGTTGTGGGTGGGATCAGGAAGTCAGTGGGCTAGCAAAACAGAGTGTTGGAGTGGCTGGAAACGTGTAACATAAATTTATTACTAAGTTGTTTATTTTGTCACTTGTTATGTAATGCCTCTCAGATTCCCACAGATTTTTCACTGAAGCCCATATTTCTAAGCTTTGATTCAATAAAGCTCATCTTCCTGAATGACACAGTCCACCGACAGAAGTCATACACAAAGCCACCAACTTGATCGAAAATTAGTATTTTATGAAATGTGGATGAGGAATGAGGCGATTTGATTGAAAAATTTAAATGAACCCATTTTAATGCTTATGTTCCATGAGTAGTTCCCAATTATTTTTTAGAAAAATCAAGCAATATGCATAATATGTACTCCACTTGAAAAATAACTTATAGCCTTTATCCTCCAGAGAAACAAATCTCAATTTGAACTCTCTAAGATTAGTTTAGTGTAATACATGCCATCAGTCAGTTCAGTTCATTCACTCAGTCGTGTCGACTCTTGTGACCCCATGGACTGTAGCATGCCAGGCCTCCCTGTCCATCACCAACTCATAGAGCTTATTCAATCTCATTGCCATCGACTTGGTGATGTCATCCAACCATCTCATCCTCTGTTGTCCCCTTCTCCTCCTACCTTCAATCTTTCCCAGCATCAGGGTCTTTTCAAATGAGTCAGTTCTTTGTATCAGGTGGTCCAAGTATTGGAGTTTCAGCTTCAGCATCAGTCCTGCCAATGAATATTCAGGACTGATTTCCTTTAGAATGGACTGGTTGGATCTCCTTGCAGTCCAAGGGACTCTCAAGAGTCTTCTGCAACACCACAGTTCAAAAGCATCAATTCTTCAGCGCTCAACTTTCTTTATAGTCCAACTCTCACATCCATACATGACTACTCGAAAAATCATAGTTTTGACTAGACAGACCTTTATTGGCAAAGTAATGTCTCTGCTTTTTAATATGCTATCTAGGTTGCTCATAGCTTTTCTTTCAAGGAGTAAGTGTCTTTTAATTTCATGGCTGCAGTCACCATCTGCAGTGATTTTGGAGCCCCCAGAAATAAAGTCAGCCACTGTTTCCACTGTTTCCCCATCTATTTTCCATGAAGTGATGGGACCAGATGCCATGCTCTTAGTATTCTGAATGTTGAGTTTTAAGCCAACTTTTTCACTCGTCTTTTTCACTTTCATCAAGAGACTCTTTAGTCCTTCTTCACTTTCTGCCATAAGTGTCATATTATCTGCATATCTGAGGTCATTGATATTTCTCCCAGCAATTTTGATTCCAGCTTGTGCTTCATCCAGCCCAGCATTTCTCATGATGTACTCTGCATATAAGTTAAATAAGCATGGTGACAATATACAGCCTTGACGTACTCCTTTTCCTATTTGGAACCAGTCTGTTGTTCCACGTCCAGTTCTGACTGTTGCTTCCTGACCTGCATACATATTTCTCAGGAGGCAGGTAAGGTAGTCTGGTATATCCATCTCTTTAAGAATCTTCTACAGTTTGTTGTGATCCACACAGCCTTTGGCATAGTCAATAAAGCAGAAGTAGATGTTTTTCTGGAACTCTCTAGCTTTTTCGATGATCCAACAGATGTCGGCAATTTGATCTCTGGTTCCTCTGCCTTTTATAAATCCAGCTTGAACATCTGGAAGTTCACGGTTCACATACTGTTGAAGCCTGGCTTGGAGAATTTTGAGCATTACTTTGCTAGCATATGAGATGATTGCAATTGTGTGGTAGTTTGAGCATTCTTTGGCATTGCCTTTCTTTGGGATTGGAATGCCATAGATATGATCTACTGGTTTATCCCAGCTTTTCCATTTTGGTTTCAAAACAGATGCTTTGCTTGATGGTTAAAAATATTTTTACTTTAATGGTTTTTTCAGACATTGTAAATATTGATCTGCTGTGAAAGAAAAACATTTTTTTTTCTTTATGTGAGGTTTTCCCCCCTTGTTTTTTTTGGTTTTATTTGTTTATGTTTTTTTTGTATATTTTCTTAACTGGGCCAAAGAAGAACTGCTGTCAGCAGCACTGATGTTTGCGCTGTTAGTAATTTCATGAAGCATGCATTCTTTCTGGTAAGGTTATGGTCATCTGAGCTACAGGAATTATCTGCCCATAATCTGCAAATGGAATTTCCATTTGCAGGTGGCGATAGTGGTAAAGAGTCTCCCTGCCAGTGCAGGAGACATGGATTTGATCCCTGGGTTGGGGAGATCTCCTGGAGAAGGAACTGGCAACCCACTCCAGTATTCTCACCTGGGAGATCCCATGGAGAGAGGAGCCAGGGGGGCTATAGTCCATGGGGTAGCAAAGGAGTCGGACATGACTGAGCACACCATCTGCAAATGCATTAGGTCCACATGATGTAAAAGTTAAATATTGACTTGAAAATTGATCTAAAGTTATTCCTGGTTCTTAAATTTATACATTCAAATGTTTTTCCAACTTCCATCTCAGTTTTTCAGCAACTGGGAGAGTGAAGAGGTGATGTCTTCAAATGTACAGGTGAAGAAGTCTAACTCTTATCAAAGATTCTATTCACATCCGTGTATGTCTTACACAGTAACTTCTCTACCCTTAAATGGATGAAATCTTTATTTTGTGTTTGAGGAACACATTAAGTTTGTGATTTTGCTGCTATTTTGGTCAAACTGGATGGTTCTGGTAAGAATGGAGGCTACAGAGTGAATTATTAAAAATTAAAAACTTGAAAGTATTATTAGATTAAGCAACCTAAACATGAGAAATGAACAAACAGTACTTTCCAAATGTTTTGTGTGTCACAACCCCTTAGCAGAAAGTGTCTTTTATTAAACCTTCTTCTATTTCATGTGTTATTGTACAGACGTACTTTGTTTTATTGTGTTTTTTGCTTTGTTGCATTCACAAATCATGAATCTTTTCCACATTGAAGTTTTGTGGCAACTTTGCATGAAGCAAGTCCATCGACACCATTTTTTCAATGGCATTTGCTCACATTTTGTCTCTGTCACATTATGGTAGTTTCGACAAGATTCCAGAATTTTTTGTTACTGCCTTTGTTACCATGATCTGTGATGTAGCTATTGAAAATATATTATGACTCACTGAGGGCATAGTTGACCATTGTTTAGCAGTAGATTATTTTTTAATTAATATATTTCATTAATGCATGTTTTTAAGCCATAATTCTACTGCACACCTGGTAGACTACAGTATAGTATGAATATAATTCATATATGCACTGGGAGATAAAAAAAATTCATGTGGACTCACTTTATTGTGATATTCTATTTATTTTGGTGGTCTGGAATCAGACCCATAATACCTCCGAGGTTTGGCTATACACAGTTTAAGGTGCTTAGAGCATTTCTCCAAAGTCGGGTGGTGAAGCTTGAGTGTCAATTACGTTGTCTTTCCTGAGTAAGAATGTGTAGTGACTTAATGAACTGGAGAGTATGGATATGGCATGAGGGCCTTCAGTTATCTAAGTAGATTCTAAGTAATGTTTACTTTAGAGTTTCTGGTGGCTCAGTGCTAAAGAATCCATTTGCCATGAGAAAGCACAGGAGACGTGTAATTAATCTGTCGTGCTGTTTAATTTGAATCCAATATCTCTTTTTCATCTTCACTGCATCTGCTTTAGTTCTGATACACACTAGTACACTTAACTATATATTTCCCTGCTCTGGGCTTCTCACCGTGACTGGGAAATATAGCCATTTTTTCCCTGCAGAAATCCAAATAGTAAATATTTTAGGCTCCTTTGTGGACCATAAAGTCACAAGCACTGAGCTGAGCCACTGTATTGTGAAAACTACCATAGACAGTGCATAAATGAATGAACATGGCTAGAGCTGATGAAATGGATATTGAAATTTGAATTTCATATAATTTCCACCTGTCATGAAATATTCTTCTCCTATTGTTCAGTCATTTAGAAATGTAAAAATTATTCTTGGGTCTTTGCGTGCTAAGTTGCTTCAGTTGTGTCTGACTGTGACGCCATGAACTGTACCCTGTCAGGCTACTCTGTCCATAGGACTTTTCAGGCAAGAATACTGGAGTGGGTTGCCATTTCCCCGCTGCAGGAGATCTTCTTGACACAGGTATTGAACCCATGCCTCTTGTACCTCCTGCACTGGCAGGCAGATTCTTTACCACTGCGCCATTTGAGTCAGGCATAAATCTGGCCCGTGGTCTGTACTTTGTATGGGCCACATAAAGTTTTAATACCACTGAGCTACACAATTTAAAATTTATTCAGTAAGTCATATTGATAAAAAGCATTTTGTAATAAATTTATACATACTCTTCCTTTCCTTGCTATATTTTAATACCAGCTTTTTGAGAAATCACAACCTTACAGTTTACCCCTTTAATGTGTACAATTTAATGATTGCTGGAATAGTCACAGATTTGTTCCTGCATCACCCAATCAAATTTAGAACGTTTTCATCACCATAGAAAGAAATTCCATAACCATTACCCTTCACTTCCATTTTTTTCGCAATTCTCCTGCAAGCCTAGACAGCTGCTGGTGAGTGATTTCTATTGATGTGCCTATTCTGTACATTTCATACAAACAGAATCATACAATATGTGGTCTTTTGTGACTTCTTTCACTTAGTATCACGTTTTCAAGGTTCATCAGTGCTGTAGCGTGTATGTGTACTTTGTTCCTGTATATTGCCAAATGATATTCCACTGTATGGCGGTCTCTCACTTTGATTATCTACTCATCATGTAATGGCCATTTGGCTTGTTTGTACTTTTTTGACTATGGTTAATAATTCTACTGTCAACATTCATGTACAGACTTTTGTATGGGCCTGTGTTTTCATTTTTCTTGGATAAAGCCCTAGCAGGGTAGTTGGAGAGTCATATAGAAATTTGCCAAATTTCTTTTGTTAGTGATTCCTAAGTTCATTTCAGTGTAGTCTTGGAACTTTGTGTGATTTCATTCCATTTAAAGTTATTAAGGTTTCTTTTATGGTTCCATGTATGGTCTATCCTGGACAGTGTTTCATGCACACTTGAGAATATATATATTTTACATTAAGTTGCTGGGAGAACGGGGAATTTAGGGGTATATACTAACCCATGTATATATTCATATGTGTAACTATTTATAACTATAAACATGAATCTCTATATTAAGTGAAACTTGAGTTCCTACTGATGTCTCCATATCTCATTCATCATCATGTCGATCATTCCATCTCCTCCCCTTGCTTATCTGAGACCTCCCATTCCAATAGTGAGAAAGAAACCTGGAACCTATCACCACCATCTTTGCCTAATTTTTTAATTCCAGGTTACGAGTGTAATAGTTTCAGAATGATTGTCCTGTACTTCTGTGGGCAGATATGAGTTTGAGCAAACTGAGAGATAGTAGAGATTGGAGGAGCCTGGCATACTGCACTCCATGGGGTCACAAAGAGTCGGACATGACTTAGTGACCGAACAACAATGACAGCTTCTGCGGGAAGCAGCTTTGTCCATAAGAGTCTGTGATTTGTATTATTCTTTTTGCTGTTAATCTCACAGTCTCCCCTCCTTTTCAAAGTTACTTAATTCAGCACCTATTCCTCATCCACTTCAGTTCAGTTCAGTTCAGTCGTTCAGTCGTGTCCGACTCTTTGCAACCCCATGAATTGCAGCACGCCAGGCCTTCCTGTCCATTACCAACTCCTGGAGTTTACCCAAACTCATGTCCATCGAGTCGGTGATGCCATGCAACCATCTCATCCTCTACTGTCCCCTTCTCTTCCTGCCCCCAATCCCTCCTAGCATCAGGGTCTTTTCCAATGAGTCAGCTCTTCGCATCTGGTGGCCAAAGTATTAGAGTTTCAGCTTCAACATCAGTCCTTCCAATGAACACCCAGGACTGATCTCCCTTAGGATGGACTGGTTGGATCTTCTTGCAGTCCAAGGGACTCTCAAGAGTCTTCTCCAACACCACAGTTCAAAAGCATCCACTTCAGTGAGGTCATTTCAGACATTTATATTATTTAGTCACATTCTACATTCTATCTTAGATACTGTTGTTACTGTTCAGTTGCTAAGCTGAGTCCAGCTCTGCAACTCCATGGACTGCAGGATGCCAGCCTTCCCTGCCCTTCACCATCTCCCGGAGCTTACTCAAACTCATGTCCTTTGAGTCAGTGATGCCATCCAACAGTCTCATCCTCTGTCGTCCCCTTCTCCTCTTGCCCTCAGTCTTTCCCAGCATCAGGATCTTTTCCAGTGAGTCGGCTCTTCCCATAAGGTGGCCAAAGTATTAGAGCTTCAGCTTCAGCATCAGTCCTTCCAATGAATATTCGGGACTGATTTCCTTTAGGATGGACTGGTTGGATCGCCTTGCAGTCCACGGGACTCTCAAGAGTCTTCTCCAGCACCACAGTTCAAAAGCATCAGTTCTTCAGTTCCTCAGCCTTCTTTATGGTCCAGCTCTCACTCTGTACATGACTTATGGTAAAACAATGGCATTGACTATACAGATCTTTGTCAGCAAAGTAATTTCTCTTCTGTTTAATACACTGTCTAGGTTGGTCGTAGCTTTTCTTCCAAGGAGTAAGTGTCTTTTAATTTCATGGCTGCAGTCACTGTCCACAGTGATTTTGGAGTCTAAGAAAATATATCTTAGATATACATACTTTTAATTGAAAATCCTTTAATTACTGCTGACTTGTACAAAAATAGGGAGCCTACTTTTATAAGGCAAATGCTGAGCTTTTGTTGATTTGATTTTCCACATAAAAACTGCTGCTGCTGCTGCTGCAAGTCGCTTCAGTCGTGTCCGACTCTGTGTGACCCCATAGACGGCAGCCCACCAGGCTCCTCCGTCCATGGGATTTTCCAGGCAAGAGTGCTGGAGTGGGGTGCCATTGCCTCCTCCGACATAAAAACTAGTGATTCTGTTTTCTGTACCTTAATAATAGTCACCATTAAGGAGCCTTAAACTTAGTGGTAAGCATAATTGTAAAACTGTCTTCTAGTACAAATGCTTCATCTTACAGATGCATAAACCAAGACTGAGATATATAAATTATTAATATCATAGTAAATTAACGGTGAAACCAGATTAGCCTTGAGGCTACTCTAGGAAGAATGTTCTTATCTTCTATTCTCTCAGATACAGTATCAGCTAATATTTTCTAATCATTTCCTTTCAGGCTTTAACATTTTCCAAGGTAACCAGGGCCTTCCCTGGTGGTACTAGTGGTAAAGAACTTGCCTGCCAATGAAGGAGACCATAAGAGACATGCGCTAGATCCCTGGGTCGAGAAGAACCCCTGGAGGAGGGCATGGCAGCCCACTCCAGTATTCCTGCCTGGAGAATCCCATGGACAGAGGAGCCTGGAGGGCCACAGTCCACGGGATCACACAGAGTCTGACAAGACTGAAGTGATTTAGCACACAAAATAACTAGAGTTTGTATAAGGCAGAAAATAACTTTGAAACAAATTACTCCTCGAGGGGTTCTAACAGTATATTAGATTTCTGAATCAAAGGGAATTAGCGCAAGGACTTTGTGTTTGGCATTGATACAGGAAATTCCCCGAAGTGTAGCCTAACTCACTGATTATAAGAATTCTTCTCTCAAGGAAGGCTCTCATCTTGCCAGTTTTTAAAATGCTAAGGATCTCTAAATAGTCCTCCACTCCAGCATTTATTATTCAAACTTTCTATTTACATGTGAGGTTTAATAAAATTGGATCTCCATCATCTAAGTGTTCATCATTCATGCTGTAATTCTGCCTGGACGACATTAATCTGTAGCACCATCATGACATATGTAACATTGTTCAACATCTCTCTCGGTTGGAAACTATTAAAACAAGCATTGCTTTAGAGCAACTGGCAGTGCTTACATTATGTTGCTCACTATCACCTCTTTCCAGGAAAAAAGAAAACAAACGTGAATTTCTGTTGCCCTGTCAGATCCAAAGAACAAAACACAATGGATCTAGCAGTATAAAAGGAATCAAGAACTGCATAAATCACCAGACAGAAACCACCTGCATTTCTGGATTTTTGTGGTTAAATCTTGCAATGAACATTGTGTATTGGTTTAGTATTACAGTTTTCCCTGTGACTTTTTTTTTCTTTCTCTTTTTCAACACTTCTATTTATATCCTTCTTGCCATCTGTAATGAAAGGAAATTACGTAAAATTCTACAGTAAATTAGATGACCTACCACCTAAACGAAATTGTAGTAATACACCAAGGCATTATTGAAAGTGCTGTAAATTCCATTCTAGTCCTTGTTTAATAATTGCAGTTTCCCTTTCTTTCTCCTTTACTCTCCTGTCCAGCTAACCAGTAACTCTTTTCATTGCTTTACAACTTTTTCCGCTGGCCAGTTCTTTTGAATTCCCATCATCAGCACAATTTTATACCTCCATTTCAGACCTTGCTTTCATTTCTCAGTGAACTCCAAACTGTGTTCTCTAAAGAAGCTTCCCTCTGCAATCTCCACTTATTTATGCACATAACACTCAATTAAGGAATCCTGCCCTTGAGTTGGAAAGGAGTACAAATATTCTGGGTTCTGTATGAGGCAGTAATTGCAAGATATCACACCAGGTATACCAAAACATAAGTACCTTCTGCCCCAAAGACTCTGTTTTCTTCCTTTAAATCTTTGCTCATTATTATTGCTGAACAAAATACATTTTTTAAACTTTTTATTTTATATCCGAGTAGAGTTGCAATGGCAACCCACTCCAGTACTCTTGCCTTGAAAATCCCGTGGACGGAGGAGCCTGGTAGGCTGCAGTCCAGGGGGTCGCCAAGAGTTGGACACAACTGAGTGACTTCACTTTCACTTTTCACTTTCATGCACTGGAGAAGGAAATGGCAACCCACTCCAGTGTTCTTGCCTGGAGAATCCCAGGGACAGAGGAGCCTGGTTGGCTGCCATCTATGGGGTCGCACAGAGTCGGACACGACTGAAGTGACTTAGCAGCAGCAGCAGCAGAGTTGATTAACAATGTTGTGTTAGTTTCAGGTGTACAGCAAAGTGAATTAGTTATACATACATTGAGTTGGCCAGAACATTCATCCGAGTTTTTCCATAACAGCTTATGGAAAACCCCATGTGAACTTTTTGGCAAACCCAATACCCATATCTTCTCTTTTTCAAATTTCTTTTCCCATATAGGTTGTTACATAGTACTGAGCCGAGTTCCCTGTGTTATACAGTAGGTCCTTGTTGGTTATCCATTTCAAATATAGCAGTGTGTACATGTCAATCCCAAACTCCCTGACTGTCCCTCCCCCAACACTGTTCCCCTCATAAGTTCCTTCTCTGAGTCTGTAAGTGTGTTTCTGTTTTGTAAATAAGTTCATTTGTTTCGTTTTTTAAGGTTCCGCATATAAGCAATATCAAACTATATTTCTCTTTTTCTGTCTGACTTACATCACTCAATATGGCAGTCTCTTGTTCCACCCATGTTGCTGCAAATGACAGTATTTCATTCTTTTTAATGGGTGAGTAACATTTCATGGTATATATGTACTATATCCTCTTTATCCATTTCTCTGTCAATAGACATTTAGATTGCTTCTGTGTCTTACCGCTATAAACAGTGCTACAGTGAACATTTGGATGTGTGTATCCTTTTGGACCATATGTGCCCAGGAGTGGAATTTCAGGATCATATGGCAGCTCTATTTTCATTTTTTAAGGAACCTTCATACTGTTGTCCACCCTGGCTGTACCAGTTTATATTCCCACCAACACTGTAGGAGAGTTCCTTTTTCTCCACACCCTCTCCAACATTTACTATTTGATGATATCCATTTCTGATTGGTGTGAGGTGATACCTCATTATAGTTTTGCTTTGCATTTCTCTAATAATTAGTGATACTAAACATCTTTTCATGTGCCTCTTGGCAATGTCTTCTTTGGAGAATTGTCTGTTTAGGTCTTCTGCCCATATTTTGATTGGGTTGTTTGTTTCAGTGATATTAATTCTCAGGAGCTGTTTCTAAATTTTGGAGACTAATCCCTCGTGGGTCACATCATCTGCAAACATTTTCTCCCAGTCTCTGGGCTGTCTTTTTGTTTTGTTTATGTTTTCCTTTGCTGTGCAAAAGCCTTTGAGTTTAATTAGGTCCCATTTCTTTATTTTTGTTTTTATTTCTGTTACTTTCGGAGGTGGATGGAAAAAGATATTGCTGTGATTTATTTCAGAAATCCTGCCTAAGTTTTCCTCTAAGAGTTTTACAGTATCCAGTCTTACATTTAGGTCTTTAATCCACTTTGAGTTTATTTTTGTGTGTGGACTCAAAGAATGATCTAATGTTCTATTTAAAATGAATTCTTTTTAAAAAAGATATTGCAGATGAGCTATTTTTAAACTTTATTTATTGGTCTGTTTGTTTGGCTGTGCCCGGTCTTCACTGCGGCAAGCAGGATCTTTAATTGTGGTATATGGAGTCTAGTTCCCTGACCAAGGAATGACGGTGGGCCCTCTGCACTGGGACACAGAGTCTTAGCCACTGGGTCGCCAGGGAAGTCCCTTAAAATACATTCTTAAATAGTACATTTCATATATGTCAGAATCGCCTGGAGGGATTGTTGAAATGTAAGCTGCTGGACCTCACCCTCAGGGATTTTGATTCATCATTGGTTTCCAGGTGATGCTGAAACTGCTGGTCTGGGCACTACACACCTGCCCTAGGAGGCTGTGTGTTGACAACTGGTTCACGAGCTTACTTTCGTTGTGAGGGGTCCCAGAGAGAGTCAGTCTAGACTCCTAGGCTCTTCTTACGCTATTTGTTCAAAGTTAATGAGAAAATTAATTGTCCAGGTATGTGTAGAATGTTTTCTTTGGAAGATAATGACAGCAAGTAATAAAAGCATAACTTTTTGATGGATTCTTGTAAATGGTTATAAATTGA